>NW_026901493.1:25000-429147 GCF_033783945.1 Neopsephotus bourkii
CAACTTTCACATATGGCTCTGTCAAGCTGGAGTGGAGAGTAAGGGAGGAAAGCACATAGTAATAACTGGTCCCAGGCTATAACTGATAACATATTGACAAGCATCTTTTCAGGAAATCTCATAGCTCAGAGAGACAAAGACATAACTCTTCTGTGGATTCCCCACAATAAAGTTATTTAACTCTAAAAACTTAATAACTCTAAATACTTAATAACATTTGTTATTTGTGGAGTGAAGCTTTTTAACATCTGTTCATTGTATGAAGGTGCAAGGAGAGAATTTGGATATCTGCAAACCAGCATGAAGTAGCCTGAAAATGCAATTAGCCCTCCATTCTGCTGTTCATCATAAAGCAAATCAAGAAAGGTCCCGTTTCTTTAGCATTCTCAGGCAACATCAGTAACTTTGTAAAACTGGGTTATCGTACAGCCCCCTGCCCCTAACCTATCACAGTAATCAGTCCTGACTCCTGCCAGCCAAAACTGAACACTCACTAGGTGATAAAGGAAATTAAAACTTGGAGAAGGCTGTTTCCCAGATTTGTCACCTGTCACTATAAAGAGGAGTTTCAAACCTTTCCACTGGGGATGATACAGAGATTCCCAGTAAAAGTCCTGTTTACAAGCAGCATTTCTAGGGATCGTGGGAAGCTACAGAAATGCAAGCATGCCATGCATCAGACATGGAGCTGAAAGAGCTGAGTAGCTTAGCTGCCTCCTGAAAAGCCTGCAGACTGTAAGCTAAAGATACGAGGGTGAAAATCACTCCTGTCATTTTCTGTGTTTTTCTAGCACACACTATTGAGGCTGTCCTTGGACTCCTGGCTTGTTCCTTACCTGGCCCCAGGAGGAGGCAAACCACTCAACACAGGGCTGCCTGTTACAATTCTGTGTGTCCACAGGGCGCTTCGACACCTGGGCACAAGCCTCATTTGACACTGGGACAGAGTTGCCTTTCACTGTCAGGCGCTGACACGTCACTCGCCGAATCTGGATGCCTCCGCCGCAGCTCCGTGTGCAAGGAGACCACGACGTTACCATCCACCTGTGAGAGAAAGGAAAATAGGTCAGGGAGCAGATACATGTCACCATCTGCAGGATCACTGATGTCAACAGATCTTTATTTATTAGACCAAGGAAGGCAACAATGGCTGGTTCATTTAGGGTGCAGTCCTGCAAAGTGCTGAGTACCTCAGCCTCCCATAGTAGTCACTGAAACGTGCTCAGAGGATGAAAGCTGAGAAGAGCACATTTTTACTTACACTATCTCTCAAGGCTCTTTGGGCCCAGAATTAATTTTCTAGCCTTTAAGGCTGTTTGTAAAATCTAAGTATTCCTAGCCCAGGCACAGGAGCTGGACATGGCTGCTTTCATACCAGTGTGCAACAGAGGCCTCTGCCACAGTCTACAGTCACAATGCCAGCACTGACTAGCCCATTTACACCCCTTAGCATGGAAAACTATGCCTGTAAATTCGCTGGAGTAGCTCACAGGCCCCTTGAACTTGCGTCTGACAGAATAGACAAAAGCCTGCTGGGTCCTGCTGGCATCTGCCTGCTTTGTTATGCCCCTACAGCTAGGATAATCCAGAAAAGCCTGAAGGTTGCTCAGGGATGGGGCTGCTGCACAGTGAGCTAAAGGACAAAGGGCACCTTTCTTTTTCCTCTTGAGCTCAGACCATGCATTTGCCATCTGAGGCTAAGGCTCTGAACTTCTGTGTGCTGGGTTTAAAAAAACCCAGTCTAACTAGTAAAAGCCTGTAACAGCAGAAAATAATATTACAGATCCAAACTCTTACAAAGATGGACAATGCATTTTGTCTTGTTAAGGATCATGAAGTGAAACACTCATACACTTTGGTTTGGGAAGGCAGTAGGTAGGAACAGGAAGGATGCAACTGGTTAATTACTAATAACTGATCTTCAGTTTCCTGAAGAGTTTTATGGTCAAGTCAGCAGTTTGCTTCATTAAGTTTCAGGATATTCAACATGATTTGTGTGTTACTAGGAGGAAAATAGTTCCTGTCACATCTCTCACCAGCAATGTTTATGATCACTCTACAAAATAGGCAATAGGTGGTTTCGAGTCCCATGGAGAGGCATCCATTACTATTTCTCAGTCTTCTGCAGGTGATTAACTCCCATGGTCACAGAAACAAGTATATAAACAAAAACATTCCCAGTACGGAAAACAAAAACGCTGCTGCTATTTTCATGCAGTTTGGTGAGATGGAATCTGAAATTTCTACATCCCTCATAAAGCTCTGCTCTGCATTTCAATCAATTTTTATTTCCAAGCTTACATCTCACCAGTTGCTCAAGAGCTGAGGGAGGATTGTGGGCTGCATTACAGTTCAGGGAAGGTATAAAAAGACATAAACCATTCCCATGGAATTTACTGCCATCACCAAGGAAAACTGCTGCTAATGAGCATGTTTCATATTTCATCAAATCTCTTTTGGTTTCCATCTTATGACTCAGCTGGCAGCTCAGAAAACACTTGCCTGAAAAGAGGGGTAGGATATATTTTTAAAGGTAATCAAACAGAGCCCTGCCATATACTCGAGACTCAGCAAGAATGGTAAATCTGGCCACTTACTTCTCATCAGGTTACTTAGCCTTTCCTTGCCTTAGCTTAGACTCTTTTTTAATGCGAGTCCCAAATCATTGTTGAAGTTGTACTGAGTTTCTCTTGAGATCCTGACTACTTTAAATGCTTGTATACTGAAACAGACCATGTCCACAGTGGAAATAAGGGAGAGGAGGGAGTAAAAAAACAGAAAAATATGTAAAAGCATGTTTACACATCTCAGGTAAGGAGCCATTAAATTGTAAAAGTAGGACATTTTTAACATGTAGGGAGTATAACACTACACTGACTCTCTGGATAGGCATTCAGGATGTATGTTTCTTTGCACCAAAGGGTGTCAAAGAAAGAAAGTGTTTTGCATGGGTAAGAGGCATCAGAGGAAGACCTAAAGTGTAGTTATAAGTCTTTCAAGCTGTCCTGGCTCCACTGTGTTAAACAGTAACTGAAAACCAGGGGATTATGGTGGCAGAGAGTCAAATTCTCGAGGAAACCACAAGCTAGCAATCTCAAAAATGAGGCAAAACTCAGTCTGACCCTGCTTCATGCCCACTAGATCTGACAAGATGTGCCCATTTTACAAAATATGTTCCACTCTGCTAAGGAAATTATTTGCAGCTGCAGCTATAGTCCTGCCCATGTTGATGTTCAGGCACCATGAGAACTCAAATAAAGCACCAGAATAGCTCCTAAATCTATCTTCTTGTCTGCTATATGGTTGGGATAAACTGGTATGAAGCCAGGTGGAATGCAAAAAAGATGTGACCATACAATACCCACATGTATGCAGCCCAGAATAGGGATGATATTCACATGCAACATAGGCTAAGGCTGGAATCACCCAAGACAACTCAAGCTGTGAACTTTGCTAATAAAGAGTAGGCAATAGGTTCTCTATTTTTTTCTAACCTAATTACGGAAGGAGTAAACTCTCTTTCTACCATGTAATGTCAGTTTTCCATAAATGTTCCTACAAATTCCCAACTGATTATGTTAAGCACTCATATATTCCCCTTTAGCCATGACTTTCCTCCAGACAGGCACCAGAGAGCCTGCAATGGCATCATACCCAGTTCAAAGAACTCTTCGAGCATGTCTTAAAAGCATGTATGACATTTTAACATGAGCCAGACAAACCGTGAAGGGCAGTCTCTCCTGTTGCATGCGATGGGCTGCAGGGCTGGCTTGGGCTTCTCTTTGCAGTAGGATATGTTGACTTCAGCCCCATCCAGTAAGCACCTCAGCTGGGGCAGCTGTATGCCTTTGTGGCCACAGGAAGCTGAACAAGCCATCAGCTTGTCCACTGACCATTTGTATTCTGCCAAAAAGCATGGAGGAGGCATGTTAACACTCCAAAACTGCCATCAGGAGGCCTCTGAAAAAGAGTTAGAGGCATTCTCCAGGATTAAATATTTGGACTCACATGAAGGGGAGCTACCTATGCCTACAGGGCATCAGGCAATGAACAAGATGGAACAGAATTCCAGATGATGTAAGCCACTGTCTTTCATGTAAAAAATGCACCATTTTTTTTTGTGCTTAGAAGCATCAGGCATGGAAAGTGAATGATATAGTGGAGCAGTTAAGTGAAGCCAGAGGCCAGTGGTGCAGGACATTACATCTATAGTTTTAAAAGGATGTGATTTAGTGAAGATGTGGTTAATTGCAGTTACCAGCAGTATCTGTGATTCTGTGATCTTACAACAGTCTGTTTCTCACCAGGTAGATCATACAGATCATCCATCCTGAAGATGAATGAGGGAGTTGCAACACAACTTTGTGACAAAATTTAAGGTAAGGTTAAATTCTTCACCATCCTTCATTCCTGATAATTGGAGCCATGAAAGCTGCATTTTCTGTTCCAACCCGTTTCCACTGCTCTGTTCTGTGGCTTTATCACCTTCAGCTTATTTCTACAGTAAACATAACAGTTGCACCATTTTTACAGGTGAAGGCTTTTCAAGCAAGACAAGACTGTGAAACAGTGACTTTAGCAGATGAACACACAGGCTTTTTAATTTTAGAGCTTCAAATTATGACATCTTTATCTTGAATTTCTGGACAAGAAAGTTGTCCAGACTCAACAAGCATAAGCCTACCTTGAATCAATATGGTATGTTTTATGCTCATCAGGCCAGAAACATCAGGTACGATTTTCGTAAAATAAAACCTAAGAGTCTCTAAGGGACCTGGTAGTCCTGCAAATCTATATTATTGGCAGTAAAACATCAGAACATCCATTTCCTGCTGCATATGACAGTCCTGGCTTCAGAGAGGAGAAATCTAAGGTAAGAAAGGCAGTGCAGGGAAGTCCATGGCAAGGCTTCACTGAAACTGTTAAGTTACCTTGTATAGCCAGGGATGTTTTTTGTGTAAGCAACCCAGCCTCATTCTGAGCAAGGCAGCTGAATTCACCATCAGCAGCATCACTAACATTGAGTATCTGAAGAATCTGTCCTGCTGCCAGGAGGCGATGCCGCAGACTGAGTGGCTTACCAGAGTAAAGCCACGTGATGTTTGGGGTTGGATGACCATCCACAGCACAACCTAAAAACAGGGACATGAAGGAAACCTGCTAAATACTGAACTTGCTGCAAAATTACATGCTTTGAAGAGGTCAAAATTAGGGGAAAAAGATAATTCCATCCCGTTTTCTCCTCATTTTCTCACTATGAGAAATAGGAATATTGTGATAATGAGTACCTTCTCATCAGTTTAAAAAAACAATTATACAAAAGCCAGTTGATCAACCTGTTAAGTTTTAACCCCAGCCAGCAATGAAACACCACACAGCCTTTTGCGCACTCCCCTCCAGTGGGATGGGGGCAAGAACTGGAAGGGTAAATATGAGAAAACTCATGAGTTGAGATAGACAGTTTTATAGGGAAAGAGAAAGCCATGCATGCAAGCAAAGCAAAACAAGGAATTCAGTCACTCCTTCCTGTTGTGAGGCAGGTGTATGCACAGTTTGCATATCCTGGCAAAGATTTGTAAGTTGCCTTACTTATCTCCCAGGAAAAAAGAAAATCTAGGCTATTTGTGTGGTGCAATCCATCCACACCAATTGCAGGGATGGGCAGCCAGAAAATCCATGTGCAAGGGATAGTATATGTTGGACTGCTTGTGGCTTAGGTTAGTACTTCACTTCCATGCATATCACTTATACTTAAAAGGTCTGGCTAATGTTCTGTGAATGCAATCTATGCTGATTGTTATTTTGTTATACTGCAGTTTTACACTCATGTTTATATTAGTATGTATGTGTAATGAATTACTTTATTGTATACAAAATATCTTCTGAAAGAAGTGTATTATATAAACAAATAAACATAAAAGTATATTATGTAAACAAATGTAACATGAATGTTCACATTAGCACTGTTCAAAAGGAACTGGATATAGAAAGGAAGAGCACAAATCCAAAATACTAGAAATGGAAGAGTGTTCTAAGATTAAGGAATAATTGCATCAGCTGATATTTCTTCATTATCTCCATGTCATTTAATTATTATTTATTATTCACTAAGACAAACAAGGATATAAATATGATGCCTTTGCAGCTGCAGTACACGATGAACAGACAATGAAATGTGACTTTTTGTTACTGTTTTTCCTTTCATTCTTGTCTGTCCACCTGAGGAGATTCTCAACTAGTATGTACTTAGCAAGTACGGTTCCTAAAAGAGAAGTAAGATGCCTTATAGTTACTGCAATCAAGATTTTATTTAAATATTTCAGTTTCCCTTCAAAGTTTGTCTATACTGTACTGAGGTGCCTATCACTGCAAGAATAAAAATACTGTTTTCATTAATCTACCCACAAAGCCTGAACAGTTTGATTTCCAGCTATTGTAAAGACCAGATCTTTGTGACTTGAGCATCACATTACCTTGCTTAGGAATCCTTGCTACCTTTCTTTTGACTTGGGTCACTAACTAACACTAGGGACTGGGCTGCTGTAGTCTTGTCTGCTTGTTGCCCCTAGGCATACTCCAATTACACTATTCCTATGGCAGAAGATGCTGCCTTGCCTGCGAGAACTTAAGCTTTCTTGCTCATATGAAGAACTCATACAAAATGGAAAAAGTCAGTGGTTACCCCATGGCATGTCCCAGTCTTTCTTATGCTAAGAGTTAGATACATAGCACTGGGGAGAAGCCATCTGCTCCCTGGGAGGATAAATACTGGGCCTCTTGCTGCTGCAGTGGCTACACAGCTCTTTGCTGTGTCCCCTGTTGTGGGCAAGCCCTGCCTGCCTGGAAAGGTATGGGCTGAATAAAGCTGCTTTTTGTAGCTGCTTCGCTTTGTGTGCAATAGGTATTACAAAGAGCAAGCTCTCCTGGGTGGGAGGCAAGTGATGCACACAGTAGGCACTGCAGTTGCAATGACAGTGTTTCACTGGTAAAGAAATAGTTATTACAGATGACTGTTAAAAAGAAGGAAAACGGAAAGTAAAAGGCAGAATGTGAGAGTGCACACTTCTCACAATAGTCTCCCCTCTTCCCTTTTCCACTTTTATTTATAAGGCAATGAAAGGATTTCAGCCTCACAAGTTTAAGGCTGCCTAAGTTAAATCCAATGGAAAACAAAGGAATATTTAGGAAACGGACAAATTTAATAAGTGGCAGTATGCATTTGCCTACAGTATTCTAATTTTTTATAACTGGCTTGTCTTTTAAGATGATTGCAGGGATTTCTATAGGTCAGCATATAGCCACGACAACTGACAAAGACATGCTGTGAGCTTGGTTTTACTGTTTGCATTTGCAAATAGTCTACACAGAATCAATGAAGAAAGCAAAAGGTGTTTGATGAGGAGGAACTGAAATTGACTTCAATGTGCAAAGGGCCCTCGTTCATACCTGCTTTTCTTTAAAAATGTTTATTTTCAGGCAGAACAATATAGTCTTCCTAGAACTGACTATTTTATTTGCCTTACATACTATTGTAGGTCAAGAGAGGTTCTCCTCCCCCTCTACTCTGCCTTGGTGAGGCCGCATCTGGAATATTGTGTCCAGTTCTGGGCCCTTCAGTTCAAGAAGGACAGGGACCTGCTGGAGAGAGTCCAGCGCAGGGCAACTAAGATGATTAAGGGAGTGGAGCATCTCCCTTATGAGGAGAGGCTGAGGGAGCTGGGTCTCTATAGTTTGGAGGAGACTGAGGGGTGACCACATCAATGTTTACAAATATGTAAAGGGTGAGTGTCAGGATGATGGAGCTAGGTTTATTTCAGTGATGTCCAGTGATAGGACAAGGGGCAATGGGTGTAAACTGGAGCATAGGAGGTTCCATGTGAACATCAGGAAAAACTCTTTTACTGTGAGAGTGACAGAGCACTGGAACAGGTTGCCCAGGGGGGTCGTGGAGTCTCCTACGTTGGAGATATTCAAGGCCCGCCTGGACAAGTTCCTGTGTGAGGTACTCTAGGTTACCCTGCTCTTGCAGGGGGGTTGGACTAGGTGATCTTTTGAGGTCCCTTCCAACCCTTGGGATTCTGTGATTCTGTGAGGGCCAAGGAGAACCTCCATCCTCTATTGTATACTAGGGGAAACCTAGTGACTGAGGATGAGGAAAAGGCTGAGGTACTTAATGCTGCCATTGCTTCAGTCTTTAATAGTCACACTTGCCATTCTCAGGGTATTCAGTTCCCTGAGTTGGATGTCAGAGAGGGGGAGCTGATTGGAGTCCCCATAGTTCAGGAAGAAATGGTTAGTGATCTCCTGCTCCACTTAAACATACAAAAGTCTATGAGGCCAGACAGTTTCCACCCAAGAATGCTAAAGGAACTGGCAGAGGACCTTGCTAAGCCAATCTCCATCATCTATCTGCAGTCCTGGTCTAGTGGGCAGGTCCCAGAGGACTGGAGGTTGGCTAGTGTGACACCTCTCTACAAATAGGGCAGGAAGACCCTGGGAGCTACGGGCCTGTTAGTCTGACCTCAGTGGTGGCCTTGACAGTCTTGGGGTAAAGGTTGGACTTGATGATCTTCAAGATCTTTTCCAACCTAGTTGATTCTATGATTCTATTTCTTCTTCCAAGATGTATATATAAAATGTGAGTTAAAGAAACAGCCAACAACCAATAACATGGGGGAAACCCCCAAAACACTATTCCCAAGATAGACACATTCTACTAGTAATTATTACTTTTTTTTAACATTTATAATAAAATTTTACTAACTCCTATCAACCACATTTCACAAGTGACATTTCCTATATGTTTTCTACCTGTATGGATACGTAAGCTGTGGGATAATGTTTTATGTGTATTAAATGAGAAACAGAGCACAATAAAAAACCAAGTAACTAACACATTCATCTTTGGAAATTATTTCCTGTTTCTGGGTAGCATAGCCTGGATATAAGCATGCACTTGTATGCAGTTTGTATTCACTGGTATTAATGTTCCGCTATGTGCTTGTAGTCCAGTTTTATCTACTTGCTATTCATCAGTGATAACTCCTTGCAAAACAGGCAAATGTTTGTGCTGCTTTAGTTAAAAGTATCACAGTATCACAGTATCACAGTAGGTTAGAGATTGGAAGGGACCTCAAAAGATCATCTAGTCCAATCCCCCTGCCGGAGCAGGAACACCTAGATAAGGTTACACAGGAACATGTCCAGGCGGGTCTTGAATGTCTCCAAAGAAGGAGATTCCACAACCTCCCTGGGCAGCCTGTTCAACAACAAAAAAGGCTGAATTTGAAAAAAGCATCTCGGTTAGGGACTGGATGTTGTAGTAAGTCACAAAGTACAATAAATGCAGCACAGAAAGTTCACAGGGAACTTCAGCTAGACTTCTGAACCAGAAGGCCTATGTCCCTGCCTCTGCAAGTCACAAACATGTACCTGTCCAAACATAAAATTGGTAGATGAAAGACGACTGATGACAACTCCTGGCAAAGGAGGAAAGAAGGGATTTGGTAGCAGAATTATTAATTATATTAAACTGAAATAAAGCAAGCTAAAATCCCTACACAATTCTGTGCTTCTGTATGTGTTTTACTGAACCCTGACAGAAAAATGTGGTAGACAACAGTTCACTGGATTAAAGTGATAAATTATAATGCAGATACAGAAAAACCTGACAGTATTTTCACACTTGTCTCTACATTCAAAGAGTTAAAATATACTTTCATAATAGAAATAAGATTAAGGATGAAATGAAGAACAAAATGCTTGGAACAAAATGCAGAGAAGCCACAGATCAATCTGAACATATACAAGCTCGGTGTGGAACTACTATGTGTACTTCATATTGTACTACTGTGTTCACATTATGTAGGTGGGATCAAACTGGCACGGAGAAATACTTCCCCAATTTCATGACATACCTGATTTTGTCCTTAGGTAACTGAAATGAAAAATCAGTGTTAAAACTAATGGAGTTAAATTTAATTCCATCCTGTACGTAACATAAGAAAGAAAATTTGGCAGGATGTATTCAGCTTTTTAAAATGCTTTCAAACCAAATGAAGGTAGGTAAGGTCATGCCTGAAAATCATATTTATTTAAACCCATCCTGCTGAAATGGCAAAACTAAGAGAAAAGCCTTTACAGTTTGTCTTATGGGGAAAGACTTTTCAGTATAGTACAGTGTTAATTTAAACAGACACTTAAGTCAGAGTTATGCAAATTACTTCTTAGTGCTTTCATAAACTAACTGAAATAAAGCTTATAAAAAGTAATGTGGTCCTGAAAACCCCCAAAATAAAGAATGTAAGTATAATCTTTAATAGTTTTAAGGAGTTCAAATGAACACGAATTTATGCTAGACAAGGAAAGCCATGTATTTGAGAATTCCTGAAATAGGCCAATACAGCTGATGACATTAGGATTTTTAAAAGTAAGTAATTAAAAGAACTATTTATGGCTCCAAAGGAGCAGTTGAAACTTACTATGCTAAACATATGACATGTTTTTTAAACAGTTCTCAAAACACCTAAACAAGTCATCCAATGCCACACTTGTTGTTGTTACTGGATATCATTTACATAACATTGTAAGTTTACACCATATTCAACAAAAATTGAGTTAGGCCCATTCCGTGCCACACAGAGGCTGTAAAAAAGTGTTCCCAAATATACAGCCATATGGTGGGCCCATTAAAAAAGCAAGCAATTTTCAAGCTCTGGTAGTAATACTGTTTTCAAAAAATTACTCTCACAATAGGAATCCTACATGCTGAGAAACTTGTATTAATGAAGATTGCATTCAAAACAATCACCAATGAAAATCATGAAAGTAGAACCTATGAGAATCGATATGGCATGCTGAAATGACCTCCTGAGCTAACTTTGATTGGTTTATTCAGAGCATAACAAAAATGGAAAAGGAGTGCCAAGTAAGCCTAAACTTTTGTCCCACCATTGCTACAGCTCCAGCTTGTACAAGTACACTCATCGGAGAAAAATAACACTCAAAAGTGGTGTATGGGGCAAGCAGTACAATACAAGGAGTTCAACAAAAGACAGAGCAAGAGCTAATGCATAACACCATTTCCCCAAGTTGCAAATGTCAGTGCCTTCTGTATTTCTTGAGCCAAAATCAGCTTGCTACATCCTAATGCATCAGCAGCTCAGGAAACTAACAACGACAGAGCAGAGGAGTTGAAGGACAGATAGATTCAGGAAAGCCAGTGCTGCTTGTTTCAGAGAGGCTGTAACTTCTGTCCTATTGACAAAATGCTTTAGACATTTGGGAGAGGTTTTAAGAACCAACATGGATGGAGAGGGTGCTTCAGAATTTAGAATGGGCAAGTCCTTTTGTCAATAGGTCAAAACCTGACAGTATTTGAAAACTCCCTTATCTCTTACTCTAGGGCAAAGCTTAAATTGTGGAAGAGGCTAAAAGATCTTTTCTGTGAAGGAGCTGGCAGAATGACAGGTCTCCAGCCTGGGATACCTGTGGCAAATCCAGTACCCCTAGTTTTTCAACAAAACTTGCCTTGGTGGAGCTCTGCATCATTTATATCTATGTTGGAAAAGAATCAGTCAGTTATCGTGGAAAAGCTTAGAGGCACAAGTTCAAGGGCTGCAACTCTTGACACAACCCCAAAATTAAACCAGATGTTGCCTAGAGGCTAGTGATGTTATTTTATGTGGCAGCATTTGGACCACTGCTGTAGCTCAGTGGTTCTCAGATTAGCTCATTCATGGCACCAAACAGCAGTGAGCAATAAACTCCAAGGCAGCAGATTGCCTAGAGGACCTTGATCTTTTGACTGGACTTTCAGAATTTGGAAGATACAGGACTGGTGTCTGATTGCCTGGAAAACAAACACTAGGACTAGTGTCTGATTGCCTGAAACCTCCCCACTGTATCAGTGTGGTCAAAATGTTCAACCAAGCCGGGGTATCTGCCTGCACATCACATACTGTGTACACTGTACACAGGCGTACACAGTGCGCCTGTGCAAATGAAAAGCCACACATTTCAGTGAAATGCTATGGTATAGTCTGATGTGGAAGGAAGATACTGCAATGCTGTATGATCTTTATACAATGTTTAGAATGTAATCAACGTGTTAGAATGTGATTGGTGAATTAATTGCAATGATAATGGCATACTCTTGATATTAATTTTAATTCTTATTTTGGTAGAAATGTCACTTAAGTGGGAATTCTCATAAATTAGTGTGACAAGGCAAAACTTTCACTGAGACAAAAATGGAAGGAATTAGAAAACACAATTAACAGAACAGATTATCCCATGAATGCAACTGGAGCTTTATCCTCATCACAGTGGATTATTAGTGTAAAATAAACTTTCTAAAAAATATTATTTAATATTAGAACTGTTCATCAAACATGATGGCCAGTTTATTATAAAGAGTGAAGAGGAAGAACAAGATGTATAAAATAACTTCTCAGATAGCCATGATTTTAACCTTTAAATCTACAGATAGGCAAACACTAGCCAGAGGTTTAAAACGGGCCCCTATAATAAAAGAGACTGAAAACCCTCCTGACCTTTGGGCTTTGGCTCTAATGTAGTGGGCTTTTTCAGAATAAGTCCCTTGTTCATACTGCAAAAGCAGGTCATTGGAAGCAAAGTGGCACCTGGACATCTAAAGATGCTACAAGAAAACAAGGGGGATATACTATTGACAATAAAAGAAGAATGAGAGGGAAATACTCGCTTTAGTAAGGGGAATCCTTTGCATCTTTTATGTGAAAGGGTGCTTTTTACTACTTTTTTTCTAACAAGAGCTTCATCGCCAAGTAACAGTGGTGTTTGCAGAACAGGAATTTGTAGTCCAGCTCTTCATCTTCTGAAGCAGCAATGAAGTTGGCAATGAAGCTGCTCTAACTCTGTGGACACTGGGGATAATGTATAAAACCAGAGAGATGTCTGCTTTCTAGGACTGTGCTTGCAGTGCTTGCAGCTAGTACAATCAGGTTCTGATTTGTGAAGTGAACATATTTGATATGGAAGTCATCAGGGAGAGCACAATAAATATGGAGCAAGAGTATTTTCTTTTTTTTTTACATTTGACTGTACTTTTTTTTTTTTGGTCACAAAAAGTACACTTTACTATCTAACTTTACAGTTATTCTCAGAACCTCCTACAAGTAAGGACTTCTTGCTCTTTTAAATATATTGCTTAAGTTTTGCACTGTGCTAAGTAGGATTTAGATTTTCAGTTCATTTCAGATGCTAGCCATCTTAACAGTTTATGCTCCCTTTTCTCAATAAATTCATGGCCCTGTGCTGCAATCCAAAATGAAAATGCATCTCTTCTCTTGGATGTCTCATACAGTCCAGAGCCATTATTTAATTACACACATTGTGCTATTAAGCAATCCCCATTCTCCCTCTTCCTTCATTATACATATCCTCAAGTGCACATTATGTTTTCAGAAATCACATACAATCAAGATTTCTGACACCTCCCCCCCCCCAAATAAACACCCCAACCCCCCCCTCCCCCAAAACCCAACCAAAACCCATGCAGGACATGGACTGGAAGCTCTGGGAGAAAATCTATCAACTGTGCTCACAAACATTTTCTGTGCTACTCAGAGCTCATGTGCCACAAAACATTTAAACAAAGCAACAGATGCCAAGAAATACTTGCTGTTACAAGCAAAGTACATTCTCCTTCAACATTTTTATTCCTTTACAGTGACACTTTATAGGTAGTTCCACATTTCTATAGAAGTATTAATTTTTTACCTTCTTCCATTGTTCCTGTAAGAGTCCCCACTTAAATGTATGTCAAACTCATTAAAGCTTCAGCTTTCACTATGGCAAATATCTGCAGTAAACACAGTATTCTTCTGTGCTAAGGTGACATCTTTATACTGTATTTTGTATCTTTTGACAAGTCTGCTGATGTTTCCAGGAAGGTCACAGTAAATACGAGAAACTGAAGTGGACCCCCACTAGTATTTCTAAGATCCTCAGACTTTCTCAATGAAATGTTTTCAAATACAGGGTTCAAGTTTGAACAAGTTTGAGCCCAAATGAAAACAAGTATTCTTGATAGGCCTTCTTGAAAGGCTCAGAAAAAGCCTTTTCTGAGCGTTAGAAGTCAGGGACACCAGGTCCTACAACTTCAGTTTTGCCAAAATTAACCTTTATAAAGCTGAAGACCCATGGAAAAGTATCCAGGGAGTTGTGTAAAAAAACCTCTTGCAGCATGACATGATACTTGTAGCATAAATAAACTATTGAAAATACATGAACTTAGGACATTCCTTTAAATCAAAAAGTTAATTCCACAAAGTAATCAGGACTTACAGAAGTCAAATGGTTATGAATATTGCTAAAAATAATCAATAAGGTCTTATCAGGTGACAAAAAGAAAGAATTTCCTTCTGAGAAAAGGATGTAAGTTCTTGTAACACTTTCATTAACAACACTGAGGAAACCTGTATTAAAATTGTAAAAGTCTGAAAGACAGAAACCTTGCAAAGACTAAGGTCTAACCTGTAAGTTTTCCAAAGAAATAAAAACTGGTGTCACTTCAGAAATTTACTGTGTTCTATATTACGTGTTGTACAAAGTCTTCTTGTGACCTTCCGTGAATCAAGGACATCAGCAAGTGCGTGATGGTCTGTTGCTCATCACTGATTGCCAGTTTGCACTACTGTAAAACCCAGAAATATTCCTAAACTCATGGGTGTCTTAGCTTCTGCTTGGAGGGAAGTCTTGTCCTTCAGATGACACAGAAGTGTCTACTACACAAACTGGCGATGAATGTGAGGGCTGGGGACTACGGCAGTGCTCTACAATGATCTGTGTAAGCCATTACCATGCTCTCTAACTGAGTGAGGATTTAGGCCTAGAAAGCTGACTGAAATCTCAACCCTTTAGAATGAAAAGTAAGAGGTACATAAGACAAAAAATGTTCCTGTAAGTTCATGCAAAAAAGGCATTTTGTGCTATATCTTAAGAGGTAAATTGCTGATTCCATTGGGCAGGGCATGGATCCTTAACAGATCTTTTCCTCTATTTCCATAGTGAAGGCACACAAATGATCATTCAGTGACCCTTGACGATGAGAAGACCTCCAAACCAGGTATTTGTGTTATGGCCCTGACCTTTACTTTATGTAAAACCCTGAAATTTGTATAGAAGAAACACACAGGACCTGCCTCCAGAGAGCAAGCTGATTGTTTCAAATGGTTGAAAAGATAGTGAAAGTATTGCATGATTCCACTTCGTAGAAGAATGTTCGTGTGATGTATGATAATCTGGAGGCATCAGTTCTCTCCTTTTAACTCAGCTTGTTAATTGCTGTTATATTTTATACAGTTGTTAATTTCCAAACAAGTTTTCATTTGCAAATTTAATTTTCTGTTGCTCCTCTATTTTCCCCTTCTCTGCCCCATCCAAAGGCACCAATCCAGTATTTAATGCAGTTTTAATTCCCATTTTTCTTAAAACATGGTGAACCCATACTTGAATTTGCTTCTAACATAATATTTTCAAATTAGCTTTTAGCTCCTTTAAAATACAAGGTTTCCCCAAAGTTTAGCTATCACTCCTTTTCTCCACACTTCACTCCGTTCCTTTGCACATGTTCTGTCTTCCTTCTCTACTCAACAAATCCTCATATCCTTAGCTTTCTAAATATCAAGTCTAATTCAATGCCTTCTGAGTCCCACGATACTGGTACCTGTCAGGAGTAGCACAGACAAGGAACCCTTCAAACAGAAATTTTTCAGTTTTTGTATGGGGCATGCAGGGCATGTACAGCAAACATCCCAATGTAATCAGATGAAAGTCTTAACAGGATTAAAGTCAACTGGCTGGGTGGCAGAATAGAAAGAATTAGTGGACAGTTTGAAGGCGATGTTGTGGTTAGGGGACACAGACATGGGTCACACGTTAAAAAATTCATAAGTTGTTTCAAACTGGTGTTTGCAGCTGGTGCTTAGAAATACATGAAGATATTATTTCCAGTATAGCAATATTTCAAGCAAAGGTATCAAGTAAAGGTGATTATGAAGGTATCAGAGTAGTCCAAGATAACCTTAGGCACTCTCTTACTGCACTGTGGGGAAACTAAATTTGAGAGTAAATATAGAGTCTTTGATTGTAATCCATACTCATATTAGTATACAGAGTAAACTACATTAAAAAGAAAATATCTGAGAGATGAGTCCTTTCTTTCATTAACATACATGGAAGCTGAATGGTTTGCGTATTTGTTTTGGTGATACAACATGATGCAGCACATTAGACTATAGCTTTCTAATTGATTAGATAGTTCCACTCCATGCTGATTTTTCATTAGAAAGAAACCTCTCAGGAGGCTTCTGTAGGCCCCAAATGCAGGTCAGTAAAATGCCAGTCAAGTGGAACAAATTGCCTCAAGAATGAGACTGGTTTGCTATTTTCCTATTACAATTACAATTACAAGTTTTCTTGTCCCTGAAGTGGAATGGCAGGGTGCAGGGTGATGGCCAAATGAAATTAATTTTAAGGTGATTATACACAGGCAGTGCAGAATACCCTTTGTGGTTCAATTACTGCTTTCAAACTAGAAAAATATCCCTACAACTACAAAAGCCCTCTTTTGGAAACCCGAGGGGAAATGGATGTAACAGGAGTGTGACACAGTCTTGCAACAGTAAGTACAATAAAACCATACTCAAAATGATTTATTTGATACTAATAAATACCTTCATACATTTTCCCTACTAAGGACTATTTCACTGCAGTTTTTGTGCAAGCAGAAATATAATCCAGAGCTGCACACTAAAACCCATTGCAAATATATGCATATGTCAGCACTGGGGAAAAGTAAAACATACAAATCTAAAAACATAAAGTCTGCACTGTGAAAATAAAATCTTAAAATTGTTACTAAATGTAAGCAAGGAATATTTTGGAAGTTATAGAGACTAGAGCTAAAAAAACTCAGGCCACCTACAGACCCTTTGCTAAAAGTTTCAGATCCTTGCCTCTAAAAAGTGTCATGAAACTGCATTACTCCATAAGATTTCACTGCATGCAGTAACAAGGCCATTAGAAAAGCTGTTTGCCTACTTCAGCCTGACAGTTAATAGAGGCTCAAGATCAGCATGATAAAAAAATTTAGAAAAGGCTGAAATTTCCTTGCAAACTAATCATGCCCACAGATCTGAAAGGACTTTACAGCACGTAACAGAACTTGCAGGGTAAAGAGGAGAAACCTCTATCAGAGGCAGAAAAGGATGAAAAGCATTTCACCGGGAATTATTTCTTTATGTGTCTTTGTGCAGACATTGATTTTGTCATGTAGCAAAGTGTAACCGTGTGGCACAATGGAGCCCTTATTCTGCAGGCTGCTTTGGGTATTACACTAATAAGAGGGCCTCCTTTTTTAAATGAGCTTCTGAGTTCTGAGAACAATCTGACAGTGATTCTGACTGACAGTGCTCTGTTGGTTTGATGTCTTTTGTCCGAGTGCTCCATGGCTGGGTAACCAGATGGTTAACTGTAACGTGTAACCAGATGCATAACTATAATCTAAACTCTAAACAGTTTTTAATTAAAAAAAAAAAAGAAAAAAGTAGAGCTCGTGACTTACCTATGAGAGCAGAGCTCCCTGGACTGATGGTTATGTTTGTTCCTGAAGGAGAGGTCAGCACTGAACGAGTGCTGGTCCCAGCACTGGAAAGCACTGATGTTAAGTCTTTTAGGTAAGGAAGAGGTCGTGGAGGCTCTGGTAACAGATTGGGAAACTGAAGTGATGAGCAACACAATAGCAGAAAACATCTCAGGGACATCAACAAAACCACCACCAACTATTGCTTCATTATTTACCATGCTGCAATATTACCATTTCAGAGGGTCAGTCTGAGCAACTTTGGGCAACTACTGGAGGTGTACTTTGCCTCATGTTAGGTAAGGCACTAGAGAAATCATTAAAATAACATCTGGATCAGCATGACCACAAAATAAATTCTCTGAAGGCTATCATGACATTCTGGTTGACCTTTGCATATGATGAAGGTACATGGTATCAAGAGATAAAGAAGCTTGGATGAAAGAGCGAATTTGTAGAGCATAGAAGCCAAATCAAATGTCCATGAGAGTTAGTGGGAAACTTTTAAATGTCTGCTACAACCTGGATAAAGCCCTTATTAAGTATGGTTATAACTCTGCCAAATACCTAGGTAAAGCTCCAAAGGACTTAAGAGCTCAGAGCTCAAGAGGATCAATCTATGCTGAGAGCTGCAGGATTTAGTTCTTTATTATCCACCATGATGTTTTAAAAATCACATCGTTTTTATAATTCCCAATTCTGTTTGTCATGGAAATTATGGGATATTTTATTTAAGTGAATGGTGGCTTCATCCCCTTTCAATTAAATCATGGCAGACACTAAGCAAGTTTATTATTGCTGATCACACTCACCACCAGAAGTATGAGTCATGGATGCCTGAACTGTTTCTTTCCATCAAGAAACTAAAGATGTCATTTGCCTACAAACACAAGCAGCTTGCACAACTCAAAGTAACTTTCCATCTTTAAAAACTAACCCATTTATAAGATCAGAGAAGAATTTAAAGATCTTGTGGGAGTGCTTATTTATAGTTGGAAACCCAGATGATAATGATTTTCCCCAGATTTTTTTTTTTAACTGAATTTCTAGAGCCAGTCTGAATTCACAGGGAAATCATGTGAACATCCATAAATGGATTTTAGTGTTGTCTGTGAAACTGAGAAATCTCACTTTAAAACTTCCTCTGGAAGCTGCATCATCCATAGAACTTGTGCTCACTGTAGTCATGAAAGATGAGAGCTGTTAACAGATGCTTTAATGGTGTTACACCAATAACAGGGACCAGGTTTCAAAATTTGATACTTCACTATCAAATGTACGGAAGCACTTAAATAGTCTGGTTGGATCATTCATCTGCCAGGCATGGAGAAATGATAGGTGAGTTACTAGGAATGGAAACCCTTTTCCCACACATCCACCGGTACTTCACAGCTGACTGACATTGTCCTTTCAAATCACCAAGCTATGCTTTCTGTCTGTTGTTTACAAACCCAAGAAAAGTAAACTTCACTATTCACTGGACCTAGGAAGTACTTTTTAAAAGCACACTTGGCTTATGCACCTTATAGGTGTGAAACGTCAGTATCACACAGGCATGTACAGAAAGGCTGCTCAGTGGAGGCATAGAACTTCACAGTGAAGAAAGTGGCATCATTCTTATTACAAGAAAGCCGCTTTAGAAAATGGTTAATAAATGCTTAAGTAGTAAGTCTATAAGAATGAAATTGACTATTTCAGGACTGGGAGGTGCAGTCCCTGTGGTTAGACACTTTCTCCTTATCTAACTTCCTTTTGCCATCACCTTGTTTCAAGTGATGCTGCCCAGAGAACAAATGCAGACTGACCACTTACTTAGGACAGGGCTGCCTCTATGCTGTCCCTTCTTCCACATCCTCTGGTTAGTTCTGCAGGCTAGATGTGCCAGCAGGCATCTTACTATTGCTGCAAGTGCAAGATACCCTGGACTTACCAAGAACCAACAGCTGGGAGCTTTCAGTTACCTCCCCACGAAGATTGGCTGCCTTGCAGGAGTACAACCCCTGATCTGACAGAGAAACATTTGGAATTAGCAGCAGCCCATCATGCAAATGATGAGCAAAGGACAGCTTGACCTTGTTCTTAAACCAAGTAACTTCTGCTTCAGGAACACCTGGAAAAACATTGACAAAACATAACACAAGTAAGATACTATTGCTGCCACAGACAAAATTGTTAAAAGAGGACAAATAAAATGAGATTTTAACATGACTTCCAAGGAAGTGATGTTCATTTTTTTTGCAGTTCAGAAGTGTTTAGTCAGCTGTTTCACATTGCCTGTCTTTATCTTTCTTAGACCCCTCTGAGACAGAGAAGAAAAGTTAAGACTAAATTGAAGTTTTCCCTTTTAGTGTCCCAGAATTGTACAAGTGAAGTCTGAACTCATCACTCTTAAAAACAACCCTCTATTGAATCAAAACAAGCTCAATCTATCCCAGTATCCTGTCTTTGGAAGAAGCCATAAGATGGTGCCTCTCCCAGCCCCACATTAATTTCAGGATCAGGAACTTTCTGAGCCAGAAATAGTTTCCGTGCAGCTAGCAGCCCTCCATATGCTTCCTTTAATTAATTCATCCATTTTCCAGTTATGTAAACAATTAGAATTTATGTCTTCAGAAAAGCAGTTTCACTGGTCTCACCAGGAGACTTCAGAAAAATTGTTACAGATTCATAATTCACTATAAGAAGAATTGCCTCCTTTTGTGTGCTTGGAAATAAGATTTAGATACCTCTTTTGAGTAATCTGTTGTAGGAATAGGCTCTGATGTGTAGCTAACAAGACCCCTGGTCTTACAGTAGGTAGCATTTTCTTCACATAGGGATTTCTAGCTTGATATAAACATATCCTAGATCAGGTAATTTAGTGTCACTAGCTACTAGAAAATTGGCTTATGTGAAAATGGTATTGAAAGTCTCAACAGATGGGACAGACGTATGGACCTGTGCCTGGGAGGGTACTGTGTGGGCCCATGGCTGTAAGGAGTACAATGTTACTAATCCTGGTAACTGCTGGAGTGCATGATCTCCCATTTGTGGTACCCTCTGTATGTGGATGCAATTAATCTCTTTCACACAAACACGCAGCTACCTTGTGTCTGCTGTACATATGCATGCATACAGGAAGTTATTCTTCAGTATCTGGTACCTACCTCAACCCTTCCGTGCCTTATGTCACAGCAACATGTTCCTCTGCCCATTTCCAGCACCCTTCTGGTTGAGCTTCCATGTAAAAAACCCTAAACCTATCCTGTCAGTTGTGTGGCCCTTGCATCAGAAATACCTCAGTTGGCTGTGCTCACTGAATACGACTACCCATTTTTCTGTATTAATAGTGACTGCCTGATTGCAGGTGTCTCACTAAGAATGTGCAGATGGAAGTGGGAAAAAGAGATTTTCTGTATTCTCCTACATCAAAGCATTGTGGCCTTTTTTCCTCCTCTCCCAGAGTAACCTAGTGACTTTGCCAAGACATCTGGAATAAGTACGCCTGAGCTTGGCAGTGAGGAAGGAGAACTGAAGCCCTGTAAGGGCAGAGGGTCTTGTATATATTCAGAACGTATCAGGAAGCAGCCTGTAAAAGACTGGAGGGTTTTCTGTCTTTTGTTCAAGGGCTAACAGCACATGCTAATCTGGATTTCCATGGCATACCCAGGGAACTAATCATTCTTGTCTATGACACTGCTTTCCAAAGGCTTACTCGCTTTTGTGCTGCTACAACTCATTCTAAAAAGGATGAGCTATTGGCCTGTTTCTGACCACCTGCTGGGACAGGACCACTACACAGCTCCCCACGTAGGTGCTACCCTTTGACCTATGTGGTGTGGGTGGGCTGAGCATCACTTTAAACCTCACTCAAATTTCTTCCAGAGCATCCACACAGAGTCCTTAGGGTAGTTTAGAAAACCACTGGGTAGCAAACAACCCCAACCCTTGGGTTTATTCAAGCCTGAATGTTTAGTGAATTTCCATTGTGGGGAAGCCATTTTGAGAGGTAAGCTCTCTAGAACAAAGGAGAGAAAATAGACTCTGTACCAGTTCTGCAGTCCCTCAGATGGAAAAACACCCACATCCCAGCGCTAGCCCTCCCAGTGCCTGCCTAGAGAAGGGGTAATACTCTCTCTCTTGCAGCCTAAGCTACTTAGGACACACAGATTTTCACATTATGTCTATTGTGAACTTAGGCATGGAAATATAAAGAAATACATCTCAGAAATAATCACAAGTTTATAAAATTATAAAGCTTTCTTTAATTCCAGCCAGGACTTATCTTCTTTTTTGGTTCTGAAGGCTAAAATTGGGTAGAATTCTCAAGTTCTTCTTGAAAATAATGGAAGAGAAGTGCAAATAGTGGGAGAAAAGGAAGGGATGGGGAGTGCTGAGAAGGGTAAAGGAGAAGGGAAATCTACAATGAGGATTTCATATGATCACAGCCCTCAATAGCAGCGACTCAAAACAAACACATGAATAAATACAGAGAGACAGAAAAAAAAAATTGCTTCTTAAAAACAGCTGCTCAGATAGTCTTAGTCCAGAAAGACAGGTTCCTCTTATATACACTTCACTAGCAGAAGTAGCAACAAGAGGTTAAAGGTAAAACTTCTTACTCTTTGAGGTATTACTGCTGAGTCTAGGAAAGCTGCACTGTACCTACAAAATGTCCAGGAGCTCTACAAATACCTTTTTCTGACTGCTACTCTAAAAAGTATGTTGTTCATTTGTCTTTAATGTGAAGCTTTCACACTAACAGGAAATTGTTTGAAACGAACCTGTACAGCTGTTCCTAGAGCTTGGTTTATGGAAGATGGGCAATATATGTCAGTAAGCAGCAACTCCATTCTCTTTTTTGCTTCCACCTTTAGTGACACAAATAAACCGCAAGACAGGAACAGGAGGCAGCCAGCAGAGGGATGAGCAAACCCATCATTGCGCAGCATTACCACAAGGGGTAGCAAGAGCATTTCAATCAGTCGGGTAACGGTGAACGGCAGCGGACAGACGGCTGTGTGTGTTGCCTTACAGAAACAATCAGACTGAAACTCTGACAGTTACCATCTGGAAAGAAAATGCACCTTGCTAGGCAGCCAAGACTTTAAGTAGTAAACAGTTACTAAAGCCTATTCTTCAGCTTTCTCCTCCATCACTGCGTGTATCCAGCACAAAAAGGCTACCTGGGATATGTAGCAAGCAGAACTGTATATCCCAATTAAGATAATTTTGCTAAACTAGGAGCTTTCAGGAAAAGGAAGCATAACAACACAAGTACCTAGCAGTGCTGACTTGTTTTCAGTGACACAATATTCTTGAAACAGTGACTTGCATGCCACAATCTGGTCTAGCTGATGAACAAATATGGGTCATAAAGCAAGGTAACAACTAGAAAAATATATCATCCAGCATACAGATTGAATACAAAGGAAAGGAATGTTTAGGAGAGTTGAAAAAACTTCAAGCTGAAATATCAGAGAGAGAAGCATATACAGGGTAGGGTGGTAATACCTTTTTAGTCATTCTTCCAAATGTATTCTGACTCAACAGTGACTTAATATATGACACTATATAATGTAGTCTCAACATATAGTGTCAACAATATATAACAGTGACTATATATATGACACTTTGCATACAGGTGCTTCTGTTAGAATGATACCACTGAGAAATGTCTTCAGAACTAGATTTTAAAAACTGGTTCACCCTTTCACGTCCAGCTGTATTTTCAACAACAGCTTTGGCCAGATTGATTAAGGTTTCTGGTATCTGAATGACGACCTGCACAATTCAAGTGGTAAAGTTAACAGAAAGCTTCCTAGTGATACTGATGTGATCCAAATTGCTCCCATCTCCCATTTGGAAGTGAAGCTGCACACAGCAATTAAATTGCTCACTCTAGAAATGATGCTGGCTTTCTGAAGCTTGGAGAAAAAAATCCAGGTGGCAGTCACAAGCACCTGTAAGACTCCTGAGTGATTTTTGCTTGGGAGTTCCTCTAGAATTAGTTTTGGAGAAGTCTGGATTGACCACAATCACTTAACCATGTTCAAAAAATATTCTTTCACTTATATAGACAAAATGGCAACGCTATGTCAAAGTGAGGTAAGACTGATTTTCAAGCTTGAAGAAAACCACAGCAACATCTTTGTGGTATAACCAAAGTAGAGTTTCATCCTTGACATTATTTAGATTGGGGCCAATTGAACTCTAATACATTCAGAATGATTTTATTTTTACTGGTCCTACAGCGAACATATACAGAATTCAGCTCAGTACACAGATTTTGACAGTGCTTATGGCTTTCTTAAGAAGTTAAAAAGCAATATATAATTACTCCCTAGGCGCTGGTAATGTTCTCTTTCATTATCTCTTGTTTTTAAGAAACCTTCCCCAGGCTTATCAACACCTGTCAGAAGCAAGTGTATATTTCTGTCCCTTGACAGAAAAAGCAGCTTTAGAAAATGTTATAACTGATCCTTATGCTACTTATTTCTCTTATAAAAAATTATTCTGCTGTCCTGATGACTTTCAGTAATATGTGTCCTTATATGAGCCAAGACATCAAGATCCAGTACATGCATCATGTACTACAGACAATACGGCACAGTGACAACAACACAGCTTATTATGAGATTAACAGGCACTAAATTCTGATCTGGAACAACTCTCGGTTGCTGTGCTGTCTCAGGGCATCCTGAAATGACTAGAGGGAAAGTACTAGGAATAAAAAGACTACAGCTTTACAAAGTTGTTTGAAGAGTTTTTTCATCTAGATAGTCTCCACATTACTGGATATGTTAGTTAGCTTTTGAATTGTGTTAAATTCATTCTCACAATCCAATTTCTTTTGTGAAGATATATATGCAAGAACATATTGCCAGATATGTTATTGCATTAACTATTGCATTTTAACTTACAGTAGTTTGATGGCTATTTCACTGTTGATGCCTTCTGGGGAACTCTGGCAAACCACATAGCTGTAAAATTCATCTACTCTGAAGAAGTCAGTAGGATATGACACATTTGCTGACTAAAGCAGCAGTGCATGCTACTTTTCTCCTTAGAGTTGATAATTCTAAGTAGAACGGTAAAAACACATTAAAAAATTGAATAATCAAAACCCAGCTGCTAAAACAAAAAGTGCTTAAAACGGAAGGAAAATGACATTTATTTTCATATTCTTCAACAGATTCTATTAATGGTATATTTTCCAGGCATAGGAGAGACAGTTGATCAAAATCACCCTGTTCCTGGATCTGTTCCCAAATGCAGTTTTTCTTTGTTTGTTGGTTTGTTTTTAATTACTGCTGTTGAATTACTAGCAGTATTTGTGTGAAAGTAGGATTCTAGTGCCTATAAAATATTTTGGCCCTCATTATCCTCTCTATTACTGCTCGTGTAACATCACAGCTTGTGATTCATAAATTAATAAAAATTTCAATAGTAAACTCTGGTGTCAGATACAGTTGACATTTTCTTCAGAGGCAGAAGATAAACACCCATGAAGACTATTATGATTTAGGCAAACTTCTCCTGAATCACCAAAGAATCCAATATACATAATGCTCCTAGATATCAAAAAGCCTTCTTCTGGGGGTGAAGAGAGTGATTCTGCTGTGACAGTACTAAAATTTTCCATTGTAGATGCACATTGTCATAGTAGGTTGGCTTCATAAAATTGCTAGAGATTATTTTCCTCTCAGAAAAAGCACTGAATCTGTGCCCCTGACCATACTGTGGTCCCCTACTGTAGTCTTCTGATTCCATAAGAACTACGGCAGCTTTGCTCAGCCATATCCTGTTCTTTTCATTATGCCTTTATATTGACAGGAAATAGCTGTACTTCTTAAATCAGCAATCACAGTCTACGTCTGTGGGGCCTCCCCATCTGCAGCTGAGAGAACCCAAAGACAGAAATCCAAAATAATTTATGTCTTTATAATACTTAGTCTCTTTCAACACTGCCAGTGCACCTGGCCATTTAGGGGCCTGGGGAAAAACAGAACAGCTTTCACCTCCTTCTTCCTTGGAAGACACTGGACATCAGTCTGATTGCAAGAAAGCGTTTAGTGTCTGTGTTGAGAGGGCAACAGGATTACTGAACTCACTCCCTAGTGAATTACTAGGAAAAATAATACTGTATATTTCTTTCATTAATCCCACTGAGCCTAATTAGTAAATTGGGATCCCAGCCTAGTGTTTGCACAGCTATTGTGCATGCTTTGTTAAAAAACAGATGAACAAATAAAGAAACTTGAGCCAAATACTTTTTTCACTCAAGTATTTGCATAGGGGTGGGGTTGGCAGCACTTGAAGCAGAAAACTGACAACCACTAAGTGATTACAGTGATCAGGAAGTGTAAAAGAGAAGGACATCTGTATATTTGCAGAGCAGATGCTTATCCAGTCATCTGAAGTAGCTGCTAAGGACAAGAAGCTAAAGCAAGGGTCTAAGGGACTTGATATCAATCTAGTAGTCAACTCCATACATATCTCCAGTGCAGATATTCGTGTAACACTCAGCATGGCTTAGTCTGTGTTTTATAAGCTGATTCCTCCCCTTTCTGTTCCTGCTCATACTATGTACAAAAGTATAATGAATTGAAGATCTGACCCTGGGTTTTTAGAGATTTCCCATCTCTCTCTTTTCCCTCACCCTCCTCTCCATACAAAGACTGTTGCCACCAACAGCCATAGGACTGCAACACACAGATTGGTCACCATTGGAAAGAGGCAAACTACTGTTATGAGATTGAGGAACATTCAGTCTCTGTCTGGAAAACAGTTTCAGGGAGAACCCTGTTCCAGCAGAATTCTCCTAATTCCTGCACTCCCAAGGTGAAAAAAGAAAAATCAGAAGACAAGTGTATTAACATGTCCTAATTTTTAAAAAATCAGAGTTTGTCAGGAAAAGAAGGAACTAACCTGAGTGGACTTTGAGAACTCAATCAACATTGAAATGAGTCAGGTCCATGCTTATATATTCTCACCAAACATCCCCAACAGGTAGGAATGTGTATCAGATTCGTTGTATTCACATCGTAGCGTGTATCTCTAACAAATGTCTGTTATATTGTCTCAGACCAATTTTCTTAAGCCACTACACTTTTCCTGTTGGTATTGATAAAACGAAGACTATTTCTCTGCTAAGAATTAATGCAAGCAATGAAGTTTGCCCAAGTCCTAAGAAAAACTTTCAGTTTCACTCAGCTGCCTCTGGAGACACCAATTCAGCAAAGAACACCACAGAACTTTATAGCCGAAGGCAGCTTCATGGGAGATCAAAAGAATTCTCACCTGCAACCTGGCAGCTAATGGTAACGTTTGCTCTCTGGATTGTTTTCACTGTGCTTCCAATATCAACAGTAACAGCAGGTGATTCAGTGTTGATCACAGTAGCTCTTGCTGCCTTTATCAATGGCTTTCCTGCATAAAAGAAGAATCACAGTTATCAGATCAAGCACAGTGGACTTTCATGGGACAGATGGTCTGGTACACTCTGTGTGAAAGCACCTACATGGTACAGGTGGATAATGGAAAATGTTGGTGTATGAGGACACCTTCGCTTTATAATACAGTGTCACCGAAGTCCACGGAAAAAGGCAGAATAACATTAAAGCCTCATGGAGGCACACGAGAACCAGCTGAATCAATAAACACTGGTATAACTGGAACTGCAGAAAGATGTTTGCCTGGTACTGAAACCAAAATACCACCCTTTGCCAAAGGCCAACCACAAGAAAAAGAAGCAGGAGTGATGGCTACAGGCACATTAATAGTGCAGGAGGTTTAGAGCAACATGCAAGCTGTTTCTACACATCCATCATGTTTTCCTTAACCTACAGGAGAAACACTTGGATTGGGAAGACCAGACAATAACCATAAAGTTTTCTTAGAATGGCTAGTGTAAGAAGACTTGCAAACTCATCTTTCTCCAAAAATCTATAAACACGTTCCCCCCACCCCCTTAAATAAATGGTCAGACACAAACAGGTCCAGATATCATTGTTTGCCTGTAGAAGCGCAGTTTTAGGCTAATGTCTGCCACTGGCTTTTTTAGTGTGTTGAGCTGGAGGCAATCAAGGAAGAAAAGATGAAGGAAATAAAAATCATTTGGTTTCACTGAGCTCACGGAGAGTCCTGAAAATTTAATTCAGCCCTAACTATAAATTATTCCATATAGATATATTTCCAGGGCTTTGAAAAGATGCCTTTCATCTGGAATTACTGTCATATCGATTCAGGCTTTTCTGCTATTTTCCTTTGATGCTTTTAATGCCTATGAATAGCAAAGTGAAATATTACATTTTACTGTTGAAATATCTCCAAAATTTTTGATGCTTTGCATGAAGACTTAGAGACGAAAGTAAAATTCTTCAGGTATTCATCAGCCTTTTTATTTTCCTGATTGTTTTTCACAATCACATAAAAAGATTAAAAATCTTTTAGCTGTTCAGCCCACAAATGAGAAGCAAACCATTGAGAAAAGTGGATGCATTTTCCACTTTTTTTCCATGCATGTGTTAAACTAATCAGAAAATTCTTCAATGAAATAAGCTTTCATCTCCACTCCTGATACCTCTAAAGATGGTTTCAGCTTTCCAGGTTTTTTTTTTTTTAGAAAGTACTTCCATTATGCCAAAAAGGTTGTTGCTTTGTTCCAAAAACTGCTCAGTATCTCATTTTGGGATACTCATACTTATGGCCCCATGTTATACGATGTTCAGCTCTTTGCCTCAGATATGAGATAGAAATGAGTACCAGTTCCTAAGCAGAGTTCAGTTTCAGTATGGGATGCATGAATGTAATTCAACTAAAAAGTTTAAGGTAAACCTTGATAATTAACTTTAACAAAAAAGTCTTTCTTTAGGCTTTTTTATGTATGTGTGCCACACATATACCTAATGCCAGTTTATTTTTCTATAGTTTCACAGAAAATTGTCTCCACAAATTATTTTGTACAAAGACTATGGCTTTTAAACTTACTGAAGCAATATAGACAGATTAGCAGTTTTCACTCATGTTCAGCTTCATGCTGGTGCAATAGAATAGGTTTACCATGGAGTTGCTCCTTATAAAACACTATATTGTCTTAAGCAGCAGCACCTCTCCTTCACTGTCTGGGATTCAGCAAAGATATTCCTGAACTGCAGTAGTGTAAGTGGGATTGGACTCTTTGGTTCTGCCTGCATGTAATATGCAGCTGTGATGCAGAACTTCGTTTTCCACTCCGACGAATTCAGCGGTTCTCCTTCTAAGTGACAGAAAAAGTCCCTTTCCAGCTGGTTTACTAATCATCAGGGCTTCATTGCGGGCCATTGCTGCATTCCTAGATTTTATTTATCCTGTTACCTGAAATTTTCTCTGCATTTCGTGTAAAAATGTCAAGCTCATCAACATCTATTCATTCCTCTAACCATACATGTATACACTGGCAGCTGTTGGTCACTGCCTGCACATTGGAGGCTTCCAAATGTTTCCATATTCTGGATCAGTGAAATGAAGAGGGCTGAAAAATCCATAAGCTTTCTAGCATTCGTAATGTGTTTCTTTTTGTTTTTGTGATAAACAGGATCCTCCTCAAAGCCCTCTTTGCTTTGTCACCACCCTTATCTGCGTCTTCTGTTTCTTTGTCTTACTCAACATCTCATTCACACTTGCTGCTCTTTCCTTCTGCTAGTCCTGATGTGGTTGTGAGCCTGCTGATACTGCCTACCAACGAACCTTGAAGTTGGATTCATGCACTACCTACCATTTCCCTTGGCTTTTATTTGGGTGAGTTTTCTCTAGTACTGAAATCTAAACTAACAAAAGATATTTAGTCTGCTTTAGAACTCAACTGTTACTAGAGAAATATAAATGCAGAAGTTAATTTTTTGTGAACCTCTATTTCCCAGCAACTGAAACAGTGTCAGCCATGCTTGTGCCACAATGGATTGAATATGATACAGGGCTTGATCTTGCAAGGGGCTAGCTTTTCAGCTCTGCTATTTTTTAAGATTGCCCGATGTACATATGAGCAAGTCCTTCAATCAGTCAGTTGGACTTGAAGAGATCAACAATAGGTTTAAAATGAAGCATACGAATTATGTGGCTTGCACTGCACTGCTCATATAGGCTGTGAATAACCAGCATAAACACTGTCTTGAGAGCATGTCAGATGCAGAAAGTGAGAAAAAGCATTCATCTCTTGCAGAAATGCACAAATCTCAGGAACCGTCTGAGAAAGCTGGGTTTTATAGTTCAGGGTTTTCCGGAGTTCACACCCTGTGTTTTCACCAACGTACGTCTGTGGACGCACCTTGCCCACCCAGCATCAACCGCAATCTCTCCCCCCCGCAGTTTCTGCCCAGGATCACGCAAGTGGCAGGGACAGTACAGCAATCACAGAGAGCAAACTCTTACCTGCTAGAGTAATAGCAATAGAGACGGAGTCAGATCCCAGGGCATTAGATGCATTGCAAGCGTAGAAACCCACATCAGCTTCCACAGGTGCTAGAATCTGCAAGGAGTCATCAGGCTGAAGTAGCATCCTGGAGTAAAGCAGAAAGATGTAATGGTCTCTTAGTTTGTGTAAGCATGAATATATTTTTGTTTGTTTGTTTGTTTTGTTTTGTTTTGTTCAGGCCTTTGGGCTATATTTAAAAATCTTTGAAGAAATTTAGTTTTACATGGAGACTGTGAGCTGTGATTAGTTAAATTCAATTTTAGTCTTGTTCCCAACATGTGTGTATTAGAGAAAGGTTGCTGAGTACATGGGATATCTGCCCATGGGTTGTGAAATCTCCTCCTCTGCTGTGTCACTACCTGTATTATGTCAAATGGGCTGCCTAGCCTTCCTGTCTCCCAGTTCTGTAATTTACAAGTAGCAACAGTCAAAAAAAAAGCTGAACTATTGCAAGGGAAATATCACAAAACCTGTAGAAGCTAGGTAGAAAGAAGTGAAGTGAACTACAGGCTCAGTGTCAAAGCCTGAAATAGGCTCCAAATTCTTCGATTGCTTCGCAGTTTGCACAAATTCAGCAGCCTCACTGCTCCCCTAATAGTCAGTGGAGACAGACAGGAATACTCAGCTCCTCTTTGGGTTCAACCGTTTCTTTCCTTGGCCAGTGAGAGAAGCCTACTCAGTGTAGTACTCATGGTTAAATGGGATGAATATGGCCTTAGAGGTCTAATGAACTGCTTCTTTTCACAGTCTAGTTCTGCAGTGGTATAACTCCATCAGGTCCTGATGTATACCTGTTTAAGCAAGAGTTTGTTCTATGGGCTCTTGTGAATGCTTATGTACCCTTACTTCCAGTATAGTGCATTTCATAATTATTCTTCCTTTCTCTTAATTTTTTAGCTGAAACTGTTGTAAGATTGAATGATAAACCAATTTCCTTATCAGCAACTTTCAGTAGTTGCTGCATGTAAACTCTTCTTTGAAGATGTGATTGATAGTGACAAAGGTGAAAGTGGGAGAGGGATACATCTGTAAAACACATGCAATAAAAGTCTGCTCAAAGATCCTGAAACTGATGAGTTTCTTTCCATTCCCAAGCTCTCCTACCCCCCAGTGAAAACTGCTGTGTCATGGCCCAGAAAGAAGCAGATACTTGATCTTGGATAGTGGTGTGGGTGGTAGATCTATAAAACAAACCAGGTTAGGGCCACCCATCATAATCTATTACAGGAAAAAACCCCAGAGTTAAAATTTTTTTTTGACCTTTTTTGAGTAATAATAAATATCAGTAAAGAGCTGCCTTTTGTCAAGCAAGTTTTGCAAGTGCCTAGAAAAATGCACATTTGCTAAATAAACATTAACCATTTTTAAAAATGCATTTTTGCTTGCACAGCAAAAAAACCCAACAGAACAATGATTGAAAGAATTCCCTCCCCACTTCTGCTTTCACGGATCTTTTCCTTCTTAACACTTACTCATAAACAAGGCATGCTTCTATTTAACCACAGTTAATAAAGCCAGCAACTAACAAATTCCTTTATTTACAAAACTAGTCTTAGTACGCCTTACTATCTCACATAAATCTTTTAGTTTAACACTGACTGATTCAGTCTCTACATGGAATTCATTAGAGCTTCAAAATTTGTCCCAAACTATACTAGCGTGTAACAGTTGAAAGCTGTGTATATTCTGCCTGCATGTGTGCAGATATAGTATGCAAGCTGATTAGTCAGTTCTACATCAAACTAATACCTACAACCCCCTTAATAAAAGATTTTATGAATTGCTTCTGTCACCTTTAGGTTGAGGAAAGACCTTGCTTCATATTGCACCTTGCAAAACACAAGGGACCATAACTACAACACAGCACCATCTTCCTAACTTTTCAACCCAAGTTTTAATGTCCTTCTCTAGAAACAAAGCCAGTGTCTTTTTCTACAATTCTTTTTGATATTTGTTTGTCACAATTTGGCATAGCCGCTTTTCTTGAAAGCAGAAATTTTATTATCTGTCTTTGTATAGAATGATTTTGGCCGGATCCCCTATTTGCTCATTGACTGCTGTTTTTGTTAGGTATTGAGTTGCTTGTCAGTGGTGAAAAAAATACCAGCTGTAGCAATTCTTTCTGTCAGCAGCGTGTCTTCATAATCTCATTTATGTACTTAAAATAATATAGCTTAATGTTTAATCAGCTTCATCTCAGTTGCTCCACACTGCATTGTTTCCAAGACAAAAATGTATTTTGCAGAACATACATCAGTGAGTAATTCAGATGGCACCCTGCAAACACTTAACTCTGTATCACCTACTGTTTTCATTCTGCTTCATGTCCACTTATAAAATACATATCTGTTTCAGAAAAGTTGAATTATCCAGTAAAAATAGGCTCATAGTTATGAAAATTATGGCATTCTTGGAAGGCTTACTAAATAATGCAAGATTTTTCACTTTTAAAATGGATTCCTAAAGAAGCTAATCTGGATTTTCTTTAAAATAAAACATTTTCCATCATTTCAGAAGTCTCCAGACTTTGGTATAGATACTAGGCTCTGAAGCCGCACTCAGAACCCATGCTGGTATTAATCTGACACTTTAACTTTAGGAGAGAGTATGGACACTCATGTTGAATATGCACGCAGGGTGAATATGAAGACTCAAGTCAAGGATTCTTTACTGGAACCGCACAGCTATGTTTAACTCCTGAAGGTTTTTGTGTCATACATTTTCATTCTATTGAGTAACAAACACTTTTTGGGGGGGCCTGTGTTATATCTTTTAATGACAATATCTAGACTAAAATTGAAGAAATTAAGTAAGTTTCACAAGTGGAGCTACATAGCGGGAATCATAAATACTTTCAGGTGAGAACAGCTCATGGAAGGAGGTGAGGGGAATAGAGCCATTTGTTTCCAAATCACATTTCGAGACAAAGTCCACAGCCACAAAACATAAACGTGGGTGCCCTTATCTCAATATTTGTTAATACACAATACAGGTAGCTATCACACAACCTAAATCCAGCAGCCTACGTTCCAAAAGTCACAGTACAAAGCAGATACATTGAGAATCTCATTGTACTGAGTAGGGCATAAGCTAAAGGACTTCAACAAAACTGACATTTCTCACCAAAAGTGTCCCTCTTTGACACAAGTCCAGAAAGGCCCATCTGTATTTTTTTAATTGCCATTAAGAGAGAGGTGGGCTGGAAAAACTGGTTTCTCTTCTCCATTCAGTGGCTGGCAAAGTATGAAGATGACAAGTTGCAAACCTGAAAGACTGCTCAAGCATACCAAACACCACAGTATCCAGATGGCCTTGTAGTATAGAGCAGTACACCGTGAGACTGCTTAAACTATGGCTTCCATCTACACAGCTGATTGGCAGCCAGCAAGAGCTTTCTGAGCCAAAACCAGAATACTGCTGTTAAGAACCCAGTAAAACATTTACAACCCAATTATATATGCACCATGATTTCTAAACATTAACTCCAATGTTACATGTGCTGAGTATCTCTGGAGCCCACAGTACTGCTCACTTCCTTCCCCACCCACAAACCTGGAGGAACCGTAAGTGATGAACACAGAAGGAAGTTCATAAAGTGGAAACTGCCTTAACCTTTAAAGAAAAGTTGTCAGTGAACAACACTACTGACTAGCAAACAAACTATAATTCCCTGAGTCTTTCTGATAGAAATTTTAAACCACATAGTTGCCTGAAAATTCAGAAATACAACATAGCATTTAATAATATTTCAGCCAAACTAAATGGAAACAAAATGACTGAAAGACATTGTAAAATAAAACAAAACAAAATAAATAAAATAAAATAAAATCTAAACTAACATTTCAGAAACTGTAAGACTTTTATTGTGAGCTAAATGAATTTGCCTGTTGCTACACCATGGCTGCTTATATGGTGTGCAAGTATAGTGTCCATCATTAACCACATGTGGACTTTATTTAACTTCTGTTCCCTTTCAAGCATACTATAGAAATCAAAGTCATTTCAAGTAGAGGGGAAAAAAAAAGTCCTTTAATGGCAAAATTCACTGGCAATGAGAGTATATATGTGAAACTTTTGGGAGGCCATGAAGATATTTTGACAGGAATACAGCCAAATAAAGGGATACTACAGGCCCAAGTCTTGATTAGGACTGCATGTGATACGTTCTTGCTTTAAGTGTGCCCCCCTGCAAAATTTACAATTTTTTGTGTGAAACCTAACATGCTTACTAGCCTTCAGACACAGAGAGACACAAGAACCAGGAAATTCAGTACATTCAAAAACCCCAATGATTTTGGAGAGATTCAGTTGCCAAGTGAGAAAGGAGCCAATAAACCAATTGTATAACTGAGCAGAACAAGTGATTGTATAAGTCAAGACTTTACTGGATGATCCACAGACACCACGCTGGAAGTTTTTCCCTTGACTCCATCTTTTCTCATTTCACAAGCTGACCTGATGAGTAAATTCACATATCTTAACTGAGGTCAGTATCTTGTGCAGAAACAGCTGAAAGCAGATCCCCAGACTATTTTGTTGTACCGTGTTTGTTAATAAAACTGCCTTGTAAGAGGCAGTTTACACTCTCAACCTATCCTGTCTCACAGAACAGCACCAAATTATAAAATCTCAAGTATACACATGAGAAAAATGTTATCAACACAGTTACGCATATAACTAGCATTGAAAATAATCTGTTTTTGTATGCTTTTGCACACAAATGAATGACATGGAATGACAGGCACCTAAAATCTACCTGAAGGAAAACCAGCATAATTTCTGTGGTGCGCTGATAAAAGCATTTTGTTACTCAAGTTTACAAGGTACACCTCAGGCAAGCACATGAATTTGAACAAACCAGGATGCACCAACTCATATCAGAACGCTAATGCTTGGAGATTGGTGTGTTGAGATGACAGCACAGCTGCAAATATCCGTTAAGTACGGTTCCACAATTTCCAGTCTTGATCAGAACATACATAGGGAATGGTGATTGAAGTGTCTCCCTGACATTTGTCTTGGGGCAGTTTTTAACATAGATACACACGTGGAAGGCAGAAGTCTCACTCCATCTTCTGCTACCACAGCCATGTCAGACAGACCCTGCTGAAACACGGTGAGAAATGCAATTCATACCCCTAATGAGGAGATACCCAGAGGATAATAGTAGTAAACAACAATTTTTATACGTCAAAATCAATCTCCAGAGCAGAAATCTGCACCTTCAGATGGGAAAACACACTAAGGGTCACAGCCTGCAGACATGGAGTTGACTGCATTGGGCATTTTCTACTTTAGTACTTTACAACTCTTCATTTTACTTACTGTAAGGGTGGTGAGGCACTGGAATGGGTTGCCCAGGGAAGTTGTGAATGCTCCATCCCTGGTGGTGTTTAAGTCTAGGTTGGACAGAGCCTTGGGTGAGATGGTTTAGTGTGAGGTGTCCCTGCTCATGGCAGGGGGCTTCGAACTAGGTGATCTTAAAGTCCTTTCAAACCCTAACTATTCTATGATTCTATAAGTAAAACTCTTGTTTACCAGACTGACCCAGTATCCAGAGCTTGCTGAAGAGTTACAGCACCCTGTTTACCACTTCATATGTGTTAACCCTTCTTTCATTATGAAACCAAACTGTAGCAAAATATGCTTTTGTGTGTGGGACTGACAGGAAAATTGAAGTGCCAAAACATCAGTTATTTTTGAAGAAGTTAAAGAATATGTTTTACCTATCATTGTATTTCACCTCCTCTCCGTTCTTAGCCCAGCTGATGGTGGGCTTTGGGTTTCCTACTGCTTCGCAATGAAGCAGCACGCTCAGTGTGCCACTGGCTAGGACCACTGTCTGTCCCAGGTGGGTAACAACTTCTGAAGCAGAAAGCTGTTGTGCTGCTGAAATCTTTCGTAGGATGGCAGGCTTTTGATGAGGTCTGTGCAAGCCATTTGCTGGGTCTACAGAGGTAGGAAGGAATGCTTCAGCAGATGATGTCCTCAGGGAGCTGGTAAATCCAGAAACATGTCTGTGCACAGGGTGCTCCATTGAGGTTGAATCTACTCCTTTCCTTGATGCTCTGATAACAGATTCCTGGTGCTCTAAGTGGCTCTTGAAAACCTCGTGAGCCAGCTGCACAACAAGCTGCTCAGTGTAGACATCTTTAAGCTCCTCAGGCTGTTGAGACAAATTACTTATGATATCATCCAAGCGTTTCTGTTCTGTGATCAGAGTAAATGGCAGGCTATACTCTTGGCTCTGATCCTCCTCTGAAGATGCGTTTCTCTCTGTGGACTCCTGGGATTCCCAGGGCTCCAGATTTTCCCCTGGCCAGCCCCTGTACTGCATCAGCCTTGAGACAATATAATCATACCACCTGCTGGGGTCCACAAGGTGCCCTTGCTTTTCAGCCTTGCTCCCATTGAAAAGAATCCCGTTGATATGTTTCTCCTCTGTTCTCAAGGCTTCATTTAAGCTGGGTTTTCTCATAGTCTCTTCTTCCCTAATACCAGCTGGTTGCCGAGCAATGATCTTGTTGCTTCCAATTAATTTAATTACAAAATGCTCCTGGACTGGCCCTGCTGTACAAGTGTATGTACCAGTGTCTGAAGGCTTCAAACGGTTGATTTTGATATACCCATATGGTGTAATGGTGATGTGAGCTGAGCTGATGAGCCTCTTGTCATCCTTATCCCAAGTGATCATTGATTTCCGGAACCTCCTTGTAGGGCATCGGAGGTTTACAGAAGTTTTGGGCAGCAGGTAAGCATACCCACCCACAACAAAGTGTAGTTTCTTCTGCTTCCTTGTCTGGATGTAAACTTTCTTTATGGCCATAATGTGGGGGCTTTGCTTATGAACTGGCCTGTTGTGCCCTGAAATATCATTAATTCTATTAGTATGTGATACCAGTAAACAAAACAAGCAGTCTACTTTGGTGCTGGCAGCATTCAACCTATTAGACAATAGTGGGAGAATGTGGCCACCAGCTGCTGAACATTAAGTTGGAGCAATCAAAATAACAGGAATAACAAGGTGCCTTTAGGAATGCAAAAGTAGCTCTGCCTAGGGTACATGCAGAAACCAGAGATCAAGAGAAAAAATATTTTGGGGAGGGAGAATACTTCAGTGGAAATGTAGTTCTTGTTATTAAAGAATTTAAATGAATACTCTTAATAAATGCATTGCAAAGACAAGTATGCTGTGATTTACTATCTGAACCCTCAAAGGCCACATGGTCTTGCAGCACACGGCAGTAAGGAGAGTGAAAGTGCTGCTTCCCCAAGGAATAATGTTGAACAGAACAAAATTGTCTGGATTAGGGTTAAAGACATGTTAAATAAAATAAATTAAATAATGTTAAGTATTAATTTAAATAATAAATATATAATATAGCAATATATTATATAAGTATATAAAATAATAAATTACTTTAAATAATATTAATATTAAAATTATTTAAATAATCGTTCAGTATGTCCTTCCAGTTTCCAGATCTGTATGACAGAGATCTTTGTTAGGAAGCACTAAATAAAGCAGCATAGGTATATTACTCGTAAATACCATGCAACATTTTTTCATATCTTTGCTTTTGAATGTCAGATCTTCCTTTCTCCTTAACATATCCAGCATTTAGCAGTTTCAGAGTTCATAGCCAGCTTTAGGCTGAGTCTAGGCTGACTTTCAAACTATTGCACGTCTAGTTGGCTCATTGTGAGCCAGGGAAAGGCATACAGGGAAACTACTGCTCTTGTGAAGGGCAACAGAAAATGCATGAAATAGCAAAATAAAATACATATAACTTAGGTTGCATGGTTAATTAGAAATCTCATAGAGGTCACAGAGGGTTCCAAGTGATATAATGAAATACATTCTTAAGTATCTTCAACAACATCCCTTATCAAACATTTCCTTCGCAGCTGTTCTAACAGTTTATTTGCAATTGCCCTTGGGCTGCTGTGCTGTATCTCTGAGCCTCTACATTCCAGTTGTGAAATTTAGACCTAGATTTGGTCAGAATTTTGAGCCAGTTCTTCCAGAAACTAGTATCTCCCTTCCAGCATATTGGCTCAGACCTAGCTCCAACAGTAAAATGTAAAGCTCTCATCCACTGGCTTGCCTCATTGCTAAAGCACACTTGCTCACAAACAGAAAAACTTAGCAGCAGCAGCCACTCTTCAAGACCAAATAACACTAGTGCAAGTTTTTGGAACTGGTGACAGCATGGATTTCTTAGTGATGAACATCCAAGCCCCCTTTCCCCAGACATTCCTAAGCATCTTTTCCACTTACTTGTACAGGTGCCTAGAGCACAGGGCCTGGTCAAGGATGAGAATGGCAAAGGTGGGCACAGTGAGGAATTGATGATGACAAAATGCCCGGTTTTCAGCATCTTTCTGCAAATCGCATTTCGACTCTGGGTGCCCTCTCCACAGCTCACTGAACACTAGGCACAGAATAAGAAACATTAGGAACAAGGTGTATTAAAAGTAAAAGGTGCTCCTGTCACACACACCTCCTCACCTCCCATATCCACATTGCATACTCATACCATGGGATAGATCTGTTACAGCTTTCAAAATGCTGGAGTGGAACGAGGCAGAGCAGCACCCAGCCATTCAGTTACAAACAGTGTAGGCAGAGTAGGGAGACAAAATATCAGGTATTTTCTGTCTTCTGAGACTCTGAATCTTCCCACGCTCCATTTAGTACTTTTTCTCTCAGATGGTGCCCTTTGTATCAATGGTACTGTGCTACAGTACAGAGCTTGCCTTTGCATTTTGTTTCTGTTATGTCTGCATGAGCTGGCTAGAAGATCTCCTGCTCATAGCCAAGAGCAGACCACATTGGGTTGTACTTTATGGCTACATCCTGTTCTGCTAAAATCTGGCCTAAACTTAGTATTTGAGCTTTACTGTTGCAGATGTATTAGAATTACAGAATTGTAGAATCACAGAATCAACTAGCTTGGAAGAGACCTTTAAGATAATCAAGTCCAACCATTGTGCAGGACTGCCAAGTCCATCACTAAACCATGTCATTTAGAACCTTGTCTACATGGTTTTTGAACACTTCCAGGGACGGTGTTTCCACCACTTCCCTGGGCAGCCTGTGTCAATACCTCATCACCCTCTCGGTGAAGGAATTTTTCCTAATATCCAATCTAAACCTCCCCTGGTGCAGCTTGAGGCCGTTTCCTCTTGTTCTATCACTTGTTACTTGGGAAAAGAGATGAACCACTTCCTAGCTCATCCTCCTTTCAGCTAATTGTAGAGAGCGATAAGGTACCACCCTCATCCTGAGCCTCCTCTCCAGACTAAACAACCTCAGTTCCCTCAGCCATTCCTTGTAATACTTGTTCTCCAGGCCCTCCACCAGCTTCATTGCCCTTCTCTGGACCTGCTCCAGCACCTCAGCGTCTCTCGCAGTGAGTGGCCCATAAATGAACACAGGATTTGAGATGCAGCCTCACCAGTGCTCAGTACAGGGGATGAACATTGCCCTGGCCCTGCTGGCCACACTGTTTCTGATACAGGCCAAGATGCCATTGGCCTTGTTGGCTGCCTGGGCACAAGCTGGCTTATGTTCAGCTCTGCCTATAAGCACCTCCAGGTCCTTTTCCACTGGGCATCTTTCCAGCCACTCTTCCCCAAGCCTGGAGCACTGCATGGGGTTGTTGTGGCCCAAATGCAGGACCTGGCACTCTGCCTTGTTGAACCTCATACCACTGGCAACATCCCATTGATCCAGCCTGTCCAGATCTCTCTGCAGAGCCTTCCTACCCTTCAGCAGATCAACACTCACAGCCAAATTGGTGTCATCTGCAAAATTCCTGAACCAAAGAATTGATAAAGAAATAATAAATAGATGAGTTGAGATTAAGTGTGCCCTCGGCAAGATTGCTGATGACACCAAGCTGTGTGGTTCGGTTGATACGCTGGAGGGAAGGAGTGCCATCCAGAGGGACCTTGACACGCTTGTGAGGTGGGTTGATGCCAGCCTTATGAAGTTTAACCATGACAAGTGCAAGGTCCTACACCTGGGTCGGAGCAATCCCAGACACAGCTACAGGTTGGGCAGAGAAGAGATTCAGGACAGCCCTGAGGAGAAGGACTTGGGGGTGTTGGTCGATGAGAAAATGAACATGAGCCGGCTTCAGTGTGCGCTCACAGCCCAAAAAGCCAAGTGTATCCTGGGCTGCATCAAAAGGAGCGTGACCAGCAGGTTGAAGGAGGTGATCCTGCTCCTCTGCTCTCATGAGACCTCACTTGGAGTATTGTGTGCAGATCTGGTGTCCTCAACATAAAAAAAGACATGGAACTGTTGGAACAAGTCCAGAGGAGGGCCACGAGGTTGGTCAGGGGACTGGAGCTCCTCCCATATGAAGATAGGCTGAGAAAGTTGGGGCTGTTCAGCCTGGAGAAGAGAAGGCTGCATGGAGACCTCATAGCAGCCTTCCAGTATCTGAAGGGGGGCTATACGGATGCTGGGGACGGACTTTTCATTAGGGACTGTAGTGATAGGACAAGGGGTAACGGATTAAAACTTAAACAGCGGAAGTTTAGATTGGATATAAGGAAGAAGTTCTTTACTGTAAGGGTGGTGAGGCACTGGAATGGGTTGCCCAGGGAAGTTGTGAATGCTCCATCCCTGGCAGTGTTCAAGGCCAGGTTGGACAGAGCCTTGGGTGAGATGGTTTATTGTGAAGTGTCCCTGCCAATGGGAGGGGTGTTATAACTAGGTGATCTTAAGGTGCTTTCCAACCCTAACTATTCTATGATTTTATGAGTGTTTCAGATGCCAGTGAGTTACCTCAGGCTTGTAGTTACCACACATGTCATACGGAAAGGGGTATTAATTACTATTACCCTGTGGTGCATGACGGGCATAGTTCAGTGGAATTCAGCATGCCTATTTCTTTTTATAATTATGTATACAGCATCATATATACTGTGTATGTATATAATGTAATAATAATAGCATCATATGTATATAATGCATACAGCATTGCACTGGGACCCAGACAGCAGTCTGTAAAGGTTGTGGAAAGTGTGTTGAGTGCTGTAAAGCTGGAAGCACAAAGATACACATGCACTTCTGTAGGTGTAGGAGGTATAGAAGTGAATTGGAGAAGGAATTGGAGATGAGGTGGAGAAAACACACTAAAGGTAAGAACATAAATCACATTGCAACTGCTTATGAAGGACAGCTTGGGGACAGAATTACCATCTTCATTGCCAGAATGTCTGTGTTTCTCCTGGCAGCAGACTTCATGAGAATATCTACTTATTTGAGTAAAAGGTTAAAAGAGATCAACATATGACGAGTGCAGGTGGGACAGCTCTGTTAGGTAACTGGTGTTTCTTTCACAATGACAACAGTTTCCACCTCCTTACATGAAAGAGAACTAGGAGAGATGGCAGAAGTTGCAAGATGAGGAATGACTTTCATGTTTACTGTCATTTAAAGGTCAAATTATGTTTTCAGTTACACTGTTATAAATATAAAATATTTTTTTCTTAAGCCAGTTGGGGCCAGAAAGGGAGCCTGGGGAAGTGCAAGAGAAGTCAGTAGAGTGAGTTAGTTCTGCCAACCCTAAATTGAAGGAAGGAAGTAGCTAGCTAACATTGCAAGAGCAGTGTCCTAGAATGAAGGAAGCTTCGAGTCCGTAATGATGTGACTATAGCAGACTGCAGGAATCCCTTCATTCTCTTCTCTGCATTGCAGGGGAAGGCCCCAAGAGGAAAAAGCTATTGACAACAGAACAGCCAGGCTTTGGGAAGAAAAAGTATTTAGCATGGGGGAGTAAAGATTACTCTTCACTGATGCCTTGGATGAACATAAGCATAGCCATGGACAGAGGCGGGGATTTATTGTTTTGAGCATGTCTTGTGTTTATGCCAGAGGGGGGTCTTAATGGTTTGGCTGGATTGCTAAAGCACATCTGCAGATGCAGTCTCCAAAAAATAACATTGCACTAGTGATCACATCCCCTACCAGAATGCTAGGGACAGATTACAGGACAAAATTGGGAATAACACACTTTGTGCAGTCTAAGGTCATTTGGCTCCTCCATCCCAAATGACTGAGAAGCTTAATCCCCAAGAACAGAACAATACTCATGCATACAAATAACATACCTGTGTCCAGTCAGAGAGAAGCCACTCGCTGGGACAATCCTCATTTTTGCAGACTTGTTGAGTAACTGGCCTTGGTGTGGAGCAGAAGGTTTCTGGCAGTTCTAACAAGCTTCCATCCGCCAGATGCTGCTTACAAAGTGTATCTCGCTTCTGGACACCATTGCCACATGTCTGTGAACACTGTGGGAGAGCAAAGTCAGCCACACATCCCTCTCGCATGATGGCAACTTGCAGCAAATATTACTTGTGAAGTTGGGTAGAAATCAACACTCAACTTTAGCCATGTAGAAAATACATATATATATATATATAAAATAATTCAGAGATGTCAAAGCAGACTTCTTTTATAAATGTCAAAAATATTTTTGACAATAGAAGCAGTGTATTTTGCTAATATCTAGAAAAATTCTTCAGTATTTCTGAAGTGTTCTGTTTTCAGATGTTTGTACAAAAGACATGGAAACAATAGGTGAGAACGGCAGTTACGGACATGGAAAAGTTGTCCTTTCCTGTAACCACCAACTGAAAAATGAGACTCTTGCACATCATGTGGAGGATCTACGTCCTAATATCTCTGAGTTCTGACTGTGCTACTGACAGTGCCGAAGAGAGTGGAAAAGTCACCTTCAGCAGATGATTCAAGACCTGCATTTCCAAGATTTGATTAAAAATATTAGATAACTACCTATAAAATAGTTAGCCTGAACTACATATTCAAATTTAACTTTTCAAAAAAGGTTTGTACTGGCAAGAAAACAAACGGATATTTGAGAGTGTGATAAATAAAAATTTCCCCACTTTATCACTTTGCCTTTTCTTCTTTTTGTAATTTTCTCATTTCTTGTTTCTGACCTGCATGAGGTCTGTTGCTAGTGCATCTCAAAACTTAACTGTCCAGCCCAGAATTCCTGTCTTTGAACACTTCTTTCTCTATGGCATTTCTCTGATTTTTAATTCATACAGAAGCTGTATGTCAGCTGCAATCTCCTATTAATCTCAGTAACTGGTTTATAAGATTAATATAATAAACCACTAAATATCCATGCACTTCTTAATACTTACAGCTGACATGAGAGCAGTGTGTACTCTTTCCAGAAGGTAAGGAGGAAGGTTTATTTGCATCATAGTGAACTGGAATTATCAATATCAAGATAACCCACCTCCCCTCTTTCTTTAATCAGATACCCCTTTCGGTATCCATTTTCTAAGCAGGGCAGGAAGTTTTGAAACAAGCAGATTTAATAGATTTCCTGAATCTTTTCTGTAAACTTTATTGCTCAGTCTTTTCTCCTGAGGATCCTTTTCTTGAGACTGATGAAAGCTCCCCAGTTCTAGCTGAACTGGACTAGCTGCTCTGTCCAGCTAGCTCTTTTTCTCCTAGCAAAGAAGAAGGGGGACCTTGCACTGCAGTGATGTGACCAGAAGTTGCTTATAGCTTGCAACATAGGAGTTATGCTTGAAAAACAGAAAACCGTATGAAGAAGCAGTTACAAAGTGACTGTTTTAGAAAATCTTGCAGTCATGAGGGGTCCTTCTCTCTCACATAGACAGAGTTGCATGAACCTAATGCTAGCCTATTTATGTAGGATATGCATTTTCCTTGAAACATAGAAAAGGAATGTAGAAAAAGATATTTATATTCCATTAGGTTTGCTCTCTAATGAATAAAAATAGTTTTTCTCCTGCTTACTTAAAATGCTACAAAGCTCAAAGGGTTAAAAAAATTAAGCAAGTAAAACAGTACTTTAATTTTCAACAAAACATTTATCAACCTTTCATTTGAAGATAATTCATTCCTAAGGAGAGGGCAAATCAAGAAAAATATACTAAAGGTATTACTGCAAGATTGCCTACAGACTGTTATTGCATACAAGAGCCAAAATGGGTTAATCACTGTATGAATACAACAAAAGTATGTTCCTTCTGTCAATCAGTCAAATCCCAGGAAGTTTTCATGTCCTTCCATTGCCACTAGACAAAATGAAAAGACAAAACAGATCTTTTCTTGATTCTTGCCCTTCAGTCACTTACACAGCTTTGTTCTGTGAAGAATAACTTACTACTCAACACCAAACTCTACTGGTAAGTGCCAGAGAGAGTCAAATGCAGTAATGTGATTCATCCTTTCTGCAGGAACACTCTTCTAGGACAGTCCTGGATTACTGCACTGGAACTGTGCCTGGACTTACATTTCACCTCTGGAGCCTACACTGCCCTGGGGTCTTTGCTGATTTTTCTCTAGTGCAAGCTTCCAGCCCTCGCGTTTTTCCAAGAAAAGGGGTAATCAATAACAACAACATCTGCTTGTGTTTACAGGAAATATGAAAGAGTAGTTTTTTGAGGATTCTCACTCAACCATTTCACATCTGACTAATGTGCTCTTTCTGCTGGTCAAAATGACCCTACAGCACCATTACAATAAAGTACTGTATCACAGTGTGCTTGTATCACAGGGTGGTTGCATCTCACCCACACAAGTAGGTAAACTGTGGCTGAACTATGTTTCCTGATATTCCTGCTCCCCACAGCTTCTGAACAGAGCCAAGGCCAGTATCTCCTAACACTTCTTTATGAGGGATCTGAGACTTTGACAGGGTACCAACTACCAGACTGACATCGTTCCACAATGCTCCCTGATTATGCCTAGTTCAGCAATTAGCTTAAGCAAACGTAAGGCAAGGCAGACACCAAAGATGAAAACCCATAAACCAAAGTCTGCTAGCCAGTCATTCCTGGTTTTGTGCTGCCTTTTCCCATATTCTGGCATAAGCATTTGTGTGGCTGTGTAGTGAACACAAATGTGGGAAATTAATCTCGGTTAAAACTAATTTTATTTCTGGCTAGCTTTAACCAGGACCGTTCCGTGATTGCATGGCACTTCTGGAGATATAAGGGAATGGGTGTTGTAAGGGCAAAAAAGAGATTCCAGCAGCAGCTATTTTCTCGTTTAGTAGCAGTCACTGTAAACTGCTGGTGAAATGGTGGCCTTGGCACCTCCCACAGCAGTCATTCCTTTAGTGTTTGTTCCTCTCATACAATGATGTGTGAATGATAATTAAAATTAAGAACTGATGGTCACCATTGAAATCAGAGAGGGAAAGCAGGACATCCTTCTGCCTCAGCACATGCCTATGAGCACCTACACACATGCATACTGCATACAAGGAAGAGGATTCAGGCAAAACCACCACTTCTATTGTTTGTGAGACAGGGAAGCTAGTGTCTTTCAAACTTGTGAAAAAAGGCAATTACTAATGAAAAATAATGGGCTAAGCAACTCTCAGCATGATAACTGTTAGCGGTTTGGGGCAGTAGCTGAATGTTTGAAAGTATGTCATTTTATGGTCGTCCTGCTTACAAGGACAGTTGAGGAAGTGATTGTCCTACTCCTCATCTCTCCCAGGCTGTTTAATATTCCACTGTCATCTGCTCAAGGTGGTGGGACTACAGCTGTACAAGTTTTGGCCTTACTCTCACAAATGAATTCTCTGCTACGACTCTACAGTAAGACAAAGCATCTGCAGAGGGACTAAACATTTTTCTCTCAGCAGGTCTTCCAGTTGCTTTCTAAGGCTTGACACTTGAAGATTTAGAAACGACTTTTTACAATATTGAGAAAAAATAACTAGGGAACTATCTGAAAACGTTACTTGTTTTCCCACGCTGACTGTGTTGTCAAGCCATTGTTCAATTATCTTTGGAGCATAATTATTTTTGGAGCAAAGATATCCCAAACACCTAAAAAAAATAAAAAAATAAATGTGGAGACTCAAACTATGGTGCTTAATTCAATAACAAACCAAAGGACAATGAAGATTTAGTAGAATCATATATACACAGAACAGTTTGGGTTGGAAGGGACCTTAAAAATCATTTAGTTCCACCCCTCCTGCCACAGGCAGGGACACCTTCCACTAGGCTAGGTTGCTCAAAGTCATGTCCAGCCTGGCCTTGAACACTGCCAGGGATGGGGCAATCACAGTTTCTTTGGGTAACCTGTTCCAGTGCATCACCACCCTCATAGAGAATTTTTTTTCCTGACGTCTAATCTAAATCTCCCCTCTGTCAGTTTAAAACCATTCCCCCTTGTCCTATCACTATATGTCCTTTTAAAAAGTCCCTCACCAGGTTTCTTGTTGGCCCCTTTTTGATTCTGGAAGGCTGCTGTAAGGTTTCCCATGAACCTTCTCTTCTCCAGGCTGAACAAGCCCAAGTCTCTCAGCCTGTCTCCCTAGGAGAGGTGCTCAAGCCCCCTGATCATCTTTGTGCCCCTCATCTGGACTTGCTCAGCAGGTCTACATCCCTCTTGTGCTGGGGGCCGGAGCTGAACGCAGTACTGCAGGCAGCGATCTCATGAGAGCAGAGCAGAGTAGAGGGGCAGGATCACCTCCTTCAACCTGCTGGTCACGCTCCTTTTGATGTAGCCCAGGATACAGTTGTCTTTGTCAGCTGTGAGCACACACAGAAGCCAGCTCATGTTCGTTTTCTCATCGACCAACACCCCCAAGTCCTTCTCCTTAGGGCTGCTCTCCATCCAGTCTCTGCCCAGCTGGAGATTGAGATTGCCCTGACCCACATGCAGGACCTTGCACTTCACACTGTTGAACTTCATGAGGTTAGCACTGGCCACCTCTCAAGCGTGTCATGGTCCCTCTGGATGGCATACTTTCTCTCCAGCGTATCAACCGAACCACACAGCTTGGTGTCATCGGCAAACTTGCTGAGGGCGCACTCAATCCTATTGTCCATGTTGCTGAAAAAAGAGTTGAACAGTACTGGTGCAAATAACATTCCATGATGACCACCGATTGTCACCAATCTGCATATAGGCATCTAGCTGTTGAGACCAACTTTCTGAGTGCAACCATCCATTTACTAATGGGTGTCTTCCATTCGAGGTTTTCAGAGTAGATATTGACAGGGTCTTTTAGAAAGGTGTTCTGAGTTCAGCTGCAACAGTTATTTATCTCCTTCCTAGTAGCTGGTGCAGTGCTGTGTTTTGGCTTTAGTCTGAGAACAATGCTGGTCGCACAACGTTTTGGTTGCTGCTCAGCAGTGCTTACCCTGGTCAAGGAATTTTCAGTCTCTCATGCTTCCGGCACAAGAAGCTGGGAGGAAGCAGTGACAGAAAACCCAACCCAAACTAGACAGAGGGTTATTCTATACCACAGCATGTCATGCCCAGTATGTAAACTGGGGGGAGTCACTTGGAAGGGCAGATCGCTGCTCAGGCAGGGCTGGAGAGTGGTCAGCATGTGGTGAGCAATTATATTGTGCATCACTTATGTTTATGTTTTTTTTTTCCCTTTCCCCTTTTAGTTTTATATTCTCTCCCCTTGTTATTTACATAATAATAATGATAATAACAATAATAATCATAACAAAACCAACAACAATGGTAATTATTATTATTAGTTTTATGTTGTACTTTAGTTACTGGACTGTTCTTATTTGAACTCATGGGGTTTACATTCATTCAGTTCTACCCCCCATCCTGCCCAGAGGGGACAGTTAGGGGGATGTGAGCGAACAGCTGCATGGTTCTGAGTTATCGATTGGGCTTAAACCATGACAAAAGGAAAGATCATATCCACTTCCCTCCAGAGGCACACTACTGAAAGCAAGATAAACAACCTAATGGATTTAGCTAAGAAAAATAACTATTTAAAAATAAATAGTCTTGATTCTGTAAAGAGATATTTAAAAAATCGCTTGGAATGTTACAGCACTGATAATTATCATGTGTTTATCTGCCAAGAACACTGGGGCTTCTAATGGCATTTAATTCAGACAACCCTTTCATAAGTTTAAATCTTTTGTTTTGTTTGTTTTCTTGAAACTACTGTAAGACAGTGCTCTGAAGAGCATGACAAAGTCCACAGATGAGACCAAAGAAATGGCTTCAAATCAGGCTGTGTGGCGACCAGATGTTACCCTCCAGTGTTGGTGAAGTTTTAAACAACCTTCCTCAGGGTGAAGAGGGCGCTTGCCTACATGGCCCTCTGTCTCCCTGTATGTGGGAAACTCTCTGAAGAATCTGCTGAGAGGGGAGATGTTGTGGATCCCTTAATGCAAAGAAAGGATTTCTTCTGCTGGAGAGCCCATGGCATCTCTGCCGCATAACTGGAGCTCACCTCCAAGAGAAGTCTCAGCCACTCACATCTTGTTCAAATGACCTTTTCCCTCACACATTTCAGGACCCAACAGCTGTAATAATTCTTAAGTGCAATCCAGTCTCCTGATGGTTCAGCTTTTCACAGGGAGGTCATCCAAGGGAAAAGTGTGACACTGAACTGTGAGGCCTGGCTTTCTACAGGATAGAAATAACTGTACAGAATTGGTGGTGTAAAGAAGGAAGACAAATGTCTTTAAAAACTGAGAGAATGGAACTTAATTTTGATGGATTAGGCTTTTTTTTGTTTTTGTTAGTTTTGTTTTTTTCTTGCACTATGCTTATCTAAACAGAGACAGAAGCCAGTTAAGTAGAGAGGTACATTTTTTGTGCTGTTTTCTCCTGGTGAAAGGTAAGCTCAAGAAACACTCAGTCAGTGCCCAAGGGATGAGGAGCTAAGTACAGAGCTGGTCAGCTTGCAAAGCCTGTGGAAGAGCAGCAGAGCTATGATATGACCTTTGTTAAGCTGCAGCAATGACCTGCAACTCAGGTTCTTTTTCTCCACCCAGCCAGAGAAGGCAGCAGCTAAAACAAAAGGTGCGAACTAAGCAGCTTGATTAAACTCATGATTAATATGCTTATTAAAGCCTTCATAATTAATTGAGGTCCCTCCTCCCTAAGATCTGCTACACCTTTTAGAAAGACAGCATGTAAGAGAGCAGAGAAAAAAATGGCCAAAACATTAGACAGGCAGAAATATATATAGTCACATAATTGAGGAAGATTTTCAAATTTTGAAAAATGTCTGTTTTACAACAGCTTTAGTAGTAACTATTTTGGTACCATTCTAGGATGGCTTATAGCAAATGGTCACTGTTAGAGGAAAATCAAATTTTCAGCAAGCTGTAACGTATGTCTCTTCTGATTGCTCATATAAACTTACAGAAAATTTATTTCTGAAAAGACTTTTTGGCCAATTATAGGATTTTAATGAACATAGGCTCTCATTCTAGCATGCACTAACTTTGAAATGCTTGCCTTTATTATGCTGTGTGCTAGTAGAATACTATAGCGTTTATGAGTATAGCTAGAAATATTCAAAAGTACAACTAAGCAAATATGTGTATGTGAACATCAGCAGACAAATTAAAGCATGAAATATCACTGAATTCTTTTAAACATAGGACTAACGCCATAGGATAGTTATCTAGTTTCAGCAAAATGTCAGTGTGACACAAATCTTTGCTACTGGGTTGGTTGCCCAAACCCAGAGCTGACCCATGAGTACAGCTTCACAGACTTTTCAACTTCGTTTAGTGAGTACATTAACATCTCCCTGGCTGTTAGGAGGGATTTTATAGATGGAGACTGGGTAGGCATATGCAAGCACCATATTTTTCTATAGGATGAAATGAATCTTTGCATCCAGTAAAATCAAAGATTTAAATAGGCCTTTTGCTCGCACCTCCACCACACAGCAAATATTTCCTTCACTCTTGACAACATGGCAGGATCCTTTCTTCCTGCGCAATATTATATCCAACAGAAGCATCTTTAAGGTTTTTTTAATTATACAAGTGTTATTATTTGCAATCAGATGGCAGCAAACAAACTCATTTCAGGTTGTATTCCAAAGATGGAAATCCTTGTACAGATCCACTGGGTAGACAACAACATTCAGTGCTAAGGTAAACAACGTATCCATCTCCCATAGGGAAGTGCCTAACACTCATTTGTGACTCTGAAGGATGAGAATAATTTCTACCCTAGACTGAATTATTATTTGAGAATATATGGAATACCCAACATGCTTTAGAAATTCGCTCCTTCTTGATCCTTATAGCTTTGTATTCTTAGAAAACCTGACATTGTTAACCCAAATCCACTCATGGCAGCTGACTCTTATATTCCAGGTATTTTTATCTGGAATCTACAGCTAGATATGAATAGTTTACATTAACTTTGCATTAGAAGTAGGTATAGTCATTATTTACCTCTGAAAATAATGCATTTGTAAGGCAAATTTTCTCAGTTTTTGAATGGCTTCTTGGACTGATTAATGAATCCTCTTGATGGGCTAAAGCAAAATGCTCCATCCGTAATGCATAAGTAGCTACTTTAACAGTCATAAAATGAGATTACACATACATTCTTACCTCTTGCCATTCTGTAGGATACCAGGATGGTGGGCAGTCAAAGCGATTACAGGCTTGCACAAGGGATGGCTTAGGTTTATAACACAATTCATCTGCCAAAATGATGGTCTCATTAGTTTCTCTTGACAGCAGATGAGAACAGAAGACATCCCGTGTTTGCAATCCAACCCCACAAGTAAGACTGCAGGTGCTCCATTTCCCAATCTCCCATCTGTGAAGGGGTCAACAGAGAAAAACCTTTAGCACAGAAAAAGGTCACCTGAATTTTTCTCTTTTTGCAATGACAGATGCCAAGAAAAAGCAGTAAATGAAAGGGAACACTTCTCTGATCACTGTCATCCTTCTTGTAACTGCAGGATGAGGCTGAGGCTAAGGCTATTTACTGTTCTTTTGCATTTTCAGTTCTTGTCAAAAGTCCTTGGACTTAAGTCTTTGGGACTCCTGCGATATCATGGGAATAGCCTTGTGTCCTAAATAAAACGTTTTTGGTTTTTGTATTTCTGGCCATTTGTATTTGTATTTCTGGCCATTGTATTTCGAAACTTACTGTATATAATCAGCTGGCTTTTTTTCTGTCTTTAACAACAACAAAAAGAAGAAGATACTAAGAAACTCCGTAAGGAAATGCATCAGTGAATTGCTGAGCAGGAATTTCTTCCAGAAGATCCAGTTGTTGGACTCCTGACTGACTTTTTCTTGCAGTGGAGGTAGGGAGTGCTAAGGTCTTAAGAGATGCAATGGAAGAGCAGGGGGATAGGTCTTTTTCAAACCCTGGGTGAACACCTGTCACTGAGCTGGCCCTTCTCTACCTTAGTTATGTAAATCCTGCATCAGCAGGCTTGCTGGTGACTGAATTTTAGTGTCTATAACATTAAAACCAGATTTTGCTCTAAGAGCTCCATTGAACAGAACCTCTAATTCTTTCAGCCATACACAGAAATTTGGTTAAATTATTAGGTCTTCCAATCTTGTTCTCTACAAGAATGCACTTCAGAGATATGCAAAAAAATGTACACAAGAAAGTCCTATGCTCAAAATGAGAATATAAGAAAATAATCTTCACATCAACTTGATGTAAAATGCTACACTGGCCTGGACATACTCTCACATGCCAAATGAAAGTGTGAGAGCTAGACACTGCCACTTTTTTTAATCCTGAAAAACAGCTTCATTTTCTGCATGACATATTTGAAACTGATTGCTGGGGAAGCAAATAAAGCATTCAGGACAAGGAAGGCTCAAAGAACCTGCTTTTGAAGAAACAAAGCCCGGCAGAAACTAAAGAGACTGATCATGAAGAAAGACACCCTCAGGCTTCAAGCACAATTGAGGCAGACAATGCAGGAAAGTTATGAAACATGCATGAAGCATGAAACATGCTTCAGCATCATGAAGCAGAAATTGTGGAAGAAGCAGAGGAAAACTACTCTGAGAGTTTGAGATCAGCAGTCAACAGAAACTTTTCAGCACGTTTAAAATGCATCGTTAGTAAACACATTATGGAAATAATAATTCAGAGTTGTGCCATCTTACAGTCACAGAACAATTCTAACTTTTCTATTTTATAAAGTTATTTTGAGCATTCATTCCTTCCTTCTCATTAACACCCATAATAAATTGAAACCACCAGTAGGTAAGAAATATTTTTTCCTCCCTATATGAGAATGCTGACAGACCAAAAAGCCACATTACTTCCCTTCTGTGCTCCATCTGCCCATGACATTTGCTGATTTTATAACAGGACAGGATATGTCCTGAGCATCACCACAAGCACTTAGAAGTTGCCCTGGTCACCTTCCAGGACATAATACACTGAAGGCCACTAAAGCTTGACACAGGTACTGGGAATTATTTAGCGGTGGAATAGGAGTGACATCTGGCAGCCAGCTAAACTAATCTGGAGCATGTTCTCCATATGAATGATCTTGGGGGAAAGGTCTTCCCAGATTTTCCCATAAAGTTGTTAGAATTTACGTGGATATCAGCTACCCTTCAGTTTTGGCACAGTCTAAAGTAAGATACTTGAGTAGGTGCTAAATAGAAGGCATTTTCTTGTTTCAGAATCTATTTTGATACACGGTTAGTTGCCAGAGTTTCTTTATTCAAGTGATGGTAATAGCTGTTGCCTCCAGCAACTTGTTGGTTGGTACTGGTATAAGTGCACAATGTTTCTGTTGGTAGTTCAAATCTCAGTGCCTAGCAGGCCACATAAACTCTTTGGACATCTTGGCTTCTGCAGAAGAGGGTGTCTGTTTCTTCTTCCAGAAAGAAATGGTGCATTTCAGAAAAGAGAAAGGGTTTGTTTTTCCAGTGTTCGAAATTTCTTTTGCAGGTTGTATCTATTGCCCTACCCATAACATCGTTTTGTTCACAATTCTTTCCAGCTGCTTTAAACAGGAGATTCCTTGGAGGTGCTCAGGAAATATGAGGTCAGATTCTTTCTTACCCTTGTACTTTCATAGTCCCCAGTGTCTTTTAAGGGCTTTCATACACAGAAAGTAAAGAATGTAGAGATGTGCAAAGTAGAGTAGGCATGTGCAAGTAACCAAAATCATAAATGACATATATGATTGACAGCATTTCAAAGTCCTAAAAAGCACAAGAATATCAGTGATAATTTTACAGAATAAAATCAGAGGGATGCAGAATTATTTCTAACAGGTACAGGTGCTTGCAGCACTTTGAGCTATGATTATCCTACTAAATTTACAATTTAGTTTTTAAAATACTTGTACTGTTGGAGATTTTTTTTAATACTGTTTTTGTTTTTTTCTTTTTAAGTAACATAGTTTTACCCTTACTGTACGGTGTTATGTGATGCTAACTGAAATAATTCCTGTTTTATTTCACATGGCCCTTACCTATGTTTTTTTCTGCTTCTTTGGTTTTGGGTGTTTCGCCCAAACTGAAATAAGTCTTCCGATATGTATGGTATACAAAAAAGAATGCCATGATGTCCTGCATGCATCTGACAATAACATAATTCAAATTCAAGTAGGAAATAATCCTGTACTTAAAAAAGTAAATATGGTATTTACAGGATCAAACTAAGGGAACCTTGTGGAACTGACCTCTTTGTTAGCTCACCACAGTTGTTGTGTTCAGACTTTAGGAAAAATCTGCATACTTGCTAGTTTATAACCCAGCTAAAAGTCATCAATTTGCACAAGGAGGTTGGAACTAGATGATCTTTAAGTTCCCTTCTAATCATTCTATGACTCTATAATCTCTTACTCTGTCTTTCTTTACTGTCTAGCACAATGGGACTCTCAGCTTGGAAGTATGGTCTAGGCATTAGTATGTTACGAATAACAACAGAGACAAGAATGCCTCTTGAAATGTCACTGCTACAAGAATTTGAGCACACATAACAATTTTGCTAGATAGGTAGACCAGAAAGTGATACCAGATAGTAAGCAAGCTACGCATATCAGGAGAAGCTGCTAGAATTAGAATTCTTGTCCTAGTGGAGTGATGAGACTTCAGAACAGAGTACTCTTGTCCCTGCATTGTCAGTCTGGAAAAAGTAAATGATGCAGGTTGAACTTGAAAAATGCATAGTCTTGAGCCAAACCAGTATGGAGCCAAGAGCTTTGGATCAGTCCCTGTACGCATAGTATATATGGTAAAAAACAAAGCATTCTAAGCTGTTAGGTTCTATAACTAAAGTATATTTTCTAGTCATATACTATTTCATCCTGACAGAGTCCCTTCAAGCACTGCCAAGAAATCTGAATGCTGCACAGGAAAGGTAAACACTCTTCTGTAGAAAGACCTCCCAGACTAATTCTAAAAAAATTAAATTATTGTCATTTTTATGTGGTTAAACCATATGAAAGTGGTACAAAATAGCTCTTCTTATTTCTAAAATAAACGTTCAAGAGTGTGGAAAAAGGTTTGCCTGGAAGTGTCTTACTTAACATCTGACACCTGCCTGCATAGAGACATTCAGCAGTGCATAAGGGCTGGGTGGCAGCTGTGTATGCACACACAACAGAATGAGCAAAACATATGTTATGTCAATATTGGCTTCCTCTTGTCTTCTGTCAACCTGTCTTTCACTGGACCCTCCAGACTAAGAAGTCTACTCAGTGCCCATACATCTCCTCCCTTCCTTTCTGTTGTGGCTCTGGAGCTGTATTTGTGGCAAATCTTCCTATTTCACAGATGTGAAAGGATTTCTTGAGGCTTCTTAAGCAGATTTAAGAACTGGCTGTATGGCTGCACACAAAGAATTGTGGTCAATGGCTCAATGTCCTGCTGGAGACCTGTAACGAGTGGTGTCCCTCAGGGATCAGTGTTGAGACCGGTCTTGTTTAACATCTTCGTCGCTGACATGGACAGCGGGATTGAGTGTGCCCTCAGCAAGTTTGCCAATGACACCAAGCTGTGTGGTTCGGTTGATAAGCTGGAGGGAAGGAATGCCATCCAGAGGGACCTTGACATGCTTGTGAGGTGGGTTGATGCCAACCTCATGAAGTTTAACCATGCCAAGTGCAAGGTCCTACACCTGGGTCAGAGCAATGCCAGGCACAGCTGCAGGCTGGGCAGAGAAGAGATTCAGAGCAGCCCTGAGGAGAAAGACTTGGGGGTGCTAGTCAAAGAGAAAATGAACATGAGCCAGCTTCAGTGTGCGGTCACAGCCCAGAAAGCCAACTGTATCCTGGGCTGCATCAAAAAGCGTGTGACTAGAAGGTCGAAGGAAGTGATCCTGCCCCTCTATTCTGCTCTCGTGAGACCTCACTTGGAGTATTGTGTACAGTTCTGGTGTCCTCAACATAAAAAGGACATGGAACTGTTGGAACAAGCCCAGAGGAGGGCCATGAGAATGGTCAGGGGACTGGAGCACCTCCTGTATGAAGATCGGCTGAGAAAGTTGGGGCTGTTCAGCCTGGAGAAGAGAAGGCTGCATGGAGACCTCATAGCAGCCTTCCAGTATCTGAAGGGGGCATATAGGGATGCTGGGGATGGACTCTTCATTAGGGACTGTAGTGATAGGACAAGGGAACTGGCGGAGGTCATTGCTAGACTGCTCTGCATCATCTTTACCAAGTCTTGGGAAATGGGAGAGGTGCCTGAGGACTGGAGGAAAGCAAATGCCACTCCTGTCTTCAAAAAGGTCAAGAAGGAGGACCCGGGTAACTATAGACCAGTCAGCCTCACCTCCATTCCTGGGAAAGTGATGGAACACCTTATCCTTGGTGCCATCTTAAGGCATATCAAGGATAAGAGGGTTACGAGGAGCAGTCAACATGGCTTCACCAAGGGGAAGTCATGCTTGACCAATCTCGTAGCCTTTTATGAGGAAATAACACAGTGGATGGATGATGGCAGAGCGGTGGATGTGGTCTACCTTGACTTCAGCAAAGCGTTTGACACGGTCTCCCACAGCATCCTTGCAGCTAAATTGAGGAAGTGTGGTCTGGATGATCGGGTAGTGAGGTGGACTGTGAACTGGCTGAAGGAGAGAAGCCAGAGAGTTGTAGTCTATGGGGCGGAGTCTAGTTGGAGGCCTGTATCTAGTGGAGTGCCTCAAGGGTCGGTACTGGGACCAGTATTATTTAATATATTCATCAATGGTTTAGATGAGGGAATTGAGTGTACTATCAGCAAGTTTGCTGATGACACTAAGCTGGGAGGGGTGGCCGACACGCCAGAAGGCTGTGCTGCCATCCAGCGAGACCTGGACAGGCTGGAGAGTTGGGCGGGGAATAACTTGATGAAATATAACAAGGGAAAGTGTAGAGTCCTGCATCTGGGCAGGAACAACCCCAGGTTCCAGTATAGATTGGGGAATGACCTGTTAGAGAGCAGTGTAGGGGAGAGGGACCTGGGGGTCCTGGTGGACGACAGGGTGACCATGAGCCGACACTGTGCCCTTGTGGCCAAGAAGGCCAATGGCATCCTGGGGTGTATTAGAAGGGGGTGGTTAGTAGGTCGAGAGAGGTCCTCCTTCCCGTCTACTCTGCCCTGGTGAGACCTCATCTGGAATATTGTGTCCAGTTCTGGGCCCCTCAGTTTAAGAAGGACAGGGACCTGCTGGAGAGAGTCCAGCGCAGGGCAACTAAGATGATTAAGGGAGTGGAGCATCTCCCTTATGAGGAAAGCTGAGGGAGCTGGGTCTCTATAGTTTGGAGAAGAGGAGACTGAGGGGTGACCTTATTAGTGTATATAAATATATAAAGGGGGAGTGTCACAAGGATGGAGCCAGGCTCTTCTCAGTGGCAAACAATGATAGGACAAGGGGCAGTGGGTACAAACTGGAACACAAGAGGTTCCACTTAAACTTGAGAAGAAACTTCTTCTCAGTGAGGGTGACGGAACACTGGAACAGGCTGCCCAGGGAGGTTGTGGAGTCTCCTTCTCTGGAGACATTCAAAACCTGCCTGGACACGTTCCTGTGTAACCTTATCTAGGCGTTCCTGCTCCGGCAGGGGGATTGGACTAGATGATCTTTTGAGGTCCCTTCCAATCTCTAACATACTGTGACAAGGGATAATGGGTTCAAACTTAAACAGGGGAAGTTTAGATTGGATATAAGGAGGAAATTCTTTCCTGTTAGGGTACTGAGGCACTGGAATAGGTTGCCCAAGGAGGTTGTGAATGCTCCATCCCTGGCAGTGTTCAAGTCCAGGTTGGATGAGGCCTTGGGTGATATGGTTTAGAGCGAGGTGTCCCTGCCCATGGCAGGGGGGTCGGAACTTGATGATCTTAAGGTCCTTTCCAACCCTAACTATTCTGTGATTCTATGATTCTATGATCTCAGCTGAAGTAAGTATCCTCAAGTCTTAAACACCATAGAGGCTGCAAACTTAAACATTGGACTACAGAGAGAGTTATTTTGGATAGCATACTTTGTTGCAGTAAGGCTATAGGATTGAGGTGAGGACTCACAGGTCAGTTCCTGGCTTTATAATCAAACCGTTCCCAAAGAAAGGGGCATAATATGTAAGAAATTTTTATTCAGCTAATTTTTTATTCAGCTGTTACTCACAGTAAAATCAGATTGATTCTTTGAAATGAAGTGTGAGAGCTAAGACCTCCTAGGTGTTTAAACATGGATCTGTGCCTCTAGGAAGTGATCTCCCTACTGCTATGGTTCAGTTGTTAGAGAGTTGTGTTAGACTGAATATTATAACTGTATGTCCAGGATATACACATCTCAGAGGAAAACTGATATTTTTAACTAAACTTTGAAAAAATGAATGCTCAATTAAAAAAAAAAAACACTTTTAAATTAGTACTAGCAATAGAAAAATAATTCACTCTTAGCTGTTGTTCAATACCAGCCTGAGAAAAGCTGTTCAGTATCACCAACATGACAAGGGAGCTAAACAGGCAGGAAAGGTTTCAGGGGATTATTGTGCACAAGAGAGACTGAGATGCTTTTCTTCAAAAAGCATCTTCCTTGCAAGGGAATCATTAGAGAAATGCCTGAGCAGCCAACATATGCAAGCACATCAAAGACTCAATGAGAGTGCTCTGGGAGCTGGCAGAAGTGGCCTGCATTCAAACTGTAGACTTAATGGTATCAGTTAATACTGCAGCTCGTTATAGCTGAACATGGCAGGGAGCCAGTATTTATATAACAGAGCCAAATAGGGGAAAATAGAAGAGGAACTCACAAGTCAGAGAAGAACAGAGGGCAAATGGAGTATGCAGCAACTCTACAAAAGGCAACTTTGGTTGCTGGAGTAACCTTCTAACATGCTTCAGGCAATACATACAGGGTGCTCTCCATGATAGACTGTAATCTGAAATACCATCTAAAATGAAGCATTTAAAAATGAGATAGTTGAAAATGCACGTAGATGACATTCAGAGAATACACAAGATGACTGACTTCACAACCTGTAAGATAACAACATTAATGAAAATCTGATTTTATCCCACAGAGTCACAAGACTCTCCTGAAATTTGAGGGTGCTTTTGCTGAATGATCAGTGCAGGAAAGAAACAAAGGAGGTATCACTGGAATGAATGGACAAAGAAAGCAAATTCATGAATGGAAGAGCATTCAGATAACAGCAAGTGGGCTTAAGTAATTCTCTAGCAAGTCCAAGTTTTATGAGCAGTACTGACACAAAACCAGCAGATAACATGATCTTCATCTGACCCAGCTGGCAGTATTACAGGAATAATATTTTCATTAGGATGAACTGTTCCTGAACTATTCCACCAGTGAAAAAGGTACAAACAGGCTGCCTCTCAAAATCAGGCATACAAGGTTTTTCTCTATTTTTTTGGTAGGGGACGAGGAGAACAATCAAAGTTGTGTATATATATATCTATATGGTACTTTAACTGAACTAAGGAAACTCCCAATGCCTGCTTATGTTTGAGTTTCCTTCAATGCCTTTCTTGCAACATACTGTTAGTAAGACAGTGCAAGTTCCAAGGGTATATCCAAATCAAATATTTCCTTTTCATTTTCCCCCTTGAGATCTTGAAAGTGTGACTGATAATCTATTTAGTAATTAATTCACTTTTTTGCAATAAAAGATGTTTTTCCTCAAATTGACATGCCAAGAAAAAAGAAGTCATTCTCTGCAGAAGGACTCACTAAGTGCCTGCCATGACTTTCAGCTCATACTCATCAGAAACCGAGACAAAAAAAACCTGTGGTAGGGCATGGTGAGATTATTTTAATACAAGAGTGTACTAACTTGGGCAAACTGAAGATCTGTGTAGAGGAAAAATTATATGGGTATATAGGATTCTGAATCGAAAGTGTGATCTACCATTCTTTGAAGTAAGAAAGAAATAGAAGCTATTAAAATAAATATTTACAATTGCAGCTTATTATTTTATGAACATACTAGTCTGAATGCAATACAAACTGAAATGGAGGAAAATGTTTATGAATGAAATCTAGTGAAGAAACAATCATATAATGTAAAAAAGCAATACAGGTGGGTAAGAAGTCTGAAATTTTGATCTAGAAGTGCTAGAGGAAGACTGCAAAGGACAGCCCTACAGCTGCTCCATTGACCCTGGAAACTTGCAAGTTATTTTGCTTCACATTTAGATACGACACACATGGCTGAAAAGGACCACTACCTATGGAGTCCCTTGGTGACTTCACTGTAACAGATGTTAAGAAATACTGAGGAGCATCAGTTACTGTGCCATCACAGGTGATGCATCCAGGGAGAAAGGGGAATGGTGCCTACATCCTGGATGATCTGCTAGCAATTGGAGAGGGTACAAAGGAGGAGATTGTCTTATAAAAAAGGAAAGATAAAGGAAGATGGGTTTAGGTCACAGATTAATTAATTTTAAGGCCAGGGTGATGTTACAGTAATGCAGGGTAGGCATGCAGGTAATGCAGGTACAGCATAACAGAGCTGCCTAGGGATAGCAGCTTGTTTAGACATCTGTACAGTCCCATATTTAGAGAAGTAAACCTGGTCAACAAATGGGATTATGTTTCTTTCACTGAGCCCATGACGTCTGCTTAAACTGGTTTTCAACGTAAAGACTTCAAATAAGGGTGAATCTACCCTCTCTGACATCATATTCCTTCCAATGTCTGATTCTCCAGTTCACTCCAGCAGTGGTTCAAGATCCCAGGAAGCAATGTGGGCTACATTTTAAGAGGCTGTAAAACACATTATCAATGCACTTCAGTTGAAATCAGACTTAAATATATCTCATTGAAAAAAATAAATAAAATAAAAATAATGAGTCTGTGAAGGATTAAAAATCTGTGACTCAGAGATAGTTACACCATCATTGCCTCATTAATGCTAATTCTAATTTACATCTCTGAGAAAAGTTGTAACAACAAAACAAGAACAGCTGTCTCCTGCCGGTAAGTCTATGCTGCAGTATCTGTAGACGTAATGATTTGCAAATCTTCTAACCTTTTTCATGAACTAGACAGAGATGCTCTAATATTTCAATTGAGTGATGCTTGACACATATGCATTGACACCCTCCCAGACACAGAGGTCATCTTTAACAGATTAGAGAAAGCTCTGGCCTTCCACACATATTGAATTCATTTCAGATTGTCACTGGGGGCACATCTTACACTAAGTCTGACCTATCACATCCCCAAAAGCATCAAAAAGCTTCTCATTTTTTTTCTCCTTTATAGTTTGAATTCATCTGGGAAATTAGGTGGAACAAAAGAGATGGACAATGCTGCATTCACTAAATACTAAAATAATAACAAGTAATTTATTGCAAACTCAAACAGATGCAGCGGAGAGGAAAAAAAAAAAAAAGAAAATAAAAGGAATACAAAAAGAAGGGGCTGGACCCCAGCCTAACTCAGGCTATCTGACTCTTCAGTTAGGACCACTCAGATGACTTCCTGTTTTTTCTTACTAAAAACAGCGGTTTGAAGGAGGAACAGGAGAGTGCTGGGGTGAAATTGTGTGCTATTCTTGGAACTGTCTGCTTTTTCTTCACTGTGGTGGTGGGTTTTTTGTTTGCTTTTTTTTTTTATTTTGTTTTGTTTTGGGTTTTTGGTTGGGTTTTTGGGTTTTTTTTTGAGTGTGTCTGGGGTTTTTGTTTGTTTTGTTTTGTAGCATTCAGCTATTCTTTGTTGTACAGGAATAAAGTTCAGTTTTGAAAATATTCAAGAGCAAAGCTGTAGAAATTGCCTGGAATTTCCTCCATTTTCAGCCATCTGGTTTTCATTGCTCTGCTTCTCTCTCTACTCCTTCATACGTGTTTACCAAATCTTTTCAACATGCGTTGACCAAGCTACTGAGAAGTTATAATTAATGACACAGTTACAACATTCTCTTTCACCCCTTTGGTAGAGTCTGTTGGCTGACCACCAGGTGTTCATGCTGTTGCTGTTACAAACAATAGCAATTATATCTGATTAAATGATGACTACCTCTGTATTTTGGGTTGTGGAGGCTGAGAAAAAGACATTTCGGATGGGAGTAATTTTGTTGAAAACAACAAAAGTAAAGTCAACATTGAAACTTTTATTTTTTAATTTGTTTTTTTTTGTTTTTCTTCTGATTGTTTGTGGAGCATTTCAGAACACAAACATATCAATTAGCAAAACTGAGTGATCTGCCATTCCTTTTTTTTGAACTTAGAAACTTCTAGACATTGAACAGCTTTTCTGCATTTACTCCTGGGAGGACTGTGATTTGCTCAAGTACTGCTATGTTATCCTGCAAGTGATATAGTTTGATTGACACAAATTAAGTAACTGAATGACTGAATCAAAATGTTTATAGTCTTCATACCTCTTTTTTTTCTGGAAAAAGCATGCTAGGTCAAAACTTCAAAACACGCTTTATCCTTTTTATAGAAATATCAAACAAGGGCATTCCAAGTTAATGATACAAAATTTTACTTTGTACCTACTGTGCTGAAAATCAATTATTAGCTCCCAGCTTAGCAATCAGCTCAACAATGTTTCACTATTTCTTAGTTTAGCACAAAATGGAAATTTCTGTAATACTGTTTTTCAGCACGAAAGGGAATGGACTCTTTTTCTGCTATTGTTCTTGAAGCAATAAGCAAAAAACTCAACAAAGTGTGAAACCACAGGACACTCAGTTTCTTGGGATTTGCATATGAATGAAATCTTCCAATTTTTGTGTGCAACTCTTCTTGGCTCTTCTTCTTTCTTCTTTAAGAACTTTAAGGATGAGATTTTGCTGACTCCATACAGCTGCAAATATTTGAAGACAGATTTCTACGGTTTGAAGAGAGATTTCTGTCTGTCCTCAATGGGCTCAGGATAGTAATGCACTAAGATATTAAGCCAGAATTTCAACAGAAATTATAAAGCTCTCTCAGCTGCTATATAAGCACAATCATCTTGCAGTGTTTTCGTAAATCTGAAGTATTGCCAGTCTACTCTAGCTTTTACCGTATTTTGTTCCAGCAGAGACCAGAGCAATCCAGAATTGAAGAGGATGATAATATCATAGATGAATTTCAAGATGAAGCACTAAGTGAACAATGAAGTCTTCTAGCCTCTCTAAATTTATTCTCAGTAAGCAGTAAAAGGAACAGGAACAGTGAAAATCCCTTTAGCAAATGCCCCAAATGAATGATGAAATAAAAGCAGAATGAAATTACTCTTCACTGACTACTTCTACAGTATATGTCTTGAGGTGTATGCCTTCTGATCCTCCAGAAAGGCTGACTAGATTATTGGCTCAATGTGTTTGTCTATCTGTATTAAACCCGCTTAATCGTTTTCCAGGAGAAGCTTACACAACTAACCCTTAGAGATGTGGTGAAGACCACATGTAACCATCAGTGCCTGCAGCAGAAGTAACATTAAGCTTGGAAAAAAAATTTTTCACTATTCTTCCTATTAATCTAAATGAAATCTTAAACTTAAATTGTAGGTATATACATTAAATTCTAACCATGCTGGGCTGTTTGTGTTCAAGAAACATCACAGGAATAATTTCTCTAAATACACTAGGAAGAAATTCTCATTCTTTTGGTCAAGACTTCTCAGCTTTTTCTTCATGCCGTGGGCAACATTCTCATGTCTACTGTGACATTCATCACTGCCTCAGTTGCCTTTTCAGCAGACTGCCTCATCTACCCACCACAACTGCATGCTCCAACAGTAACTTACGCATCAAGGACATTTTAGGAAAGTGTTTTTTTATTTTTAGCTTCTGTTAATGCACTTTAGCAGATGGAAAACAGAGAGAAGAGACAACACCATGAGACCAGCCAGCTTTCTCTATAAGCCACCAGTGAAAACTCTGGGATGTATCAATGGTTCACAGATCGCATTTTGGAAACTTCTGTAACAGGAATCTAAGTTCACAGCTATGGTGTATTACAAGTTTTGGACTTGTCAGTCAATAGCAATGCCTTCATTAGCATTCATAACGACAGGATTTTAGCCTAAATTTCCATCTGATTCCTGGATCAAGATTTCTTGAATTAGAATCCCAAAGCATCTTATGATTAAAACAGACAGAAAACCATAAAGCTCTTTTTTTTCTTTTGCCTTTTTTTTTTTTTTTTCCCCATGTATTGTTTTTGGAAGCCCTAAGAGTGCTATACTTAATGATTATAAAGCAAAAATACTCTTCATACACTAAATACTGTCAGTTTAATTGTATTTAATTCAGTGGCATTAGCAGATGTAGCACTTCAGAAGCTTGCAGGAAATAAGGAGGTTTTCATGTCACAGCCTGCCTGGGAGACACAACTTTCCTTCTTGCCTCTCTTTCCATTAGCCAAGCTGCCTACTGTCTGCAGTGTTGAGTTTTAGGCCTCCTTGTTCTGAAGAGAGGAACCATTTTGCAGAACATGTGCTGTTCTTCATCCTGTGCCACTTAAATCTCTGCAGACAGGCAATTTCCTTCAAACTGAGGGGGCTGGAGGAAGAGGAGATGTATATACAGGGGAGGGAGAAATATTTCCTTTTCTCACCTGCAGCCCTAGAGATGTCTCCCACCACCACCTCCATCCCCTTTGACCTCTGCTTCAACAGCTTGAGTCTCACCTACAGTACAATTATCTTGTAATCCATTGAGTGAACTACATGCCCAAAGTTGCATTAAACTAGCTCCATCCTGGTAGTGAGGTTACCACAGTGGTATGGATTATCACACACACTAATTCAAAAAGTATTCACCCAGTTTCTCGGACTACTTTTGTAACACAACTCACATAAATACTGGCCTACATGAGTGTGCCTTATTTTTTCTTAACCAGCAAATATCTATTTTGCATGCCAGAATCAAAGGGTGATCAATCTCCCACCATGCACTCTCAGATCCAATGATGTTGCTACAGGTCAATCACAGCAAGGTGTTCACCTATTACATTCTTTTCAAGCATTAATATAATATTTGTGTGTTACTGCCAGCACTACAGACAATTTAAGAAAATCAGGGTTGCAATATCTTTGTAAGCAATTCTTGTAATGTTTTGGTGAAATGTGTCAGCCTATTTGGCTCTGCTTGACACAGACTCAAAATCTTGATCATTCAATCAAACCATTAATTCTCACTATCATTCACTATCATTCTTGGGTGCTGAACGTGTTTGATGCCATACTTGATTTCTACTGTGAACCTTCTCTGTGTACCCAAAATCTACTAATACTCATAATGATACAACTTTGCATAGCCTGCTGTCATTTAAAGCATAAATACACCTACCAATATGCATTCTATACCACCTGGGCAGTGCTGACTGTTTTAAATAACCCAGAGTTATAAATCAATGAATTTAAAATGTGCTGCACTACCACAAGAGAGTAAATGCGCCTGTGTACAGATGGGAATAAAGACAATATGTATATAGTATAACCTGAAGTCTTGACAGGCCCATGTCTATTTAAATAAACCATAGGAACTTCATGACAGCTATTTTCTGTCATAGAGAGTACAGATATAAATCTCTGGAGGCAAAGATCTGCTATTTTTAGGGTCAGGATTTTGGAAGCTGCCTAAGGTCAGGAAGGAGCAGTTTCTGAAAAATCTTTCATGAGAGGGGAGGTTGAAGAAGTCTACTTAAACTTGACAAAACTATTCATAAACTGTCTGCCTGCAGAACCTGAATAGGCAAGGGGTCTGAAGTTTGCACTTTGGTTTTATCATCAATTTGCACTTCCTGGTCAACATGGCAGAGGTGTGGAGAGGCTGTAAGGCCCTGCAGTCTGAGAAAAAGCATGTGCAAGGCAGTCTGTGACTCCAGAACAAAACCCCTTTGAGTCTGAGGTCACAACTTATTTAAAATTCCTTTCTTCATACCGATAGTGTTGTTTGAATGGCTTTAGGCAACATACTGGACACAGATCTGCTGAGCTCAGACAGCTGAGTCTGTGGTACTGCAACCTGGGGAAGTATCTCAGGCTCTCATCCAAGTGTTTTACTCCAGGAATCATCTCAAGAATGCCCAGATCCTATATCCAGATCCAAGCGTCCCTGGCATCAATATCTCAGATTCATGGGGGGCTTGAAGATCAGTTTCTCAGCTTCGGCAGTGGTCACCTCTCTTAAGTCTGGAAAAAACATGTATGCCCAAGGTATAAGAAGCCTACCTTGGTGGGCAGGGGTTCAGGCTACAGGCTTTCAGCAGCTGTGGAGGACGACGGCCGGTTATACACAGTGTCTCATCCGCAGCCTCCCTGGTTTGTTTGTTCAAGCAGATCACCACTGCCTCCTGGACACCTGCACACAAAAACACATAGTCACAGCCAGCTCTATGTACCTGGAGGGGCAGCCACGGACTGCAAGGGGCCAGTGGCACTGCGCTGGGGCTGTGGCATGAAGGGAAGCACAGCCTCACACCCAGCGCTGCCAGCTCACGGCCTGAAGCCCTGCTGCAGAGAGGGAGGAAGCTGCTTCCCACATGTCAGTGAAGCGTTTGCTGTGCCCATCTAAGTGCTCTGCTCGTGGTCTTTTAGGAGTATAGTATGAATGCCTACCAAAGGGGGATGTTTCATGGCACAGTGTACCTGACTGAGTGTGGAAAATTGCATCTCCTTTTCTCCCTTCTAATCTAACTCTTGCAATTTTCACACATTGCTTACTGCACTTTTTTGTACCCTGTTCCTCAGACAGCTGGGACATCACCTGATCAAAACATCATATGAGACTGGGCTTTTACTTATCCCTGCTGTCAGTCTCACAGGTGTCTCAATTGCAGTGAAAAGTCCCTAGGTTCACAGAAAATTGCCCAGTGTTTTCCAGTGACTCATCCTCTCACTGTGAATGAGTCTGTGACAAATAAACAGCAGTGAGGCTGATTATTTGTCTGTCACACAGGCTAAAGGGTGAAGATGGCTTTGACTTTGGCATGCTGCATTTTAAAGCAATGGAATGATTTCAAAAATAAAGTTAGACAAGGTCAGGCAAGTCAGCTGCTCTGTTACACTTGTGCATCCATAGACCTGCAACTAAACTGAAGACACAAACCTGTAAGGTATTAAATTCAGCATCTTCTCAATTTCTCTCACACTAATGGTTTATCAAATGCATATAGCCATGATCTTAAATTTTTTTATCTTTTAAAGGTACTTGTAGAACCCATAATCTTGCCTAACAGTATGGGTATTGAAGAAAAAGGCTACTGCCTGAATTTAACCAGTGTGTGGCTGCTGGACTGTGTATTGACAGAAGTTTCTGGCTTTAGCACACTGAGCCAGTGGCTTGCTCCAGAAGAAAAAAGTGTGCTTTGAATCACTTTCGTCAGCTTTTCCTTGAAGCTTGAATTGAGCATGTCACAGCATGCTGATAACAACTATCTCTCTGGTTTCGACAGGTCAATGCATCAAACAATCACAACCTTTAAATGAAAGATGGATTCATGACTATTTAGAGAACATAAAAATTTCAATTATCCTTCAGAAGTCTCACAATACAGAGATAATTTAAAAAAATGCATAAACTTCAGGAATCTTATTTGCCAAGTAACTGAATTCTAAACAGTATTTACTGCATAGTGTTAACAGAACAAAAAGCTGTCTGCTTTAGAATTGCTTTCCCTGAAAAAAAGAAATGAGGTTTCAACAGGAAATCACAGAATAAAAGGGTGTAAGGGTGAGACATGAATATAGGCAGTTTAAGTTCACTTTCAAAATGCCATCGAGATTTTATGTGTTTATATCTATCAGAATAGAATAATTGCTACATGATATTCAATGACAGCTCTGAGAAATGCATCCACTAACTGCAGACTGAAATGACTAATTCCTTCTGGTTGCTACTTCTGGAAGGTGAAAGGTTACTTCTGCTTCTATCCAGTGTTTTCTCTTGAGACTCCAAACCCAATAAAATTAGTCTGAACAGTCTTGCACCTATGGCTACAAAAATATCTGACTTAGCATCTGCTAATCTGGAAATTTTATAATTGATGTCATAGAGAAAGAAATCTTGGCTAATAATTTTTGCTAGCAATTGAAAGAGATTAAATTTATGAAGCAAAATCCCTGTCATAACACCTCTGTGAGTTATATTTGAAAAATACACAGTCAGTATATTCAAAGAAATTACCTAATTTCAGGATGATATTTGCAGAAAGTATTCAGGTTTCAGTATTCACTATGTGTAACAAATGGTTACTCCTCACTAGTAACCTCCATGTATGACAAATATTCCTGTTGTAAAGTCACTGTTCATCACCACTTAACCTACACTAGTGCTGTATTTTTTATGTATGAAACAAAACAGTAGTGGCAGTGATCTAACAATCCTTTTTGATCTGCTCTAAACACAGACTGCTGTCATCAAGCTAAGAAGGAAGAGAAAATCTTTGTATAATTTTCTACTATACTTGGTTTTTAAGTTTGTAGCTGATTGTAACTGGTGAATCTGTACAGATCACACTACTAGACATTCTTAAAGTGCTAAGTGGTTTCCAGTTCTACAGTATCTATTCTGTATTTATCTATAGTAATGCTTTTTTTAAATAGCCTACAACTTGTAATGTAAAAAGGTGGAGAAGTCCAGGTTCAATTTAAAAAATACTGCGTTGCTTATGTTTCTCAGAATTAGCTAAACAAAATGATGGGAAAAAAAGGTATATCAGAGAAATGTGTGTTAATAGTCTATAACATGTGGAACCTGAGACCTTGATTAACTTTGAGAAACTCCAAGTGCCAAGGCTGCTAGTTTCAGACAATCACACCACTAGTGCTTTTTAACCATATGTTTTCTTTTTCCCTGGGATTGGAGGTAATGGCACTTGGGAGTTAGGGAACTGGCTGCACCCTCAGAATATCAATAATTTAATGCATCTGCTATGAGAGGAAAATTTATTTCCACATGTTTATACTTGCACAGTAGAAATCAATCGATAAAACCTGAAATGACAAATGACTCTTAACCTGCATCATCAGACCACTTTAACGTTCAGCTTTTTTGCTTGAGTGCATGAGTGCCTTTTAAGTAATAAGCTTATGTAAAGAAACAGGATCACAGAATCCCAAATATACAATACATTGATCACGTGGTGGCAGCCTGAGCATAGACCCTGAAAGTCCTGGGATAAAATATGTTGTGTACATGTTGTGTTGGTTTTTTTTTTTCCCCACAGTTTTCATCTATGGTTTTCCAAATATGGTTGTACTCAATGATTTTACAGTTGGACTTGATGATTCTACAGGTCTTTTCGACCTAAATGATCCTATGAATGTAAACAGCATAGCGAAGCACCATGTCCATGGGTGCTAACTGCAAAGCACATGCGTCAAGAGGGAAATCGAATCCAGCACAGAAATGTTTCACACTTACCTCCTCCACAGGACTCTGAACACTCTGTAAAGCCCTCATACTCCCAGTCATAGAGCTCATCAAACTCCTGCAAGCTGCCATACAGCAGCTCAGATTCCTCGGGGGTATATTCAGTGGCCTCTCCATTGCAGGGACCACTGTAACAGCCTCTCTGAGACACAGGCTTGGGACCCTCGCACTCATCGATAGGCAAGTCAGCCACAGACTGAGAGAAAGAGAGGAGCACTTGACATTTCACAAGCCGCACTTGGCTGCCCACTCCACAGGTGACACTACAGGTGGACCAAGCCTCAGGAATAAACCTGTGGGAGGAAGAGAGCAAGGCAAGCTGTGTCCAGAAATAACCAGGCAAGCAAAAGCAATATATTCCTGTCCAGGTCAAATTCTGTTCAATGAGAAATAAATGTTTCACCTCATCATAGGGCTATTAAATTATACACATAAAAGCCATATTGTTGAACAGCAGAAATGTTCTCAAGTATCCATGTGGAGTGTCTCCTTAAATCCAGGAAGAAAGATAACATGCTTAGGGCACCTGCCATGATCCTAGAAGGTCTCAGTGCAAGACATCCTACAATCTCCCAATGTGCATCGTGATTTGACTAGCTACTTTTTGCTAATATTCAACATAGACCATCTTTGCCTTAATTAATACCACTGTTATATCACTAGCAAGTATTGAGCATGCTGCTGTTATTAGCTAACGCAGTATTATAGGGAAAATAATTTCAAACATTGTTCCTGTATTGCAGTAACAATTTAAGCCTTAATTTGAAGTCATAACAAAGAAAAAGAACAGCATTTCTTTAGCTGACCTTTTTTCTTTTTTTTCCCCCCCCCCCCCCCCCCCGAACATCTAATTTCTCAATGAAAAAACAATGTTCCCTTTCTATTCTGGATTTCTCCATCTGTTTCTCTTTTCTCAGTGATTAGGAACTCTTACATGCTCCAAAGTTTGCTTCTGAAAGTCCATGCATACTTCAATTAAAGCACCATACAGTAATCATCACAATATGCAACCCACCCACATATCACCACGTGTATGTGCCAGGACCTCAGACTGGAACAGCATAGTCTCCTAGAGCAGACAGTGTACATCACTCTACACACTTTTTGGGGGTGTTAGTAACATCTTGCTATAAACCTGATATACACCACTATAGCACCATAAACAGGAAGTAATAGAAAGAGATGGATTGCATATACTATTGGAACATTTCAAAGTGTTTATAATGCTGCTACAAACATTGCAAAAATTCTTTCTGGAGCAAAGCCCTTGAGACACTAATGATACAAAGCAATGCCTTTTCCCCATTCTGTGACAATTTATCTGAAAAGATTGGTCAAAGATGATACCCTTCATTTTGAAAGGATTATACTCTTTTATAGTATAGGTGGGCTATTCATCTTGTTTCTCTAAGGAAGCGCAACTACTACAATACTTTTTTGAAGTGGGAAATCTGTTACAGACTAAGCAGTCTATATTAGCCACTGTGACTTAGATATTTTGATTACTTTTAATGTATAGTTTCTTGAATTGACAAACTTAGAGGTAGAAAAAAGTCACTGATCTTCATCAGAAGCTGTTTTACTTATATTTTTTTTTTGACATTATGAATTGTTTTGTGTCTGTGCTTTGCTGCAGAGCTGCTGTATTCCAAACCAAAAGGGATGATACTTTGCCAGGTATTAAAATTGCTTATTTAGAAATCCAGAAATACTTTGTATGCTCAGAATATTTATACATGATGTATATCACATATACAAACACAGGAACAAAAGAAAGAAGAAACAAAAGGGAAGTAAGAACTTTATTAAGGCAGACTGTATCCTTTTTGAAATGAGGTTTGATCCATAAATGCCACATATTATTTTACCCTAGTCAGCAACTAGTCATAATGAAAACACTGGAATACCTTCAGGAAATTATGTTTTATTCAGCTTTCTAGGCATAGTTTCTATATTTTAAATGATAAATTGGAAAATGTATTTTAATTCTAATATAACTGTTTGCTGCTGAAGAAGAAATTCATAGAATCAAAAGGATTACAAGCAGAAAAAAGGGGGGCAAACCCCTGCAAACTAAATGTCTATGTAGGACTTGTCATTAAATACTGAACATTTATGTAATGTGAATGCATAATATCAATAGTTCTAAATTTTCTACCATCCTAACCCCAGGAAATTCCATATGCTCTTAAATATATTTGTGGGGTCGTTAATGATTGTTGACAAATGGTGAGCACAAAACCCCAAAAGTATGTGAATAAAAACCACTCAGTTCAATGGGTTTAAGGTTATTTGTTCTGCAGATAGTGTGCTATTCACTGCACAGCATTGTGCTTTTCTGTAAGCTAACATCTCAGTCTTTTTTGAGAATGGAAGTAGTGGAATAGGTTCACTGGGAAGTAATTTCTTTATCAGAAAACAGGAAATGACGGAGATGTTTCAGTTGTTATTGCATGCTGTTTAATTAATTCCCACTGTAATAATAGCCCCCATAACAATGACCTTACCAAGACAAAGGTAATAACTAGTTCTAGTAATGTGGCAGTAGTAGCTGTCAGCAGAACCTAATTGTGCTAACAGCTGTGAAATTTAAAAATAAAGATGTGCCTCTTGCCTCAAAGAGATTACACTGAGTATTTCATAGCTTTTAGCATACGTCTCAGTGATTAGCATGTTGCCATTGCATCAGAGATCATTGTTTATTCCTCTGCACAGCAGACATAAAGATTCTTCCCCAAAGTAAACAGCAGTGTGTCTTCTGGTAGTTCTGATGAATATTTGCTCCTGTTTTAGAGAGATCACTACAAGGTGGAGAAGTGAAAGCTGGAATGAGGATCATGACCCTTCTTTCTTACAACTGACTTTAACCATGTTTCCTGTTGCACAACTGCTGGAGTGCCAGCTATGTTACAGCATAGTTGTAACATATATACTTGTTCCTTGGCCTGTGGGCACTTTTATGCTGATGGATCAGCAATCTTTTCCCATATATGAACATCCTTTCAAAATGGTGAGTTCTGAAATTGAAAAAGGCATTGTAGTTTTCAGTAGGGTTTTGTTAGCTGCCAAGATTTCACAACTTTCCCAAGTTTCTGTTCAGATGAAGGGACTATTGTTGCATCATTTGACATGTGTACATTAGCACATGCTGGGCTGCAAAATGTGTTCTAGGAACAGAAGAAAGGAAATGTAATGCTACTGACATTGATGAATTTCTGCAGGAGTCGTTCAGGTGTGATACTGGGCTGGTTTTGACTCATTTCTTTTGTAGTGCACTAAAATTACTAAAAATATATTTTAAGGAAATTTTAATATGACTGAAAAACCATCTTACCATGCTCATACATAAAGCATGTAATACAAAATATCAGTCAAATGTGAAATGCACAGCAGTTCAGCCTTCAGGCTTCACAGCCAATAAACCTGCAAATACAAGTGAATTGCAGCTGTCCACAGAATTTCATCCACACATGAACATTGAGTAGATACCACTTGCCCAGCTCAATTTTGCAAAGGCTATTTGCACTTGTATGTGTTATTATTCATGTTTACACATGAGAATGCCCCTTCTAGACAATAGTGTGTTTAGTGTTTTTTAAAAAAGACTAAAATGTGCTATGCATGATCACTGGTACAAAAAGGCAGCAAGAGATGTCAAAATTTGAGAACAGCAATGACAACGGCAGTGCACAGCCTTGGGAAAATTATTCTTTTTTCTTAAATCTCTGGGCACAACTAAGGACTGGTGTATATTCACCTCCATATGGCAACATACATGGAATTGGGAAATTCAGAAAAGGAGAAGCACAGAGTCAGTGTTTAACAATGGGAGATATCCCACAGTAGGTTATAGTGGGTTTAGGATGAAACCCATGGAAAGCCCTGCTGAGTTTTGTGAAGATCTCCAGAACACTTAATGTAAATAGCCAAAACCTCTTCTGACTCCTACTTGTGCTCCTACAATGTGTGCTATTAAGTAAAAAAACCCAGCTGTATATAGACTGATGTCCTTTGAGCCTGGAGAAAAATAGTTCATTTTATTCACTGCTACTTAATCACATATTGCACTTAATTTTTATTTCTTAATGCTTTTTTTTGTTTTGTTTTGTTTGTTTTTGCTTTTAAATGCATTGTTTGGTAAATCCATGGTTCAGGCAAACACCAAAGTTTTGAGAACTGCACACACCAGTAAGACTGAGTGTTCAAAGGCACAGATATCCACCTATTAAGGCATCTAAAATCACATACTGCTGGTGAAATATAATGCTCAGTGGTATATTCAAAGGCTTAGAAATTTTCTATGACAGAACCTAGAATTGAGCTCAGACTTGCAGACTGCTTGTCTCCAGCTGAAGTCCAACCAGTTCTTTATCTCCAGGAGAGGCCACCTTTCCACAGGTCATAAGGTACGGATAACATCACAGGACGCTCATACACAGCACTGGGTAGCTGCTGGTATCATTGTTCAGAGAAGCGAAACAGGTCATCACCACTCATCAATAAAATCTCAAGACTCCAACTACAAAGTAAAGGCATCAGCACCAGCTGCATAGATGAAGTTCCAGTCTGAGTGATTACAATCTGTCCCACTATAGCTTCTTTTCAGTTTAGTGTGAATGTGATCTTTTCTTTCAGCTTTGTGTCACATCATTCTATACTGTTGCTGCTCTCCATAAATTCACCGCTGCCTTTCTCCCCAGAGTAAGATAACTGCTTCTTCCCTGTATACATTACACATAAATCTTGAGTAGAGGTGACTGTCTAAAGAGGTTCCTTGAATCGACAGGTAAAAATTGCTACCTAATGTTAGGCTGCTGTATTGCTGATCTTTGACTGACTGCATACATAGTTCAAATTTTTTTTGCCATTAGACCTTAATATGTAGAAGTTTCCCAAAACTTCCTTCTTCCTCTTCATTGCATGACACTGGAGCGGACAAGCAATAAATGAATAGTATCTTTATGTGTCTTCAATTACTTTTTCCAATCCAATAATTATAACACATTTTATTTTTAAAGTAAAATATCTGTAGGAAGTTTTAGAATTACTTATTAACCTGTGAAGCAAATACAAACATGGTGATAGAAACTATTTAACAGGGAAAACCAAAATAAATAGCTTATGTATCTTTGGAAACCTTAATACCTGCTGAAAAGTAAGAAAGAGATACTGGGTGACTCTGCCACACTGCCCCTCTGTCCATACCTAGTTCCCCGAGGGCTTTGTCCCCCCACTGATGCAGGAATTTCCTTTTGTTTTTTACTGAACTGGCCCCATCACTATGATGGTGCCATCTGGTATCCAGATATTATTGTTTGCCCTTTTCCCTACTTCTTATGGCTAGCACCAGGGTTATTTATGACAGCATGTTAAAAGCTGGGTATGGTGTTAACATACAAAAGCATTTTTCAAGAGTTAGAGACAGAAATCTTTTAAACAACCCTCTACCACCCAATCTCATTATACATGGAAAAACTCCTACTTTTAAAATCATGACTGCTGCTCTTTCTGACTCTGGCTGTCATGCTGTGTTGGTGTAATGAGCTCCAGTCAGTCAGACAAAAAGATACTGTGGCTTCTTCCTCTACTTCTAGGGCCTGTTGAATGGTAACTTCAGAGATGAACAGCAATAGGAGAGCAATCTGTACAACACAGGACAACAAGGACTTACCCTAAACCTTTGTTCTCACAAAGATTACAGTACTTTCTTACCAACCAACTTAGAGTATTTCATAGTAGTTATGTTCCAATTAATATTTAACTGATCATGTCTATGGGTGCAGCAGGTCAGAAAACTCAAACGTAACTATTCCCTCTAGCCTTCAAGTAGCTGTACTGGTTATAATTAATTCTTTGGGCAGCAGAACTGGTGAAGATCAATTAAACATGGGTCTATATTTGAAGGCTAAGTGTCCAAATGGATTCTCTGGTATCTCTTAGAAATCTTAAAGGTTTCTAAAGGACCAAACTCTTTTAGAAACCTTTCCATCAACTGGGGAATTGTAGGGTGTCACTTTTCTACCTAGTCATTTAGTTCAGTGAAACATTTGGAAAATACTTCCACAGAATTTCCTGGTGAATATCAATGAAATTTGACAGAGAGGTAAAATTCGCTGGGATGATTTTATATTTCTGTCAAATTCAGTTAATTGGAATAAAATCAGACATAACTAAAAGAAGAGGAAGGCAACTGACAGATAGACATACATAGTCAAAATTGAACTGTAGGACTTGCTTCCTTTAGAAATTCTTGAAGAAATAAATAATGGAAGGCAGTACATGCTGATGGAATAAAAATGAGGCATCTGCTGCTGTAGCAGCACATTAGAAAATGATCACAAATTACAGGTAGAAGGACAATAAGTGTAACTTTATAAGTCATAGTATGCAATTTCATAACAGAAATTGTATTCAACAGAAATTCATAGAAGTCACAAGACAACAATGCAAGGATTCACAAATGTGAGGACTCCATGCATTGAAGAAACCTGCTGAAAACTTTCAGCTTTAGCTTTTAAACTTCCACTCAAGAATCAACTTAGAGAAAGACAACAGAAAATGTATACCCAGCCTGACCCGAGCAGTGATCTCGCCCTTCCAGGTAACTGTCCTCAGTTTATATACTGGGCATGATGTGCTGTGGTATGGAGTACCTCTTTAGTTAGTTTGGGTCAGGTGTCCCGTCTCTGCTTCCTCCCGGCTTCCCCTCTTCCCTGGAGCATGAGACTCAGAAAGTCCTTGGTCAGAGTAAACATTACTGAGCAACAACTGAAAACATTGGTGGTATCAGTGCTGTTCCCAGGCTGAAAGTCAAAACCACAGCACTGCACCAGCTACTAAGAAGGAGAAAAATGACTGCTGCTGCTGAACCCAGGAAAACTCTACAACACATGTAGGTGTAAGACAGTAGGAAATTGATGGTCATATTCGAGTTACTACAGTTCAGTCAGCAAAATAGCTGACCACACCACACACTGTCTTACACCTATTAGTGCTTAATCCAACATTTAAAAACTCTTCCAACCTTCAATTTGGCATGCACCTACACTCTGGACTGATTATTCATCAGCCAAAATATGTGGGTGATAGCTTGACTTCTCTCAGCATGGTAGAACATGGAATATTAAATTGAGTCTGTAGAGGTGAAGAAACGTAGGCTAAAGGTGCATTACTATGTGATATACCCTGATTTTCCAACTAGTTGGTGTACTCAAAATCCCTACAGAGCTAAATGAGGACAAACGATAGTCTAAAACTGGCATCAAAGTTGATTGTTGAGTGTATATTGGTGAGTTCTGAATGTTTTGTCTCTTTTTCTACAGAAAAAAATGTATGTAATAACATAAACAATCAAATAACCAGGAACTAAAATGAGTAACTGTTTAAAGGTAAACATTACTGAAAAATACTATTAATAGTGAGGCACCAAAACCAATTTTATGTGGAAGTTCACTTCTCAAGTCACTGTCAACAGACGAGGTATTCTGGAACAATATGCAGATGGCTATTACAATTTTTAGATGGGGAGTGCATGGATGGCTTTTTCACCACAAGTTTTCTAAGTTTTTGTTTGGTCTTTCTGTCTCATGCCTTATCACTAAATCATCTGAATCTAAACAGAAGGCATGAATATCTCTGAGCTCTGGAAAGTTTGCATAAAGGTCTTGACTTTGTGTGCTTTATTTCAGCTTTTAGTCAACACATATAAAAATCTAGACTTGAATTTAATGTCATGCTGATTTCTCATTAGCCTAAAATAATAATTATACATGTTCCCAGAGCTGTGCTTTGCACAGAGAAAAAAAAAAAAAGTATAAAATATCACCTCATAGCAGAAGGAATTTAGTCTGGACTGTGTCCAACTAAATGTCAGACAGTGAGTACCCCACTGGTATCACTGAAATGTTGTATGAAATGGGTTAAAAAGATGAGGATGTCTTTGTAGAACAGGGTCTTTTTTTGCAACAGAGCAGTGAACTATAAAGCAAGGAGGTGTCATAAATACATAAAAAACATTTAAAAATTCTTAAATACCTTTCATTTTATATCTCTCAGTGTCTGTTTTAATATCACAAGTAATATACCCATAAGGTTTTCCAGAATATTTTATTAAAATACACGTCATGATAAACAAAACCCTCTTCTTTCCCTGCATGTTATGCTTATTCTCTACAAACCACCTTTAAAATTGAAAGTTACCTATGTTCATATATATATGCATATTACTATATCCTTTTTCTACAGTATTGTCAACATTTTTGGCAAAATTTACCAAAAAACTCTCTTGTGTAACAAACTGTTCCAATGACCACATTGTCAGTATGATCACTTTCAATAAACTTCCTGATAATACATCTTAATTTACGTATGCTTCCAGGGGTTACCTACAGTTTGATAAACACATGTTTAGATAAGTGGTTTAGTAGTCTCAAGAAGAAAATCATAAGAACATAAACCACATTTACAAATGAAAAATTAATACGTTCACAAATACTGAATTTTCTAGGCTTTGACTCTGAATGAATGAACTTACAAAATCTATGGAACACTGGAAACGGCCCATATTAGATGCTATGTCTCCACTAGTATATATATACACACATATGAATATGTGCATTTGTATATGTGTGTATAAATATGCAGGTATACATGTGTGTATGTGTTTATGTATATGTATGCCACCTGGATTAAAATAATTTTTATTTTCAGAGCTTTATTATATATGTCTCTAGCTCTATTTCAATGTTCAAGTTTTAAATTACTTAAACTCAAATTAGCCATGCCAAACCTGCAATTATATTGCATAATGAATAGTGCTTTTAGTCCAATACACAGCTGTAGTTGCAATGAGAGAAGCTGTATGGTTAGCCATGATGAACTGGATATTGGTTAAAGCTCTTTACAGAGATTATAATTACAGCACATATTTATCACAGTTCCAGAATAAAAAAAAAATCAAAACATAACAATAATAGTATTTTTAGTTTCTCTCTTATTGCTAAAGTTATATACAGTGCACCAGTTCTACTGCAGCTTTCTTTTCATTGCAATTTTATTAGGCTAAGGAAGACTAATTATCCACAAATGACAAGAAAACTCAACTCTGAATGAAATTCTGAGGGTGTTTTAAAACCAGTAATTTTTTTAAACTTCTTCTACAGTCCTGCCATTAACAAAATGGAGCACGAGTAGAAACTGCTAAACTGCATTTTCAATGGCACTGTGTGAAGAACCTGACTACACCAGGCCAGATTCATGCAGATTTTCTTACTGATATATTGAAATGCCAGGTATCAAACTCTAAGTGGAAGTGCTCTTTTCCAGCTTTCTGTAATACTTTTTCTGTCATCATTACCTCTAACTATTTTATGCCTCTTTCTATCTCAATAGTAATTTCTTCACAAAACAGAATACAAACGAATAGGAAAGAAAAAACTTACAGTTAGGGATGAGATAATTTTATGTATTTAAGAGGAAAATGTACAATTTCCATCATTTCAGGCAGCTCAAATGCAAGGGAAATGTCAATGTGTGTATGTAGGCCAACCTGCCATCCAAGAGGGTCTGCAGCAGGAGGAAAAGCTACTAAGGGGGTACAAGGTGCTTACTGAGATCTTGCAAAGGTGCCTGGACAAATACCTGAAGTAACTAGAAAAGCAGGGAGGAGAAAACCCCTGAAATGATGAAGTAGGTGATAATAAGGCAATCTAAACTATAGGATTGAGGTTTCTAGTTTATTTTCTGCTAAAGTTAATCAGTTTTATTTGCTGCTACTACATATTTGCTGTGGGCAGAGGAGAGGGGAAATCATCCTGGCTGCCCTGTATTTTACCTCTTTTTTTCACAGGGATATTGGAAGAACAAATAAATGTGCTGAGCTGTGGAGCAACAGTGGTAATGGCAAGCATACAGCTATGCAGGTAGACAGACTGTCACTACAATATTATTGTAAATTACCTTAAATTAAACATGCATATATTTGCTCAAATTAAATCTACATTTTCCCTCTTGAATTCTGCCTCTTTGTACCTAAAAGTAACACAGATTTAAGCTCACTGATTTCCATGTGCCTTGGTTTAGCCTTCACGCACTAAATGAAAGCCAAATCAAATTTCAACAGACTGTTTCAGTTCAGCACAAGCCACAGATCCCCACATCATGAGAACCTGATAGAAGCAAATTTGTAAGACTTACGATGGTTCTTCAGACACCACTGCTCCTTCCTCCAGTTCTTGAGCCTGCTTATACCACGGCAACTTTGCTTCCACAGGAAGTTTCTCTATGGAACAAACACAAGCATGTGAAAGCTGGAAGCATGCAGTAATACTGCTATATTGCCAGCCTCACCTCTCTCTGTGATGCATATGTGCATGCCTTCATCCACACGAGGCTGAGCATAAAGAAGAGAAAAGAGAGCAGGAGGGAAAGAACCTAGTCTTTGTCACCTGGAGTGTAATGCTTACAAGGTTATATGATCACATAGTTCACTGTTGCAGCTAAAAGGGCTTATTTAGTCAGAAAGGCAAATTAAATCACTTTTCAGACTATACAACTGAGCTGTAAAAGCAGTTACTTTGGAAAGTATTTTTTGTAGGGAGCCTTCCAAGTGTAACAGGCCTCCACTGACCCTGCAAAGGCAAAATGTATAAAATCCCTGTGTTTACCCTTAAATTTTAGAACTTCAGAAGACACATTAAACTTGTTTTTGATAGATTATGAAAGGAAGAAAACCCTGATTTGATGAGTGATACCACAGAACAGAGAAACTCTAATAAAATGGCCCAGCTATGCTTTTCAACTTTATCAGTTCATCAGCTATGTGGATTTAGAAGAATGAGCTTGATACTTTTTATGTCATTTCTGATGGAAAACAGTAGAGCTGCTTTTCTTCCCCTCCAGGATGTGCATGCAGCATAATGAGCTGCTCTGCTCTGGGGAGTGCAGGGCCATACCGCTACATGAGCCAAACTCTCCTTTCATGTGGTGTCAAAATATAGTATTTGAGATGAGGGCAGTGGAGCTGTTTTAGCTCTACAGGGGTATAAACTGAGAGCAAATTTGGCACTATAATCTGAGAAGGAGCTCTGCATTTCAACAAAATGTTCCGGGATAGAATCAGGGGAAAAACACAAATAAAAGGGGATGAGACTCAGAACACTGAGGAGAACCAGGGCCAGATCTATTTGCTGCTCACAAATCACCTAAACCTTTCGGGTTTATGTAATCCAGGGATTTGTACCCGACAACAGGAGCAGATTAATGTTACTCACAATAGTTTGGAAGTTTCTATGACTGCTGTGCATAACAGTAAACATTTCACATATGGACACAAAATTTCCCATCTGTCAGTTGTATCATAGAGGAACGACAGCTTATAACTTGGTTTCACAGCCACTGCAACTGTAGTGAAGCAAATTTTCTTGGAGAAAGTTATTAATTGAGGAAAAAAGGGACAGTAATAGAATTACTATGTCTCTCTCTTGGAAATAGCTTGCCAAGCTCTTACTTTGACATATTTATTAGTGCCATTTCAAGATGATTATTTGCCAGCATAGCTCTTAATTTATTCTATATTTTGCTGCATTTGTTATCCAAAATATACAGAAGATATTTCTATTTATATGTTCTGCAGCTTGTTTTATAGGTTTTGGAAAGCCAGATCTTACTTCTGTGCTTTTTTGCTTCGATGTAAGTGCTTGTGAAAAGCAAAAGCTCTTGTGTACCATTGCCTGTTATGTGACTTTTTTAATAACTTTGGTTTTTTTAAGAGGTGTAGTTAATTATTATCTACACTGTAAAATTTGTTAGAGGATTAAAAATGTTGATTTTGTGCATTATGCTGTGACAAAAAAAAATAATAACATAAAGCACTCAATATAAACTAAGTAGGAATTTTTACCTTTGGAGATTCAAGTGAAATTTATCCTTTTATAAAACACTTCCAGTAAAAACATGTAAATCGTTTATTATACAGAAACTTGTATTAGATGGCTACACCTTCTCTATTAAAATTGAAAATCACTACTTAATCCAGGGCTATCCTATGTTTTCTCACTATTAGTGTACAATAAAGTGCTTCAGTGCTTAAATAAAGTAAAATGAAACAAATCAAACAAACTCTTTGCATTCTAGTTCTGTTTAGCACAGTGTGTTAAAAGAAGAGAGAATTCACATTTTTGGTCTTGCTGCTTCAGTCATCTTGGAAGATTGTTTTTCTGCTTCCTGTTAATCCAGCTCCAGAAGGAAAAAGCAGGCTAAGTTTCAAGCATTCCATAAGGGAGATGTACTTTGCTACCCCTAGTGCTAGAAATTTCAAACTCTAGATTTGTGAAATAAAAAGGACAAAATTCCAGCACATAAATAATTTGGATTGGAAGAGACCTCTGGACATCATCTGGTTCAACTCACTTCTGAAAGTATGACTCAGCTTTCAGGCACATGGGTCTTTGAACACTACCACTTGCATTATGGAGAGAAAACTGTGAGAGTATTACAGAACCAAGATGAGGAGTAAAATTAAACCCAAGCAAATCAGTATGTTTTATGTAGGATTTTCAATCCCATGGGGAAAAAATGGAATAAACAAATAATTATGCACAATCAGAAAAAAATCATGTATGTACTGCAAAGGGCAGCACAAGAGGTTATTGAGAGTAAAGGTACCACTCTTGCAAGTGTGGGGTTCCAGCTAACAGCAATTTACTTTGTTCCCAGACAGGCCCCATTGGAAAAGACTTCTTGACAGATGCAGGCAAGCAAAGATTTTGTAGCTGGTCTTGCAGCTTCTTAGGTTCCCCAGTCAGAAGTCAGCTGCAGGTTTACAACATGTGATTATTTGGTGTCTTACTACATTTTGCTTACACTGTATGTTGCAGGCAGATAGGCTCTTGCTTTACCTGTGCTCTGAACACCATAAACAGATGAAGTCCCATAAGGGAAGCTGACTGACTGAGCCTAAACCCACTGAATCTCTGTAGGAGGCTCAGTCATGCTAGCACAGCCACAAGGCCTTTTTTTATTTTTAAATCTTGGAAGGTGGACTGAGTGAGCAGGTTGGACAGCAAAATACAGTGCAAACATACCCATTGCTCCCCAGAGGATCCCTGTCTGGGTTTCACCACTTTGGTGGCTGGCAGACACAGTAAATTCTCATGGTCTGGATAAACTAAAATCTTGAAACTTGGCAAGGGTGCCCACCACCAGCCACTAAGTGGAGAAATTAAAACTCCAAATTTCACTGTTCCATCTTGGATCATCTCAAGGTCACAGGTCACTCTTATTTCACAAGGCTTCATTATAACTGTTCTTAATATGTATCAGGATAGCAATTCATTTTTAAAAAGGAATTTATTTCTTCTTATTATGGGGTTTAAGTCTCTAGTTTGGGGAAATTAAGCTCATCTTTATTGCTGTATCCCAGGAGTTTTTATAACTTAGCATATGGACACAGAGGTTCTATCAATAGAACAGTATACATGCACAAACATATGAATGCTTCTATACCTGTAGAAACAGTCAAACCCGTGTCTTATGCACCTGGCCACTGCCCATTAGTCCAATCCAGTCTCCAGGACTTTTACTAACATTCCATAAGAACCTCCAAACAGCTGCAGATGTATTTTCTCCTTCTCAACAAAATATGGGGGATTTACCCCAGCATTATCCTCTGAAGCCCAAGTCAAAAAAACATTTCGATATGAATTGTGAGTACTCCTTGCAATAAGATCACAGAATCACAGAATCCCAAGGGTTGGAAGGGACCTCAAGAGGTCATTTGGTCCAACCCCCTGCAAGAGCAGGGTAACCTAGAGTACATCACACAGGAACTTGTCCAGGCGGGCCTTGAATATTTCCAATGTGGGAGACTCCACAACCCCCCTGGGCAACCTGTTCCAGTGCTCTGAGTCTAGCAGTCTGTCAAATTTTGCAGCCTTGCTAGTAGGAGGAACTTCATATTGGGACATACAATGCCTGTTTCAAGCTCAAAGTTAAGAACAGGTACTTTAAAATTATGGTTACATTTATCTACCATAAATGTTACTCAGGTATCTGATTCTTTTCAAAATACAGGGTAAATTTAGCCCAGACACAGTCAGCGAGGTCAAACCTGCTTACACTATGGTCAAATTTACATTTCTTGTTCTGCGGGACCACAAATTACCAGGGAAAAATCTAGAGCCTGAAAGAAAGAGGAAAGGGCCAACATTCACTCCAAGTTGCTAGCAGGCAAACTGGAATAGGAATGGCAGGCCATAAAGGTGCAAGTTCACAACTTAGTGCAGGTGGAAACAGTGCTACTAGCAACAAAAAATCCTCAACTGCTCAACATGGAGGAGCTCTGACAAATTTATGAGAACACATTTGCCTCATTACCTTTGGGTTTGTAACAAGGAGTGGGTACAATGCATTCTTCTTTTATGTGTGGCTTTGTTTTAGGAGTACAGCCTCCTGTATGCATCCCCCTGTGATCAATGCAAAGGACTACACGGTATCGGAGGCCTTGTCCGCAGGTCACGGTGCACTGGTGAAAAAAAAGGAAAAACAAAAGGTGTGTGTGATATCTTGCAGGAGTGATAAATAAAAGGGAATATGCATACAGAAGTATGTGTGTGTCAGAGACCAAAACATGAGGCAGAAACACCCAAACTTGAATATAAACTATTCATGATATTTGGTTGTGATGGATCCAGTACGAAATTGTCAGAAAGTTTTGCCTTTTTTGCTCTTCACATTAACTTGGTTTGGACATTTTGCTGCTGGATTTCTCTTTCACTGTCACTCTTGCAGCATTGGTACTTGGCTTGTGGCCATCTGTCCCATATTGGATATGTTCAGTGGCACCCTCTCAGTTTCATCTGGAACCACTTTGCTTTGCTTGAGCAAAGTACTTGGGCTTATGGGTTAACAGGGGAGACACTTGTCTATTTTGGAACATGGTATCAAACAGAATGGGAAACTGGGTTTTCTTCCCTCAGACAATTTCTTAAGGGGTTTTTTGTTGTTGTCCTTTGTAAGGTACATACGTTTAGTCCATGTCTTCTCCCCCCCCCCCCCCCATTTGTCCTATATGTTTCGTTTCAGAAGTGATATCCTGTACAGGATTCAAAACTACAAACCAGTGAGGAGGACTATAGATACTACCAATATTACTTGCCCTTAGTGGCTTTTATCTGGAAATTACTGAACACATTGCGATCAGTCAAAAAACCCTCACCTGTGGGTGAGCTAATTTAGCTTTTAAAACCCATTTTATTTGCTGAGAAACTGTGGTGGTAAGAAACGACATAGAAGATTACGTCTTTATGTACAAAATCAAAGTACTTTTCTACTTTTGTAGACAGACATCTTAAAGGCATTTCCTTTTGTGCAAAAGGAAAGATGAGTCAGGAACAGACAACTACAAGCATCAAACAGCAGAGCCATTTATGGCTTTATGTATTTATAGAAATTTCTCAGCAGTTCATGATATTCAATTTATGGCTGAAAAGCTGTAATAAAGATACACCATTACACTGCTTACTGATTTTGTTTTGTGCATGTCATTTATGTTCCCACATTGTTATTAGTAGAAAGTCACTAATTAACATTACAGATCTGTTTCCTTTTTGCATCGTTCTCCTTAATCATGTTAATCTTACTACTATATTATTCCTGAGTATTTACTTTGCAGTTAGACAAATTACCTAATTTAAAACAGAGGTTATGGTAATAAGGAATGAAAGTAGTGAATGTTCATGCCTCCACAAGATCAGTAAACTGTAAGTTAAGACATATTCCTACTGTGTTGAATATAAAACCAACAAAGCTAAGTTGATTACCGGAGACCATTCCTGAGCAAGCCATTTTGGGCAATCAAATATATTGCAAGGCTGGACAACAGGCATCTTTGGAGTGTACATGCATTTCCATTCTTCCACAGGGCTGATATGTCCCTGAATGTCTTCTTCCACACATGAGACGCTGCGGCTTTGAATGCCCCCTCCACAGGATGAGGAACATGCAGTCCAGGGTGTACTTTCCCATCTGGAAAAACAAAGAGGCATCAGGAAAAGGAATACCTGCTGTCTCCACCCCCACCCCCACCCCACAAATGCATAAACTGCTGTCTGTAGGAGGGATTTTTTTTTTCTGATTAATGTCAGTAAAATTTAATCATATATGTATTTTCATAAGTGACCATAACAGCAAAACACTCTCATGACTGCTGTCTTTAAGTCACAGATTAGTAATATGGAATCTCTCTCCAGCTAACCCAGTGACTATGACTACAGAAATTCTAAATACTTTAAACTTCATTTTTCTTTTTTTTTCTTTAATCATATCTTCACAATTTGTCATTTTCTAAGGAGTCTTTGACACGAGTCACTGTAAATTCAGTGTGCTGTGAAGCTGATGCTCTTTTTGTATGAACATAAAGGGAAAAAACAGTGCTTCTTTCCAGGGAAACAACTGAGTTAGTTGAGGAAAACAAAATGGAGGAAATTACCAAAAAGAAGACATAACTATACTGATGGGATGTTTGGCCTCCAATGGATAAACTACACCGACCTTGCTTCCTTACAGTTGAGGCAGTGAGGGGGACTGAGAAATCATCTTTTCTTTACAAATGCCATTTGAGATTGTAATGACAAACCCACATAACAATGTGCATTTTCTGAGAGGTATGCATACTTATGAGAATAATCCTTTTTTTACAGTGATGCATATACAATAATGTATGTATTGTTCTACAAGTGTACGTCTGTCCCCATAAAGTAGCCTGGTATTTCCTCTCTTATATTCAAGCCATTGACACAGATTGGATCTGGGACCATTGTAATCCTGTGCATGCTTGATGGTCTGATGGTATAAAAATGCATGTTCTGTCTTCCTAAAAATATTCCACAAAATCTTTTTTTGTAGTTTTTGTTGTTGGTGGAGGTGTTTTTTTTGTTGTGTGGTTTTGGTTTTGTTTTATTTCTCCCCAAAAACAAATGTCCTTTCATAACGCCATTACAAATAATGCTTGAAACAATTATTTTGCTCATAAGTTGGTTTTTGTTAGCTGTTTTTTTCTTTTATTTTCTTAAAAAATGTTTGGTTTTCTAGTTGTTTAGTTTTGGGGGGGGGTGTTAATTTTTTTTTGTTTGTTTTTGAAAAACGCTACTTGTTCCCTCTTTCAGGCAAGAGGAAAAAACGTGAAAGGTGAAATTTTTTATGTCCCAGTTAAAGGAATTCTTTTTATTAAGTAACAATTACAGGATCTCAAAGATAGCATAGCAATATGAAAAATTTTTATTTTTCCCTCTGATTTTTCGTCATATCAGTCTATCTTTTTCTTATCAGCTCCAGTATATGTAAGCACTACCCACACTTGGTTACTGGTTGGAAGTGCCATAAAACTCAATGTGAAATAGCATATGCTAATAGCTGTTTATGAATGGTAAAGCCACTGATTAAAATTATGACTTATCACAAGCAAGGGGTGAAACCATATTTACACCAGCCATATCCATTACTATGTGCCCAGCACGAGCCACGTTGTGTCACAAATGGGTAATTTTAGCAATGTTTTTAGTTCAAATGTATTACCTGTGGCTCTGCTGAACAAGTTTCCCAGCATATAGCTAAGGTTTTTCACCACCACAAATCTAAATGAAGAGGTCTCAGACTGAAACTCATTAACCACAGTTATGGCTGCAGCCTGCCTGAGCCAGCTTTTCCCTATCATAAACAGTGATGGCTCCCTGAAGTCTTTGAGATAAGTTTCCAAATACCCTAGGCAACCTCGACAATATCAAGCAGCTTAAGTGTAGGCAAACAGGTTTGGTCATGAGGATTTATGTAAGTGTAGGATAGGGAGGTGAAGTTTATCTGTTGCACTGCTCTTAAAGCAGGTGTCTCATGTCCTTTCAAGATAGGAAAGGTGTGATGTTGACCAAGAATTTGTGAAAGGAATTGATGGTGTATTAAAAAGAACCACTGTATCTGCTGAACCATACCTTTCACTCTTTGTGATAAAATTCAAGACTGAGAGGTTGCAGCAGGGAAATCTTGAAAAGATGTCTTACCAGATTTGCTCTCCCCTTCTGGGTGTTTGTCGCTCTCCTTTGTCCCTGGTATTAGGTGCCAGTCTCAGATGTAATGCAGGTAAACCAGGGCTTCTCTGGTTTGGTTGGGGTTTTTTTGTTTGTTTGGTTAGTTGGTTGGTTGGTTTTTTTGCCTAAGCTCTGCAGGTGCAGAGGAAAGACATTTTTTTATCACCCTGACTTGGCCCTGGCTCATGCCACCCTCATGGACTGTTCAGTTTCTGCTGCCTGCTGCCTCTGAGGTTTGGAGAAGAGATGTGGGGAAGCAACAGTGAAACAGCAGAGGGAAAAAGGGGGGCAGAGGTCCCAACCAGCAGTTGCAGCCTGAGTAATTGATTCTGCAGGGAGGGGGTGTTAAAAGAGAATAGTACAGCAGCAAGAGTGGATGTAAGGGAACTGTAACAGGGTGAGACCAAAATCCAGAACAGCTTGAGAAACAGTCTCAGCCTTTTGATCATTTTCAGGGAATGATTTTTTTCTTTTTGTTTCAGTGTTACTGAAAGCTAAATACCTCAGGGCATTTTGATACTTTATTTTGGATTTTGTTCAGCAGTGAAAAAGACTCTGCCTAGCCGCCAGCACTGAATGTTTTTTCACTAAATACAGTCCATCCACTGTTAAGTACTGCGAATCATTCTCTGATATAAAATTGTTCTGTCTTTTGTCAATGTACATGCCCTTTGTACACAACTGTAATAAAATCTGTTTTATTCAAAGCTAGAGTGTTAAAAGCCTATATTAATATTCTAGCCTCTATACTCCTTACTAACAGAGATTTATTTTTTGAGGTTAGGATATATGTATGTGATCTTTCAAAAAGCAAAGAACAGAAAAAAAGTGTTTTCAAAAAAAAAAAGGAGTTAGATGCAGGGATACATTTTTTAAGTGTACCTTGTGAGTATTTGGTAATAATGACTGTTTACATAATCATAAGCACTTAACTAAGGAAGAGAAAAGCCTAATCCAAGTGACATGGATCACTGATAAGGGGTGTGAACATGAATGGCAGTGGCAAAGCTTGGCAAGTAAGCTGCTCTCCTTGTGTTCTCACTCATAGTTTGGGGTGGGTTCATGATCTGACTGGGGGCTCTTGAATGGGAAATACGCTGCGTTCGCAGACTGATGCTGAAAGATCTCTGCATTAGGCCTCACCATGGTTTGAGGGAGGTTGTTTCCTCACTAGGATGAGACTAACAGGTTGCCTAGGGCGCTATTTCTGTGATTTCATCCTCTATGACACAATAAATGAAAAAGGAAACACAGCACAATACACGTCCAGGTGGTATTTCAGAACCAAAAGGTTGTTATCCTTCAGATAACAAACATTTTTATCAGCACCATTCTTATTCACTGCTGTAAGAGTAATTGATATGCGATTATTTTCATGAGAATCTTGAATCTTACATAGAACAGGTTTCACAAAGAAGTGGTAAATGCTCCATCCGTGGCAGTGTTCAAGGCCAGGTTGGACAGAGCCTTGGCAACGTGGTCTATTGGGAGTTGCCCCTGCCCATGGCAGAGGGGTTGGAACTAGATGATCTTAAGGTCCTTTCCAACCCTAACAATTTTATGATTCTATGATTCTCTGATTAAAGGCATTTTAATTGTGAGATAATGATACAAATCAGGCCTTCATCCTATTCCTGATCTCTGATTTCTTAGAAAAGCCAATGGATGAATACACCTGGGGAAGGCATTAGCATGGGTTTGCAGGATCAGAACACAAGAGTGATACAGAACACACCACTGGGTCTAAGCCCAGAACCTCACAATTTATAAGCATGCAAGAAGCAGCAATTCAAGACAGAGAGAGAAATTCTGATAGCTCATTACAAAGTCAGTGGTTATAGTTCTGTTCAGAAATATGTAAAGGGAAGACAAAGGAAAGGTGGGAGAGAAAAGAGGAGGTGGGGATGGAGCATAAGGAGAGGAAGAAAGGTACCACACACTCAGTAAGTCTGCATTGCTGTTTCAGCTAGAGTATTGTTTCAGTTCTGCATCAACAAAATTTATAACAGGTCAGGACTTGAACATCTCTAGCTTATTCTGCAGGAGTTCAGAGCAAGAGAAAAGCAGCAGCTGTTAAGTTAGTTTGAGAGCAAAGCAGAAAAGCAGAGAAGAGGAAAAAAGAAGAAAATGTATTTGTTAATCCTAGCATCTGTTTGACTGTTTTACATACCGAGGAAGGGGATGGTAGAGGTCATAGGGCATGATCTGCTTGTATCCATCACTGTTAGGAACAATAATGCCAACCCTCTGAGTAGAAGGTATACATAATAAAACAAACACTAAATGATTAAATTATACAAGTTCTTTTAAACAATATAAAAAAAAAAGCCCAAACAAAACATTTTACCTAAGTTGTTATCACATTTAAACCAAAGCTTATGGTCCTATCCTACTGTTCTGACTCATTCAAAGAATAAACCACCGATTAATCCTTTATTCTTATGAATATATTACAGTTTGACTGAGAAGCAATCCATTACCAGAAGTGACCCAAATGAGTTGTCCAAATATTATTTAAATTTATGAGGTTACTCTCTGCCATTAAAAAAAAATATCTACACTTAATACTGTCTTGGAGCTTGTATGCAAAGTCACTGAAGAAAATAGAACTTTTATCTGCTTCAAAGACGTCTAGATCAAGTTATTTATGTTTATTTTATATCAAGTTATTTATATTTTCCTAATTTATTTATGGTTGTTTCTGCCCTTCAGATGAAAGTTTCTGCTTTTACACAGGCTGGGATTAGAAATTTGGAGAATCCCAGTGCAAGAGTTCAAATCTTTAATTTTTTGTCTCTCCACCTTAAATCAGTCCAATTTCATTCATCTTCCAAACCTGCCTCTTTATTTGGATTTTTCTGGAAGAAAGAAAGAACTGGAGAGAGGAGTAACATGTGAGGTTGGCTGGATGCTTTTGGTGTTGTCGTGATTGGTTAGCTTGGTTTGCTGTAGTGTTTATTGGTATAATATCTAAATAATGCAACATCTAAAGGTTATAGAAGGCTATAGCATAGATAAAACATAGCAATTATCTGAATCATTGTCATGCCACTTATGTGTGAGATGGATGTCTCTTGACTTGTTGGCAGCAACAGGATCTCACTGAATTGCTAGTCTGGAATGTCATCTTTTGTCACACATTTTATAGATTTTGACTCGAAGTACCCCTAACCATGTTATCTCCAAGTTATCAATCAGGAATACCTATTAATATCAAATAGATGACACCAGAGGACCTCATCTGTCAGTTTCATCAAAGCCACTGCGCAACAGAGGACTTGGATGGGGCAGGTGGGCAGAATCATTAGAGTGAATGCCAACTGCAGGAAAATAAAAACTGTGTCCCTACCCAAGCTACAGAGAGATGAAGCTCTACAGATAGAGGAGGCTGCTACAGATTTCTGCAAGGGAGAAGTAGCAAAGGAGAAGGAAGGGAGAAAGCACTCACCATCCTCAGCACAGTTCACTGAAAAACACTGTATGCATTCAGAGAAGTCTTGTCATCCTAACGGTAAAGGGGTCTATTCTCCTTTCAGTCAACAGAGTTTTTATGTGCATAACTTGTCCATGATAGCAGAATGGATCTCATTGTGTTTTCACAGTGAGGAGTCAGTGCCAGGTCAGTGTGCTGGAATTTTCCAGCTAAAGCAAGGGAAGACACTGGAACCCTGGGAGTGTGTGATGGGGACTAGACAATTGCCTCTAAGATTAGCAGCCTCTGTAATCATAGGAGGACTCTGCATGAGTATGCAAATTTGCATCTTCAGAGAGCAGCCTGTTTCCACAAAAATCTAGGAGAGGCGATTCTGGAACTCAGAAACTTTGTAGAAGACAAATGGGTTATTTAGAGTATAGCCAATGAAGAAGTCTTTTGAGGTTTAGCTTGATGGGTAAATGCCTCAAGAAGTATGAGAAATGGTGTACTAGTATTTTAAGATGGAAGAGGACTTTTTCTGAGGTTTCTTTGGTCATGCTTTTGGGGATCTGGGGATCTATGTTGCCTCCCTGACTCTCCAACTAATGCTGTTGAAGTTCCATTCTGAAGCCTTTTGCACTTTCCAGCCCATCACCTTGCTGAAGAGCAGTTGGAAAAAAGATTGATATACCACTACATTCAGAAATAAAATAATTATACTATAAAAGCATCTACTGCCTAACAAAGAAACTGATTTCAAACATTTCTCACTCATTGTGGTGAGAAATGTTTTCTTTCTAATAAGCATGATCTGTATGCATAATCCAGTTCTACATGCATTCGAATGCATAATATCTAAGGCCATTCCAATGGAAATAACCATACCACATCCAAACACTGTTATGAAGATTAAATAACATTTACAAAGCACCAGATTAATATTGTCATTGGAAAGGTTTGACCCTCAAAGAATTTTGCATACATAAACTGCATTTCTGTAAATGGTATAGAGATCTACAGAATTACTGATGCTGTCCTTGTGCATATAAGAGGGGCTGCCAAATGCTCTCATTCTGTTAGTGTAAGTCTGTAGTCACAGAGAGGAAAAAGACCTCCACAATAATACAAAATGGCTTAATTTATGACTTTAAAAATCATCTTGAAGACACAACCTAACAGCAGATGGTCATTGTACCATTAACAGCAACTGCATCTTTCCAAGCTAGTCTCGTGTGTTTTTTTGGTGTGTGTTCCAGAAAAAGCCACCCCAATACTAAGTTACTTATGTAAAAAAACCTTTTAGAGATTGCACTGAAAACATCTTAGAGGTTACTTTGGTATAAACCTGTACTTTTTGACTGGACAAAGTTGTTTAAATTCTATGAATCTGCCATTCCAACATACTTCTATGAAAGACTGGAAAAGATCTAATTTATGGACTTTGTTCATTGTACGTTATTCAGACAATGCAAACAGGATGGTTTGCTAAACAAACAGAGCAAATAATTCCCTCACTACACTGAGATTTCTGGCTGATGAGGTTGTAGATAACAAGACTCACTCACACAACACCAAGAGCAAATCTACTTTGGCAGAAGTAGGAGTACAAAGCAAATTAATACTGAAGAGACGCTGAGTCTCATATATCTGAAATCTTCCATGCATTTCAGACCAACAAGTTGTAGCACATACTCTGCAGATTGGCTTGTTTTCCTCTGGAGTGCTGGCAGCTTTAGTACAGTTGCTCTTCCAAGGCATATGTCCAGCTGGAGCTGGAACTGCACATGCCAGAGGTGGGTGTGCTGCAACCAGGTCTGCCATCTCTGCAAACAGCTGGCTCTCCCATGGGATGGGTGCCCACAGCTGAATTCTTTGAAAGTCACACTTGGTGTGACACCCTGGTGGTAGCTCCTTTTCCTCTGTAACCTACCCTTTTAGCACAAACATGTGCAAATGCCTTTCTCCTGTATCTCCCCAATGACTGCCTCAGACAAGGTGCCAGAAATTCCCACCTCCCTCTTCTGCATGCTCACAGCTCCACAGCTAGCAGGCCATCCACCTGCTGAGCCAAGCAGAGGCACAGAGTCTAGAGCAGGGAGAAGAGTCAGCAGAGAGAAAGGACATATCCCCCTAAGATGCCTCAGAGTGGTCTAACCCTGCATGGCGACAATGTGCAAAGGATTGGCAGGTATGGGTAGGGCAGCCTGCCCCTCATGTGCCGGTGCTCCTGCACGCTGCCATGCCAATACCTAGCCTCTGCAGGACACTAGCACGCTCTGGCTCATAGCCTTTGCTACTGATGTGGGCTCTGTTTGCCTGGGGGTTTCATACCTGCAATGCTGCAGCTGCAGCACTCTCAGGTGGCTAGATCTGTTACCTGCCTTTCCTGATGGGGACTCACTAAAATCTGTCAATCTTGAGAGTGAAGGTCTGCATGGCAGCGACTATGCCATCTAAGCAATTGTCCAAAGTATGCCTAAGATGTTAATAGCAATCAGCAAATAATACAAAATTGAAGCAGCTTAAGTGGGCTGTGAACAGCTAATTCGTTAAGTGAAAGGAAACACTTGGAAGACCTGAAAAAGATCGTCAGAAAAAATAAGATTTTAACAGCTGAGGCAGCATGTGCTACCAACTCCTTCTCCAACCACAACTCCTGTATCTGGAGGCATATGTACTGCCATTTCTACTTGAATGTATCACGACGTCCAACTCAGCCTTCCTGAAAATTTGTCTCATGGTTCCTTTCCTGTTTTTCTGAATTGTTTTTGGCCTCCTAAACTCCCTTCTTCATGCATAATGCATCACTTTAGTTTATTTCTCTGGCAACCTTGGTAGTTCCTTGCTAAATTCTGAACTGTTTAAAAACACCCTCCATAAATATATTTTTGGGATCACTAATGTTTGTTGACTGTTTTCTCATTTGCAGAAAGCATACTTTTTGCTAATAGCTGTCTCAGTTTTCCAGCACATGCAACTTCAACCATGCTGATGAAAAAGGTTTGTTCACCCTCCTGCTTTGATGGCTAAAATCTTCATGTCTCATCTTCCCCCAGAATGTCTATCTTTCGCTGTCTTTAGGATCATCCATATGCATATGGTTGGCTAAGTTTCCATTTCTCTACAGAAATTGAGACCAGACCCAGCAATCAAGAGGCAATCAAGGTTCAGAGAGGCTTTCTCAGCCCCCTCTAACAAATTAAGAACTGAAGTGAAAAAATGCAAATCCACAGAAATGACCATTTGCTTGAAGCAGAGATGAAGAAAGGGCATTGTCATGACCAGTGACCCACCTTCATGCTGGGGTACTGTCAAAAAGCCCAGTATCTGTGGTAACTATGGGATATTTTATGTGAAAGAACATTCAAAACAAAGTTTAAATCTATCATATGGTCCAATGGAGGCTAGTAACAATAAATGAGTCATTGTGTCTCGGACCCTTCTCATCACTGCAGATCTATGCCTGCTACTGTGTAAATCAGAAAGTGCATCCTGTCTTTTCAGGAACATACCAGCACTCCAGTTCTGTTCATCTTCCAGAAAAAATGTAGTGAAAATGAGAACGCTGCGTTGACGTGATACTTGGTTTATATCCCCTATCTAATATACCTTTAGGAAAGCTGATAACGAGCAACAAAAGTATGTTTTTGGCAATTTCCTGCTTCAGTTGCCAATTTGCAATGAAGAGACTTCTGTTACTTATTAAGAGGATATTCTATGTTGTCTTTTAATCATGCATATTTACTCAATACTACCTCTTTCTCTTTTGAAGGAAATGTATAAAAGTTATCATGCACATGTCTTCCTGTTGCTCAAGAAATTGTGTACACTTTCACATCACCAAGTACACTGGGTACTACTGCTTCTCAGGAGTCCTTTGAATGGCCATAATATCCTAGCAGTCTTTTCTGTGCTTTTACATGTACTTCATTATTCTTGTTAGAATAGCTAAAAATTAACAACCCCAAAGCACATTTTAATTTAAATTTCTCTTTGCTGATGCCTGCCTCCACCACCAATCAGCATGAGTAGTTAAATAAACTGTGGATATCTGAGAATTCCTTCAGGTCCTTAAGTGTTGAAAGTCTTGCTTGAACTGGAGATTTTCTCAAAAAAAACTTTCCACAGGTACTAACATTATTTCTGGTGGCAGGCTTACAAATAATGCTCTAGGCAAATTCCAAGATTTTTGCCTGTGCAGGCAAGACTGGCATTATTGGCAAAGTGGTAAAAAGAAACCCACAAGTTAGAGGCTTGCTAACATGAAACTTTTGATACAGCTGCTTCATGGAGTTAGAACCTTTGCTGAAGAGGCTTTTATAAATCTTTACACACCATTGGAATCTCCTAGTAAAAACACCAGGGGATTTTGTGACTAAAAAAACCCCACATTAACATGCAGCAGAGATAGGCAAAAATAGAGGAAATTGGTAAAAATGCAGAACAGTGCAGCTTGGAATGCCACTTAGAAGTTAAAGATGAAATCTGGAAGCTGCACTGGTGTTGCTCCAGAGAATATCGGAGTGAGTAGAAGAATGAGTGGGGTAAACATCTTTTTCAGATTCGTAAAAACTGCTTTTTGGAGGAATGCCTTTGAGTTATGAAATAAATAGTGTCTTCAGTTTACAGCACCTCAGAGTTGTCCTAATACCCAGCTAAGTCAAATCTAAACAGACATTTTCTCAAAGCAGGAAAAAATTCTACTGCGCTTTCATTAGAAGATATCAGGATATCAGGAGGATACTGATGATAGCTATAACTCCTGCAGTAAAACCTCCAGTCTGCGAAGTTTTGGATTGTTAAAAGATTTGCAGTTAATTAAACATGTGAAACCTTCATGTTTAATTTTGCCACATAGAAGGGGAGTGGACTAGATCAAACTGGGTGCTACATCAGTAGATATTACACATATATTTTCCAGTTGATTACACATATATTTTCCAGTTGAGTATGGACTGTTGTAATATCTTAATGGACTGTAAACAAACAGAATGTTTTTTTTTTTCTGTCTTTCTAATGCAGGAGATGGATCCCAAGGAGAGTCGATGACAGAGGCTGGACTGGGCATTTTTAGTGTGTAGGAATGAAAAGGGACTTGGTGTCATGATATGCAAGACACTAATTACCGGCCTTACTTAGGTGGACAGGCCACCTTTACTTAACACAGAAAAGGAACATGTATAAACCATATACGTTTGAGAAATAGCCTTTCATCCACTGCCTCTCCTCTGAGTATGTGAGAAACTGGGTTTGCAGAAAGAGAAGTTGATTAATTTTTACATTCGTTCACTCTAAGCTTTATTTACTACTCATGATGCCGGCAATGCTGCTAATTATTGCCATAATAACCATAATAAAGTAAAATGTTTATATGAACTAAGGCTGAAGAGGCAACTAATTGCAGGCCCACACAATACTCCTGGTATTCATTTAAGCTTTTCTTTCAGCCTGCTCTTTGCTGAAAATTTTATTGTAAGCTCTCCTCCAGTAACCCCTCTCAGTTGCTTTAGTCAGTGCCTCTGTGGTCTTCCATGATTATTTTCTGTGGCGTTCATTGACATACCATAGGAACAGTCAGCAACCACTAATCAGCTATGCCTCAATGGAAAAATTAACATCTTTGTTTTATACATGCAGAGCAGAGTGGCTCCTGCACAGCAAAGACATTGTAGAGCTTGCTCACTCACACTTCTGACCCCGTTGTTCTGCTTCACCTACCCTCTTCCTGACCATAAGAAAGCATCAGGATTCCAGAAGTTACCACAGATTTCCTCTGGTTTTCTGTCTGGGTTGTTGATTCGTGTAATTCTTTACAAAGGCACTTTTGAAAATAATCATTTGCAATTTGGCATTCTGGGAGGACGTTTCCAAAAAGAGCCAATTCCCCTCTGTTACTGCTCGTACCCTGGGACAGCATAGCTGTACTTCTAAATAACTCTCCCTCCCCTCAGGGTATTTATATCAACAACTTTGCCTTGTTATGTCTTATATAAAACAAAAATTGCTTCCTGACATCTGTCCAGCTCTTATTTCCTCCTCCTCCCCTTTTCCTTCCACGTACCATTCTGACATCTGTCTTACCATTTGAGAATATGTCATTTAAAATTATTGGGAGAAGCATGGAAAATATTCATAGTACAAATTCCAAAGACAAATTACATATTCGTCTCAGAACTGGTTTTTTTTGGTTTTTGTTTTGTTTTGTTTTGAAATAGCAGCTTAAGCTACCCCCTACCCCCTCAAAAAAAAAAAAACAACAAAAAAAACCCAAAACCAAACCCCAACAAAAAATCAGCTATATAAAATTACTTTCTCATGGGTACTGTGAGAGTGAATCTAACAGACAGGTTCCATGTCAATTCACACCATTCATTTATCTTTACCTGAGACGTTGATATTCAGGCCTCTTACCTGATCATACCTGGCCTCTACTTTACTGACTTAAGTCTCAAACTATTCAAAGAAACTGCTTTTGACCTAATAAAATCACTGCAAGAGCTTTATTATAATAACATTTCTAGCTGCAAGTAGTTGTTTTGTTTGTTTGGTTTTATTTTGGGGTGGTTTGGTTTGTTGGGTTTTCTTGTTTTGTTTTGTTTTGTTTTATTTTGTAGAAAGTATTAGAACAAGGAAAGCCAGATACTGAACTTGAAAAAGTACTGCTAAAGGAAAAAATAGTCTTACTGAATTGAGGGAAAGAATCAGTGAGTTGAAAAAGTCACTTCTGAGCAGATTCTCAACAGGAAACACTTTTCACAAAATGCCAGTGAAGCTGCATTCTTCATATTATATCCTTAATACATCCTAATGAACTGTATGATAAAGTCTATAACTTAAAGAATTTACAATACAGCTGAAATGAAGTTGGATTTTGAGATCAGATATTTCCACTTTTAAATTATGGGACATTTTCACTTCAAATTTAAAACTGTATAAAAACATTTCTGGCTTTTAATTATTTGCAAACAGAATTATTGTTTTGTAATTCCTTTGTTCTGGTAAAAACAACAGTGTTGCAAAATGCCATATACTCTGGGTAAATGTGTCTTCAGTGACAAAGAAACCTGAATGTTAACTCCAGTTATGAAAGGTCAATGAACTTCAATGGAACTTTCTAGAAGAGGTAAAAACTATCTTGGGCTTGGCATGATTTGTTCTGTTCTGATAATGCCTAGCTAGTCTGAAGTTGGTATACCAATTGGTAAGCAATCACACTCAGTCAGGTGGATACATAGTCACATAGATCCCCCAAAGCATCATTCTCCTGTCTAGGACTTCTTTTTCCGGTGGCAATTTCCAACTATCTGAATGGCCATCACAGTTTTTTAGGTGACACTTGAACTCACTTTATCAAAACTAGTCTAGAGGGAAAAGAACAGGTGAAAAAATGGCTTAGGGTACCCTTGCATGCATGACTGCTGTGTTGCACTTTGACCATCTTTTACCAAAGCCACACAAGAGGACCAAAAGGTTTAGATTACAAATACATGCTTGTGGTTTATGAGAGGCTTCAGACTGACTTCCCCTGAGTGCAACAAAGGACTGGTTGTTTTTATGATATTGTTACTTTTCTTATACATGAGAAATCTCACTTTGTGATCTCACTATTTTTACTATTAATCCTCTGAAGGAGAACGCCTGGCAGGGGAGCAGAAAGGCATCTTTTTGAGGGGCCAAATGTCATTGATTACATTCTTACATGCTGCCATGACTGCAAGTATTCTTCTTATTAGGAGAAAATTTAAAATACCCCATAAAAATAATGTCTCTAATTGTGATGAAAACCATTTCACAATATTTTTACACCAAAAATATGTTTCCTGTCTCACTAACATTTTAGAGACCTACATTGATCATGGGATGGTATAATGGACAACATGTTTTCTCACGCTTTATAATGTTCAGTGAGGCAAAACAGCATCTGATAGGAAGAAACAACCATTTTAAGTCAGTTTGTGCAATGTGGAGGTGCTAAACAGAGGTCTTTTCCTACCCAGTACATCCTCAGGATGAGAAAGACATTGATCTACATAGGCTAAGTAACACTGTAAGCAACAGCAACAGAATCTTTTCCTACTTCTTCTTTCAGACACCAGTCTTTTAAAATTAGAGCTGACTGACCTTGCAGGACAAGGATCCAAATTACACTCTTGAAGTTTTGGCTTTGGCTTGATATTTTCAGGATAATAGTGACAGTATTGATCTGCTACTACCCGGCTGCTTCTCAAATCAAAACATTCAGCAGATGTTAGTTGATAACCTGCAATACACAGTGGAAAAAATAATATGTGATGTGATGGCATTCTTCCTGTCTCTCTCTGCGGTGCACGTAAGTTCTGTGATCAAGAACCTTTCAGTCTTATGCTCTGACAGTGAGGAGAGGCAGAAGAAGCCAGGAGGAAGCAGAGACAGGACACCCAGCCCAAACTAGCCAAAGGGGTGTTCCATACCACAGCATATCATGCCCAGCATATGGACTGTGGGGGAGTCACATGGAAGGGAGCAATCACTGCTCTGGTCAGGCTGGGTATGTGTCAGTGGGTGGTGAGTAACTGCATCGTGCATCATTTGTGTTTATTGTTTTTTCTTTGCCATTTTAGTCTTATAGCTCTCTCCTTGTTATTTCCCTTATTATTATTACCATTATTATTGTTATTGTTATTATCATCATCATCATCATTACATTATTATATTGTACTTTATGTTAGTTATTAAGCTGTTCTTATCTCACCCCATGGGTTTTACATTCTTTCTATTATCCTCCCCATCCAGCGCTTGGGGGGAGTAGGCGGGGTGTGAGCAAGTGGCTGTGTAATGCTGAGTTACCAGCTGGAGTTTAATCACAACAGTCAATAAAGCTGCTCACTAGAACAGGGACAAATGGAGACATCTTCTGATTCCAAAGTTGCCCCGAACCCCATCAGCCTTTACATTTGACAGCTGTAGCATTAAACGCAGTCATGAATATCAAAATATATTTTATGTACAGAGCCTGATATGATGCTAAAAAATATACAAGCTACTATCACTGTTGCTACATTCCTCCTCTAGTTTAGACGTAACTACTTTCATTTTCTGATTTTGCCAATTTAAAGGTGAAAATCTCAGTGCAGAATTTGGGACAGATCCTGTACACAGATGATTCTTTCTGGAATACGGTGGTAATTCATTACCTCCTCCACAAGATGCTGAACAAGGAAAAAAGTCAGTTTCCCTCCATCGGTGAATGATAGGCTGATAGAAGATAAACTGAACTGAACTGTCAGCAGCACCAGCATAGCGGATCTGAAAAAGACGTAATGCCAAAGAGTGAACCTGACATAACTATCACAAAGAAGCATTCTGCCACATGCATCTTGCAGTTTTTGAGACATCTTGCAGCTACATGAAATATCAGAGTTATTAAAAATGAAATGCACAAAACAGCACAGATTAATGGCAAAATCTTGGCTTCAAAACAGCCAAATAAATCTCTGAGCATAATCAATGGCAATTCTGACCATTCAGAAACCATGTTCTGAAATAATGAATGCATGGTAAACACATGGTTAGTGCTACAGAATAATTTTATGGGGACAGATGATACAGAGTGTTCTTTAATCCATCAGAAAATCACCTACCACTACCTGCTGTCCCTGCAACATTGACATGGATTTTAGATCATTAATATTGCCCAAACACCTTCTGAGACCATGTATAATATATTAGCTAGTTCAGAGTGAAATGGGAAGCTGTGCTGTGGGAAATAAAAAAGCAGACAAGTTCTAATTTAAGATGTTTTGTTTCTGAGGTGAGTCTCTCTTTTATTCTTCTTTGTGGTACTCATTATTGTGGTATTTATTATAAGTAATCCTTCTGCTTACTTCATTCTGGCTGCAAAAAAGCTCTTTTCAGTCATAGGCATGGACTTTTGGCTGGAGCTAAGTACATCTTTGGATAACATTATTTAGAGCTTACAAGCATTTCTAACTTACAAGCCACCTGAGCTTCTAGCGCTTTGTATTCTGAATAGAATTCCCACATAAACAAGAGTTTGCAGTGAAAGAAATGCAATAAGAAAAAAGACCTTCACACTGCTAAAGCAGTACCACCTGTACCTGGACCCAGGAAAAAACTCCTTCTTATTTGATATCTGTGCTGATTAATACAGTTATAGGGACTTTAAAATCTCTGCTGGGCATCCCTTGTCTTTACCTCTAAGCCTCTGCATGAATAGCTGGCAAGGGAGGAACAACAATACTGCTACTAAAAGCCTCTACTAGTCAATTATTTGTGCTAGTATATAATATATCTGTGTTGCTTGGGCACTTTTGCATCAATGGCATGATGCTATCACTGGAGAAAAACTTCCAAACCACAATCAGACAAGATGGACCCTTCTGAGGAGCAACCCTCCCTGCTTTTTTTTTTTTCAGACAGCTTAAAATCTTTCATCACTGCCTCCTTTTTTTTTTTCCTATGTTTGGAACATATTGCCATGCTTTGGGACCACTATTTTTCAATCTGTGTTTCCTTTTCTGTCTTTCTGAACACCAAGAGACATGGTCAAAGAGCAGACGGTGAAACAGAAGCAAAAATACAACAAATTGAGCTGAACAGCATAATCTGGGTTGTTTGTTTTGTTTCCCCCTGTAGATGGACAGAAACATGATTACAAAACAAACTATGTCTTGAAAAGAAGGAGGAAGGCAAAAATAATGCAGGTTATCTTGATGTCTGTAAGAGATCTAGCCCACTGAGACCAAGGCTGCCCTTTTCTAATATGAGCAAACAGTGACATAAATTCCCAACAGAAAAAAAAATTCCAGCTGTAGCAATACAGCTTCTTCAGCAAAGGGGAGGCCTTTTGCGTGGATTAATATCATTTGAGACTGTGTGTCAAAAACAGGATATCTAATTCCTTGTTCAGGGATGGTGCGTTAATCACACACTTAAGAAGGGCCTTTCTGGCCTCATGAAAGCCTCACGCATTCTTGGGAAAAATGTTCTGTTGTGCCGGAAGCCATTTGGGGAGGCCTCTGATCTCAATGTGCAGAAGAATATTCACTGGGAATTCTGCTCTTGCTCTTTGTTTTTCAAGTACCATCAGTGATTCTTAAACTCAGAAGATCTACTCAGCAGTACGGTCTTCAGTGAATCATGAAGACCAGAACAAAAGCTCACACAGAGCCTACTATAAAAGGAAGAGGAAGAAAAAGCATTCCCATTAAAAAAAAAAAAAAAGGTAAAAATAAAATCAGGAGAACAGAAGAGTTTCTCTCCCTGCAGACTATTCCTGCATTTCTGCAGAATTATCTGCCTGTTTTGACACAGAGAAAAGATAGATGTGCCTCTTTTCCATCCTAAAGTCACACATGCGGCCATGATAACAACATAGGTGGGAAAGGATTACAATGGGCTACAGCCATGAGCTAAAATGGCACAAAACAAGCAAATGAAAGAAGCAGGCACAGTTTCATTTATTTTTTTAAGGAGTACTGTAAGCAGAAGAGGAACAATATACAGTGACTCCACACAGCAAAAATTTCTTTTTGATTTTGTTTGACAGTTTCTTAAAGCTAAGATCTTGATCCAGGAGAAAATATTAGTGGCTGCTTGAGCCTTGGAAAACTCAAAGTGAGACTTGATAGCTAAATGCTTTAAGAACTGTCCTGGATTTGCTGAAGGAACAGGGCCAACTTCCATTGAAATGCTCTCTGCTCTGGAGTATGGTGAAATTTTTACCCTTGCAGCATCTGCAGTACCTTGCTAGCTATGAGAAATGCCAGAGGTATTAAAAGAGATGGTCAATGCTTGAAAATCTTTAGTTAGTCCTCTAACTAACAGTGATTTTTACCAGTCATTTTTGTAACTGACTCAGAAAAAATGACAGCTGCTCATTGTGCTTGCAAATGAAATCCTATCTAAATTTACAGTATCAGACAGCAGAAGTACTACAGACTTGCAGAGCACTCAGTCATGCCTGTGTGCATCAAACCTCCTAGAGAGTATCCTTGAATTCCTTTAGGTTTCAGGGGAGTTTGGAGTATTCCAAACATCAGAGCAGCCCTCACCATTTTGTAAGAGCCAAGAGAATACCACCAGTCTTATAAAGAGTTGGTTAAAATTAGAATCCTCGGACTATCCTCCAAAAATTAACTGTCTATCCTACAGTCACTATAAAATCTTTTTTCCTTGTAGAAAAACCTCAGGGAAAAAAAAATCATCGCTTGTACCCTGACTTTTAAAAATGATTTTGTAAATTGCTGTCTGGGATGGCACAACAGAGGCACAAGCTATTGCTCAGGTGAGGTGTGGGATTGATAAAATGCAGTATTGATTTGGGAGATAACTACAGAATTTTGAATGAAAACAGCAGACTCATAATTTGAACATGAAAGCAGCATAAACTTTTTGAATTATTCTGATCTGTCAGATCTGTCAGACTGCAATATACGGCTTTGCTTTTGAATTATGTTGTTTTTCCTATAGCCCCAAAATTTGATTAGTTCACATAAAACAAACCAAACAAGCAAAATCCTCCAAAGCCTAACCATTTCATGCTTGATTTTGGCAGCAGTTGTGAATTTTAATGAGCAGTGATAACCAAGCATTCATCAATGTTAATTGTAGGGTTAAACCATAAAAATGTATTCAATTAGAAGTTCTCATCTTATGAAATTGTGTGTGTTGGAGGAGGAGGAAAGACCACTTCTTTCTCGTGTGTGTCTCAGACTGGGGTTAGAGAAAGGGAATTATTATTGCATACCATCTTTTGTCTTGCAAACTTTGATCTGGTATAATATGACTTAGCTCCATGCCACAGAATCACAGAATCCCAAGGGTTGGAAGGGACCTCAAGAGATCATCTAGTCCACCATGCTTATTAAAAATGTTATAATGGATTTTTCCATGTTATTAGTACAACTGCAAGTGCCAAATCCCAAATCATCGGGTTTGATTTATTAATGAGTATTTCAGTGTTGAAATCTTCTAAATGACACAAAAATAAACCAGGGATAAGATGGGACCTTGAGCAACCTGGTCTAGTGTGTGGTATCCCTGCCCATGGTAAGGGTTTGGAACTAGATGATCTTCAGGTCCTTTCCAAACCAAGCCAATCTATGATTCTGTGATTCTAAAAAGGTAACTTTTGCCACATTAATAAATTCATAACAGAAATATGTGTTAAAATGATAAATGCTGAACAAGCTGGCACCAAAGTTTCATAGTACTTAAAACTGACTGATTTCTGAATTAGATAGTCTTGGGGAATTCATACATGATGCTAGAAAAAAGTTGCAGAAAAAGAAAATGTCAAAAAGAACAATTTGTCAGAGCAATTGAAAAAACCACAACAAACCACATACTATGAAACTGTGTCTATTCCATCAAATTAAAACTGACTTCAGATCAGCAGTATTCTAAAGAAGTAAGCAAGAATAATGGTAATACAACTCCACATCCAAACACAATTTACCCAGTAGTTTCAAAGCCTGAAGAGCACAGGAACGCAAATCATGTGTGAACACATTTGGCCTATTTTTCAAACCACGAGAAAATAGATACAAAATTTTTTAGACATTTAGCTTTTTTATTTTTTTTTTCCCTTCAAATTTTTTAGAAGGGATGCATGAAACTACAGACCAATAATCTTTATGTCTGTTATGGGGTCAGTAGATAAAATGAAAATAAAGAACAGAACTCAAAGTTGGGTGCTTGAGAAGGGCTATGCTTTCTGAGCATTGTAGCTTGCTTTACTGAAGATTCATGAAGGATACTGATAAAGGTAACTTAGGTACCAGTTTTCTTTTAAGTCCCTTACCAAAGGTCCTAGACAAAATTCACATGCGTTAAGAAGATCCTCCTATGGACAAATGACTAGGTAACAGAGAATGGTCCTATAAACTGTTCCTGGAATGGATGAAGGACATGTGGAAAACCTAAGGGATGTTTGCCAGGGCATGAGTTGTTAGCCACATCCCCAGAGGAACAGGATAAAGGGTCAACCATGAGCTGACCAACTTTGCTAAAGTGAAAAATTATGAATGATAACTAAAAATGAAACTGCCTCTGAAAACACCTGAAGCTTTGGCAGACTACATTCAAGTGAATTAATGCCCGTGGGACAAAATAATTAATTTTATATGCTAGTTATACATGAAAAGGTCCTCCACACTTGCTACCAGCATTCAGAATGGTAGTAGGGCTGTTACAGGCATTCCTTTGAAATTATCATCTCAGTGTGCAGCAACAGTTAAAAAAATTAATGGAATATTACAGAGAAGAATAAAAAAAGGAGAAAACATAATACAGCCAAGGAGAATACATTTTTTGTACTGATCATTATGTGCAGTTCACTGTTTTTCAACATATATATTTATATATAATGTAATTATTCTACTTATATTAAATAAATATTAAATAATGTAATTATATTTTATTGAACTGTACTTTTATTTATAGAATCACAGAATACTTAGGGTTGGAAAGGACCTTAAGATCATCAAGTTCCAACCCCCCTGCCATGGGCAGGGGCACCTCGCTCTAAACCATATCACCCAAGGCCTCGTCCAACCTGGCCTTGAACACTGCCAGGGATGGAGCATTCACAACCTCCCTGGGCAACCTATTCCAGTGCCTCACTACCCTAGCAGGAAAGAATTTCCTCCTTATATCCAATCTAAACTTCCCCTGTTTAAGTTTTAACCCATTACCCCTCGTCCTGTCACTACAGTCCCTAATGAAGAGTCCATCCCCAGCAACCTATAGGCCCCCTTCAGATACTGGATGGCTGCTTTGAGGTCTGCACGCACCCTTCTCTTCTCCAGGCTGAACAGCCCCAATTTTCTAAGCCGATCTTCATACAGGAGGTGCTCCAGTCCCCTGGTCATCCTCGTGGCCCTCCTCTGGACTTTTTCCAACAGTTCCATGTCCTTTTTATGTTGAGGACACCAGAACTGTACACAATACTCCAGGTGAGGTCTCACGAGAGCAGAGTAAAGGGGCAGGATCACCTCCTTCGACCTGCTGGTCACGCTCCTTTTGATGCAGCCCAGGATACGGTTGGCTTTCTGGGCTGCAAGTGCACACTGAAGCCAGCTCATGTTCATTTTCTCTTTGACCAGCACCCCCAAGTCCTTCTGCGCAGGGCTGCTCTGAATCTCTTCTCTGCCCAGCCTGTAGCTGTGCCTGGGATTGCTCTGACCCAGGTGTAAGACCTTGCACTTGGCATGAGGTTGGAAATTATAGGAAATGGATATTTTCAAAACATACATTTATATATTTAAATATTAGTCAAAAATTACATGTTTATGTATGTTATAAAAATTGTGAATATATAAGCACAATGGAACTAGAAAAGGGACAGAGAAGTGAGAAAAGGATAAACCTTCCATGGACCATCTATGATAAAAGTAAAGATTAGGTAAAGTAGGACACTAGCAAAGAGCTAATGATGATATCAGAGACCTCAAATATAGAAGTAATGGGGAAACAGGGCAATAATTTCCTGTTTCTCAGAGTGGGAATATTTTCCCACTCAGAATCAGTAAAAATATTGCACCAATGGTTTAAAAACTAGATGTATTCCTTATTTCACAAAGTGCATGGTTCATTGTGGAACTCATCCCATGAGCTAAATGTTGACAGAAGGCCAAATATTGCACAAAATAGACCTACAGAAAACCCTGAAGACTGGCTCATTTGAGTCATTAGACAGAAAAGTACAAATGGAACATGAGAATAAAGAAGGAGGGTTCACAAACAGAGCATAACTTTAACCTGTTTCTTGCACTTTTCCTGTCAGTATCTGAAATCAGTTCCTCTCTGTAATAGAAACCTGAGTGAAGCAGACTTTTTGCTTGACCTAATACAGCTGTTCCAAAGTATTTATGACAGAATCACAGAATAGTTTGAGTTGGAAGGTACCTTCAAAGGTCATCTGGTCCACACCCCCTGCAATAAGCGGGGAAATATCTAACATAGATTCAATTAGAAGGAGTGATTTTAATTTATTTTTTAAATACAAGATACAAAGTAGAGAGAAAGCAAACATTTTTATGTATTTTAACAGAGATGCAAAGCAGATATAATACTAACTCACAGTGAAACACCTGACAAATAACAGACCTAACAGAGAAGGAAAATCTGAATAATGCATTTGAACTAGTATTTATTCAAACAAGCAAATTAAATTAGTATGGTTTGTCCACAAAGGCTCAAATTACTAAACAGACTGGAGGACAGCATTTATAGATGAAACACATTGATTAAGAGAATGATCATGTTGGAAGAACTACTAACTGAAATTCTCATGTGGCCACACTTGGAGTACTGTTTGCAGTTCTGGTGTCTTCAATATAAGAAAGACATAGAGCTGTTAAAGCAACTCCAGAGGAGGGCCACGAGGATGACCAGGGGACTGGAGCACCTCCTGTATGAAGATAGGCTGAGAAAATTGGGGCTGTTTAGCCTGGAGAAGAGAAGGCTGCGTTGACACATAAAAGCAGCTTCCAGTATCTGAAGGGGGCCTATAAGGATGCTTGCTGTAATGACAGGACAAGGGGGAATGGGTTAAAACTTAAAGAGGGGACGTTTAGATTGGATATAAGGAGGAAGTTCTTTACTGTGAGGATGGTGAGGCACTGGAAGAGGTTGCTCAAAGAAGTGGTAAATGCTTCATCCCTGGCAGTGTTCAAGGCCAGGTTGGATAGGGCCTTGGGTGACATTGTTTAGTGTGTGTGTCCCTGCCCATGGCAGGGGAATTGGAACTGGATGAGCTTAAGGTCCTTTCCAACCCTAACTATTCTATGATTCTAAATAATTTATATTGAACAGAAAAAAAAAAAAGAAGATATGAAATAGAATCTGTACATTGTTTTGAAAAAGACTACTACATGGCTCTCTATAAATTTTACTACATTTGCCAAGAAAAATGGTAGAATTTTTCTGAAATTGTCACAAGATCTAGTCACGATAAATAACGATTAGGTCTCTTTTCAGGCTGGTCATTACTTGTGAGCTAGACTTAGGCATTGTTACAGCAGTTATATAGTTTTTGTAAATCAGGAAATCAGAACACGTGATTTCTATGACTACCGCAAAAACAAAGTATTGAATGAAGACATAGGCTGATAAAAGCTAGTGACACAGGCCATGTCACAGAAGTGCTTCCAGCTAAGTCCAATATGCACTCTACAGACATACCTCAGGAAGACACATATCTCAAGAACTAGTATTGTTTTACGATGCAAGGACTATATTGCAATAGCCTCCTAGATTAAACAAAGTGTTTTGGTCATTTGACCTTGATAACACAAAAATTGACTCTGTCACAACTAAACTTTTCTGTGTGCTCAGCCTTCATTCTAGCTCATCTGCTTCTGGAGCCCTATCCAAACCAGATCTGCCAAGTCTAGATCCTTCACAATTTCCTGCCTGACCTCAGCCTTCCCCCAAAAATCAAGGCATAATCTTCTCTGAAAACCATTGCCAGTATCAGAAGTAAATTACAAAGAAGACCCATACTGTCATCACTCCCAATCTTCATATGATAATCTCTCTAAAATTCAACAGTGAGCCAGACATGAACAGTAGGCCCTTGCCTTTGGCTTCTGCCCTAACATGAGTATTGAAATAATTTCTCATTTTACTCCACAAGGTAAATCACTCTATGGTCCTTGTTCAGAAGTGATAATTTAATCCAATCCTGGCCCCAGTCTGACATGGCCCTTGAACCTCTCTGCCAGCTGGCTGCCTGTGCATGTGCTATCTCCTGCTTGCCCTTGCAAATCCCAAGATATTTAGTCCCAACCTTATTTTCTTTTGTTTAACCTGTACTCTAATCAAATGCATTTCTCTTGCCAGCAGTTCCTGCCAGTGCTAGATCACAACAGAGATAAGAATTGTCTGGCTCAGTATAGAGCACTGCATAACTCACATATTTTTGAGATCTGTGTTATGACCTTTTGGACAACTGGTGGCCAAAATCCTAATCTGAGCAGTAACTGCTCACAGGAACCCAGTCTGCACCATTTCTAAATCAGCCAGCAGTATCCCCAGCCACCGGCATGAAAGAAAAGAACCAGACAGTCTCTTCTGGCAGCAGCCCTTAATCAAAGCTTGTCAGCCCTGTCAGTACAAAAGACAGTATCAATATAAATCCAATCCCAATTCAAATACCTCTGACAGCCTCCAGAGAAACATTTATCCAGTCCAACCCTATGCATCCTTGATGCAAAGCTGTTGGCCCATGCAGGTCCTATGAACAAACCTTCATCATGATATAAGGGATTGAAAATCAACATAACCTAATTTAGTCTAGTCTATATCTAGGCCAACAGTGTCTTTTCCTCCAAACCAGCCCCCAATCTGTTCAACATCCTTTTCTAGACCTTCCATCAAATCCACTGGTCTTTGCTGACCCACCCCTCAACCACAGGACAAAGTTCCTAGCTATGCAAAAGCACAGCATATAAAGCAAAACGTAAGAGGCTGTGCTTTTCCAGCCCTAACCCTTCCCTGGCAATTCCTATCAGCTGTTTCAGTAAGACTGTTAAGTCATTCATATTTGCAGTGCTAATTGCATTAAACAGTCAACCCGTGCTGTTAGCATTACATTATCCAGTATAGACCCAACTGACAGTACTGATTCATCCTGTTCAGAGGAGTGGAAACGTATGCAATGAAACAATTACTCAAGGTTTCTTTACGTTGTATCTGAAATGGACATTATCAACAGAAGAGGCTTTTTAGCAGAGGCAGGTGAGTATGTGACCTTGGCAGCACAGCAGATCAGTGGCAGCTCTGCCAATAAAGGACAAGGACCCCTGTGTGATATTACCGCCACCTTCCCTAGAGCACAGGCTTAGCCAGAAAGATTTCCAAGTGAAACTGACGTTAATTTCACCAGGATTTCATCAAACATAACATTTTTTGTTGTTGTTAGAAACAAGGTGTTTCTATGTACATGAATCTGAATTTTGTATTAAAACCTCAAACTAGGGAAATACTCAGGATTTAGGAACAAATTTCAAGTGGAATTTAAGTTTGCTGGCATTTTTTTCAGGTAGTCTGCCTTTCAAACATTAAAAGTTTATAACAGGGATATATAATTGTGAAACCATGAATATAAAAACTCCAGTTCTTCTTCTGAGATAGCATCTTAATTTTTTAAAATGAGAGCTATTTTAATGAATTGTTTTTTTTCATTTACGTATCTTGTGAAAAGATTGCCAAGCGTTTAGCACATGAGGAACGTACCACTGATTATCACAAAGTCAAGAAATATAGCAATTATAAAACTCAGCTCATACAGAAACAGCATGAGGTTTCTTAATGCAATTTTGAAACACTCCATGTCACCAAGAAAGAAATTCAAATGTCAAGTTCCACATGGATTTTCTACTTCTGAATTATGTCCAGGTGTCTAACTTGACATCTCTGAATAAGAGCATTCAGAGTCAATTGAAAATCATTGTAGCAGTCATTTTGGAGACGATGATCCTAAAATTAGAGTTTTGCTACACCTACAAATTCGTTTATATCTGTTTGCATAAAACCTGCCTTGTCCCAGGAAATTAAATCTGGACAACCAGAAAGATCCCACTCCATAAGGAAAACTTGTAATACCACAGAAAAGCCTTTAATTTATTTATTATTTTTTTTAAAGTACTTTACCTTCACAAGCTGAAGGCTATAGTAAGGATGGAAAGCAGTTGACAAGCCTGACATAACTGAGAGATATGCATGCATTTTGGTTCTCCTGTATTAGTCTTTTTTTGTATGTACACTTCTGTATCAAAAAAAATCTAACAAAATATTCAGAAACTAAAAATTTTTTGTTAAAAATAACCCCACTAAATAGCTTAGAATATCTTTGTTGCATGTTAGTCTGACTTTCAAAAGGTGCAAGCACATAACATAACTAGTAAAATAGCTTACTCTCCACTCAGCAGTGTCTGTTCCACCTGTGTCTAATCCAGCTTGTTTCTCATATTGGCCATACAGTTAACATACAAGTAGGGTGCTGACTTTAGTTTAACCAGTAGTTCTTACCTTGCTAGATAGAGAAGGAAATGCAAGGACCAAGTGATAAAGGTTTTTTCCTTGTCATAAAAGACAACAGTAGAAGTAACTGGAACACAGCCCAACCCTGCTGTTACCGTTTCAGGGCCATTGGTATACATGACCATCTCTCCCCAACAGGTATGTTCTAATGAACCAAGCTACCTTGCATTCATAGACAGCACAAATAATAAAAAGCGAGCAATTCTGTTTACATCTCACTGATGTACATCATCCGTAATACAGGTAAAAGTGGTTTAGGCACTTTGAATTGACCAGCATCTGTTTTATTAACGCATTTTAATTCTGACCTTCAAAGAGAAGGGAATGCACTCTTCAGGCCAGGCTTCTCCTTGTGAACCAGTCCTGATAACATCTGCTTGCATTTTGTGCTGCTAACTTACCAAGATGGTTAAGGGACAGTCTATAGGGCTCTGCTACTTCCCAAGCTAAACCATTCCAGCCCAGACCAGCTTAACCCAATCCAATCACGTATTGCCTTTTCCAGTTTACTGTTCAAACTCCTAGCTGCCATCAGTTCTAGGTTAAACCAAATGTCATCTACCTCTGCGGCCCACAGTGAAAAATGTATGTAGTCCTGGAAATGATGCAGGTTTTACAGTTTTACAGCTGAAATCCTTCAAGCTCCTTGGATCTACTGGAAAAGGATTTGTTTTATTGTAATTCCCAAATGTTTGGGTTTGTATGTGTGTTTCCCCACAGAATGTGTGTATCGCTTCCAGCAATGTGTTTTATATTACCTGGAAGAACAGAAATGCTTTAATGGGAGGAAATAATTTTATTCTTATTGCCAGTGCAACACAAAGCAGAACTTCAAAATGACACCATGACTTCTCAAGCAAAGTCATTCCATTTATTTTTGAGCTTGGGGACCTCATTCTCCACTCCCTTACAGTCTTCTGTGCAATAATGCTAGTATAAACCCCAGAAATAATGGGACAAAGACACGGACTTTCTTTCTTTTTACTTGTCATAGATGAAGCAAGCTGCGTGTCCCTGATTTCTATGTACCTCAGTAGCACATCCAGAAAGTATCTGCCTTTTCTTGTGGTGAGTTCATCTTTCCTCTTTGGGGCACACATTGGATATACCTTTCTTGGCATAAACTCAGTCTTTTTTTCCTGAGGAGTGTTATCAGATATTTAGCTGTAAAGAATTTCACATAGAGTTTGAGAGCTAGGCTTTCTGGTAAATGTCTACTGGAAAATGAAAGTCTAGGAAAATCTCTTTAATCATTCTAATGCATCTTGGTTTTACTTTTTGGTGCTGTAAATGGTCAATGACCAATGACCCTTACCTTGATAGTGAAGTCTGTAGTGAGAGGCCCAGGTATTCTCAATATCTCCTTGTCAGGTAACTTTTGGAAGCTAATGCTAGAATTCTCCATGAGGAAGGAGCCTGTGGAGCTGAGGGTATTTTCACTCTTCACACCTTGGAGAGTCCTGGTTTCCAAATCTGACAAATGCAAACAAATAACTGGAAACTAGAGCATTATAATTTGTAGTAAGAGCAGAAAAAAGCCCCAACACAAAACAGGGGTGGTAAAGATTTGCCTCCTAAATTAGTGACAATGCAACTCTTTTGTTCTTTTCCACAGTTCATTCACATTCCTATACTTTCATGTTCATTATTTTTTCTTCATCAGCTTTTTGGCTTTATTCAACTCTTAGTTTCAAGATCCATGTTCACGTTCTCACCAATAGGTCATGTTTTTACTTTCTTCCAGATACATTAATCCATTCCTAGTTAGGCATATTTGTGGTTATTTAACTTACTCTTAGGAAGTCACTCTCCTATGTGGAGCATGACTCAGACCTTCACCCATGAGTGCTGGCTTTGTTAAGTTGCTGTTCCCTCTTCTAGTTCAAAGATCAGTCACTAACCACGTGTTGCTATGGTAGACAATTAACTGAAAGCAAGACAGCCAGGAAAAAAATCAGTATGACTGCAGTCCTTTCCTCCTCTCCAGAAGTAGTCTGATCCATTCCAGCAGAATAGGGAGTGCTGAACCCTCCTGAGCTCTCCCTCTGTATCTCTGCATCCACAGATCCCCAAAACTGGGCATTAATTAAGATACTGCTTTGTGGCAGTTACTTTTGATTGCTAAATGTAAAAAACATATTAAATAATTGATTAAATAGAAATAAACAGTTGGAAAATAGATCTGCTCCATCATCTAGCCAACCTCCCCACCAACTCCAAATTGTTATACAGCATGTTCACCAGTGACTGGTTTCTGGTAGTTATTTCAAAATGACAACAGATTTCATCATGAAGGATTGCAAAACTAATGCTTTCACGTGTATCTGTGAAATTATGCACAAAATCTCCCACGCAGAGAGGAAGCTAAGGCAAAATCTTAATTAGATGTGGACATACTATTAATCTGTGATGAAATAATAGTTTCAGAGACAGTAAATGGGAAAAACATTTTTATTAGCACATATGAAGTTGTTAATTTGGGGGGAAAAGTTAATTGCAGTAATATGACTGTTTTTCAGGATGGCGTATGGGAATTATTTCATGAAGGAAGTTGCTGATGCAGTACACTAAGAATTTGCTCCATATTAATGAATTCTTTCATTTTCAGTGAGACTAGTAACATCCTTTGTGATGCACTCAGCCATATACTTATTTCTGGACAAGACTGCATGTGTCAGGGATAAAGATGGTTTTAAGACTTGTCTGTATATTATTAGCCCCCTGTTAACTTCTCCCACAATCAAAGTTCATAGGGCAAAATACTCCCTCCCTCTCAACTTATTTTATCTCATACATACATAAAATCCTTTGATGGGTGAACAGAAAGATTCATGGAGACATGTGAAACAAGAAAGAGATGTATTTGGAGTTATTAATGTTTACACAGAGCAGTTAATCTAAACTCAACCAGTGTCTCGGGCAGACCTCACTCATTGAAATCTTTTTGCTGTAAAATGTGATATGGCCTGAGTGAAGACACCTTTAGATTTATCTCTCCTACTAAAATCTCTAAGCTGTGTTATAGCTCAATTTCACTGAAAAAATAATAAAAGTATGAAATTTTTCTAACTTGGAAGAAAGTATCTGTACTGGGAAAGAAGACAGGAGAGAAAGGGTAAGTACAAATCATTTACTGGGAAAGTAATAGCAACCATTCTAGAGCAGCTCAGGAATACCCAAAGGGACACTCAAAAACTGAAGTGCAGGCAGCATTTGAACTTGTAAGAAGAACATAATACATTTTTTCCTTAGTTTGTAACCTGTAATTTGCTGTTCATTATTCATAGCTTTAAATCTAAAGAACCATTAAAAGATTATGGTGTGCCCACTGTTTCCTCAACACAAGCAGTGAGCTACAGAACAGGACTGATAAACCTACCCTCATTTTGCCACTCAGTAGAAGCTCTTTGGGTGAAAGAAATCTGGAGAGGGTGAGAATAGTTTGGTGTTTCACCTCCTTGCTGACACTAACTTTTTTATTTATACTGACAAGCTTAAAGAACTCTAACTGGTCTGTACTACAGGAAGCTCCTATTACGTTTTGGAAAAGGAAAACAGGAAACCTACTTATCTTACAATAATTTGTGCTTCTAAGAGGTTATGAAGTACAGTTTGTGTCTTTCCTGGCAGTAAATCCCATTTACCGACACTGCAGTGTCCATTTGCTGCTGATGAAATAAGGAGCAGCTTGTGAGCAGCTACTGCATTATAAAGTCAGAGAGAGGGATGAACAGAGTTTCTATTAATGAAATAAATGAATTTGCCTTCAGTTCTCCTGGAGTGTTCTCAAATCCTGCAACCCTTCTCATGGAGAAGAGGCATACACAACTGCTGGCATACAGAGTTCCCTGTCAGACAAAGCAGGCAAGTGTTATATCTACAAAGGGATGAGCTAGCAGCACTTATTGGTCTTAACTCTAGCAATATCACTACTAAGGAGCAGGGTTTGTCTTTTGCATGTTCTTTCTGATCAAATTTTTGTATGTGCATGTGTGCATTTGTGTCCATCTATGAAGTAAGAGCAATTATCAAAACAGAAACATATGTTAAAGTTATGAGCAGCTTGATGGCTAAGCTCAGCTGTAGGGAAGCTTATACTTCCCTGTTCTCAATACTTCTTCACTCACTAGGATATATTTTATTAATTTGTAACAAAAGCACTTGGCACCAAGTGAGCAAGCCAAAGGACAAGCAATCAGAAATGACTGAGAAATTATGCAGGGGCAAACGATTCTGCAGTGTTAGCTAAGCTCTACTCTGAAGAGTGTGTAACACTGATGTAACTAGGTCCTTGGAGAACTTCTGAGGGCAGGATTCATCCCTGTGTCAAAATCAATGATCTGAGAGAGAGACATCAGATACCACAGTGAAAATAAAACATTGCGGGTTAGCAAGACTTTCATAAACAAATGTACACTAACTTCTGCTTACATAAATGATCGGGTCCTTTCAGCATGAGGCGAATTTGCCTGCTTCCATAGGGAATAGCAACCACCGTATCATCCACTGTGGGAAGGCAAAAATGCATGGAGTAAACAAGCAAAGAAATTCTCATCTGTTTTTAAACAAGCAGTGAAATAGGTACTTACAAGTCAGTCAAAAATAAAGCTTTTAGACCAATTAAACAACTCTATGAATTATGAGAGAACATCACAGATCTGTAGAACTCCTTAAATGTGATAAGAACCTTCTACTTGGAAAAACCAAAACCTCTTGGTTTTCTTTATTCTCAACTTCTTCACAATCATTTCTGGATTTCAATCTCAATAGCTGGCTATTTCACCATGGGTCCACTTAAACCTCTTCCATGGCTTTTGAACTGATGTTTGTGGTGAAGTAGAGAAGCATAAGCCTATTCTGATGTTAAACCAGAAGCGCCCATTCCTTCATTTGACTCTCCCAGTTGAACGCTACAGCTTCTTCACAACCCTGCCCATGCTTTGTGGTGATCTCCCACTTCCCTCAGGCATGCCTCCCTCTAACACCTTTTATTTTAATGTTAAGAAGTGCTATAATTCTGCTTCCCTTTCCACACCATTAACAGAAAGTCCCTTGAAAAACAGAAGCCCATTAGACTGTAAACAGGCCTTAGAGAAGGAACTTGCACCTGTGAAGCCCTTGGAAGCTTTGCAATTGGATTTAAACTGAAGTGTGAATTAGAATGTAGGTCACATGCTGCTGTGAAAGTTGGTTTGGTCAGCAATTCTAAAGAGACAGCAACCTCAGTAATTTCCCAAAGGGAGACAGTAAAGAAAGGTGTGGATAGATGCTAGAAAATGTTCTTAGTTCTCTGCCTGGGTTGTGGAGTTAGTGCCCAGAGAACACTGACCTAGACTACCCAGCATGCCTAGGTTTTTCATTCACCTTTCCCTATCCTTCTGCTATAATTAGGAGTTGGGAAAGAAAAAGTATGCGTGCCTAACCGGTTTTCTTTTGGGGGAAGGTGATAAAAATGAGAGGAATGAAGCCCCTTTTACCATCTGTTCATTATTGCCACTCACACCTGTGTCATGTAATGACTGCTAGCAAGAACCATAGCTCTATTCCCAAAGCAATGCGTTGCTTTGTCAGGTAAGTCTAACTCAGCCCGTAAAAACATATTTTCATCCAAACATATGAGATGGGGCCTTAAGTTTCTGACCAGACCAAACTCGCATAACTGTTCCAGCCTAGCTAGATCAGCACTCTCAATTACCAGCAAAATAGTTATTAATTTTGTCATTTTATATAAAAAATGGAGACAAGGGAAAAATTGAAGGCTACAGGAAACAGGGACTTCTAAAAACCACATTCATTCATTCATTCAATCCTATGTGTTGAAAATGTGAACTATAACCCCTTTAAATTTTAAATTCAGTCAAGTGCCATAGGAATTTCTGCCACTTTTATATTGGAGAGATTTATGGGATAAAATAGCCATACTTTTGTGACCTCTTAATATCCTAGAAGTGAAGGGGTAAATGTAGTCAGTCTGATAAATCTCTGAATGTCACAAGAATTGCATAGAGATGAAGCCCAGGCTCTTCTGAGCTTTGTCACCTCTTTCAAAATCTGATTTGAGAGGTTTCCTCAATCTACCCAGAAATTACAGCATCTCCTAAGACTTCTGTACCACTGGGGCTAAACTCTATTCAGCACACATTCTGCTTATACACATCTTGGATATCACATTAACAGGCCAAGGTAGACATCCTTCATTTTTACACAGAATTCAGATTTTCCATTTGGAAAGACAAATATTCAAGTCTTACAAAATTCTTTAAATATAATATTGCTATTTTAATGCTGATTTTATTGGTACCATTCTGGCAGTCACATTCAAGATACCTACTAGGATAAATACACTTTATCCATTTTGGGGAAAAAAAATCCATGAGAATGACACATCATTTTGCTGTATAATATATATATCATGTTTATTGGAATGAGCCTAGAAAAAAACAATAACCTCAATTTTTCAAAAAATATTAATGGTCTCTTTGCAAGTCTTATTTAAAGACAGTCATATGTCATTATATTTGACTGTCTCTCAGCAATGAGCTCTGTGCTTGAGAGTTAACCACTCACTGATACGTTGCAGTTTAAATCATGCAACCTTATATACTATGTATTTGTAGTATGTCTCTTCTGCTCCAGGGTCTTGCTGGGACTGTATTTCACCTGATTTTGTCATTTCTCTCCATTTGAAATCCTAGCACACTTTGTGCGATATGTAAATCTCAGTGGGATTTATGCTTATCACAGTGCTTCCTGCTTTTACAAGCAGAAGCAGTAGGGACTGAAGGATGATTTCCTAAGGTTAACAGTGATAAGAAGGAGACATTTCCTGTGAAGAGACATGTGGAATTAAGCACGGTAATATTTAACCACAGCTCCTTCCAACAATAAGCAGACAGGCAGACTGTGGAGCAGCTGTGTGATGCACTCTGAAGAAAAGGAAGAAAATGTATTAATGAGTTGTTGGTTTTTCTCAAGGGGATGTACAGGGTGGTGAGGGAGGGTCCCAGATAACTGAAAGAACAGCAGCCCAGGGTTGTGAAGAAAGTGCAAGAATTAAGGTAAAGGTTATACGTCAGGTACATACACCAGATTCCCATGAGAGATAAGTTTCTTCTGGTTTTGGATTTTGAATATGGATGTTGTCCAAATGGTCTGTCAGTTTTCATGATGAAAAATGGATTTGTTTCTATTTCCCCATTACTACTGCTGTTCAACTGAAATTTGGAACTGCATCTGGTTTTGAAAACCATGGCAATCTGATTACTAGTCAGAGAAGTATCTATTCTGTCTCAGCATAGCAATTTCTACAATTCTCTTTCAAATGTAATTTACTTCAGCAGTAGATGTCAATCCTTTTTTTTAGTGAAATACTATCTTTGCACAAGGTGATCAGCAGACTTCACCCACCACTTGTGGGCTAAACTCTCCAGCTCCATGGTGAATACAGAGAAGCATGCTTAAATATAGCTTATCTCCATAGGAAGATACATACACTCTTTCCAAAATGAGATATTAAAAAAAAAGGAAAGAATTGGGGTTTTTTGCACCCAAGCTTAAAACTAAGAGAAAAGGATATTTCTGGCTTTTTGTTTATTTATTTTTTAATAGAAACAAGAGCATAGACACAGGTACTTCCTTTTTCACAAAAATGCAGGAGAAAATTCAATATTACATTGCCTCCTGCCCTTCTATGCTTCTCTTTCTGAGGCCACTGGAAGAGATATATACCCTTATAAATACTGAAGAAGCTGTTCCCATAGCAAGTGTTAAGTGTTTAAAAGCTCTATGAATTTCTTTCTAGTAATATCCTTCTCCTATGCTCCTATCCTTCTCACATAAACAGCATGGAGAAGTGAACTGGATAATGCCACCAAGAGAAAATGAATTGAGTTTGATGAGCTCATCCCTGTATCTGGGGTGGTTTTGAGATACAAACAACTTAGAAACTGTTGGGAAAGCACTGGAATAAAGGTCACTGTCCAGTTTCCTTCGCACGGTGCTCAAACCTGAATGCTGTACTCTGTTAGGCAAACAAAAATTCCAAGTGAGTCCACAGAACACCTTCACTGATATCTGGTCACTGTTGCACATGCTCCTTCTGATTTTTCTTATGTTCCACAGCAGTCTGGCTCACATAGACTTTTAACACCTTGTTCACACCATGGACAAAATATGACATTAATTCTTGAGAAATGAGGATTATTTTGTAGAGATAGCTGGGAATTAAGCTATTGACTAGCCAAATATAAGCCAGTCATTCCAGAAAGTATATCAGGCTCTGATCCCAGATATGCTAATGTAGCTACGTTTACAGTGACAAATTAGCAAGATGCTGACACAGAAAAAGTGCCAAAGTGACAGATATTTAAACAACCCTGGGGAAGATTAATGCAGAAAATAAACACAGAGTAGATTTTTAAAAGCTTTTTGAAATTTAAATTCTCAGCATGTAATTTTCACAGCATGTATATAAACTATTCTATGATTCTATAAAGTGGAAGCAAAACACAAAAAGAGTTCATATTAATTCATACATGTGAAGGAGATCCATAAGTGTGTCTTTAAAACCATAAAAAGCCAATTCAAAGGAACACTTACTTTTGGTGTATTTGAAATTTGTACTGTGTTGCCTAACTACATGTATGTTTATAGCAGGGGAGAGAATAATGCCACGTGGTTTATACAGACTGCATACAAAATCTGATTAGCTACTTCAGTTCTGTATAAAAATTATTGGCATGCAAATATGTTTAAGCTATCCATTCTCTGACATTTTTTTCACATTTGTCTCACTCTAATAATATGCTTTCTGCCATCTGCTCTTCTACCTATATAGCATCCTACCTATATGACATTAATAGCAAACCATTCAACATAGAGACTATATTTCACTAAAAATTTAGTACTGCCTATAATATTTAGTGTCTTTATCCTCAGTAGAAGAGAGAGAAGCACCTTTTTACCACAAAGCAACTGAAAAGCAATGAATTATTCTTACAGGAAGACATATTTGCCAAGAAAGTTCACAAATACTGTGGTCTCTCAAGCAGCCTGGAGAGTTCTGAATCAATTCACATTGCAGAAACAGTAACAATGAGGTGAAATTCCATTCCTAAATCTTTGTGAAATATTTCCTTTTCACTCTAATGTGCAGTTCTGCCTCAGCAATGGAACTCTTATGAGAGTTATCCCTCCCTCCCTTCTTCCCAACGTGCCTCTCTGCCTCCCTCCCTCTCTTCTTCCTTCCACCCTTCCTGTCTTTTTACCCTTCCTTCAAACTGCCCAAACATGCCCCATCTTTCCTCCCAAAACTATAGCTGCGTCTGTGGTGTTGCAACCAAGGAGAAAAGCCTGCCTGGCGTCCAGGATACACTAACCCTGGCACTGGGGCACACTAGTGCTCTTTACCATCCTGAGCTGAAGCTGTCTCAGTGTGCAGGTAAGCCCATATCTGCCTGTACCCGCCCATGTAGCCACCTCCTGATGACTCAGGCACCTCAGTCCACCCCAGGACTGAGTCAGTACAGTATATATATATATATATATATATCTCAGTCTGGGAGGGAATACTCTGCCATGTTGGCAGCACCATCCCCCCAGGGTGCCCCTCTGCTGCAGAGCAGCATAAACCACTGTTCAGAGCAGTCTTGACTGTGTCCTCTATGCCTGGCCAGCTGTGTACAGCCAGACCAGAATGAGTAGAAGCAGCTCTTCTCATTCTGCCCCTCCTTACAAGCAACTAGCTAACAGAGATGGGAAAATTATTGGTGGCACCTTCCCACAATCCTCTGTCCACCCCCACAGCCAGAGCTGTAGTCTGAGCAAGCCTAATTTAACCCATGAGAGAAAAAAAACTGTGGGGACAGCCAGACTGACCATGACCATGCAACTGCCTGAGAAAGAGTGAAGTATATCTTGCAAGAAATGCGTATTTCACTAAGAGGGGAAGATGGCACTTGACCAGAAGGGACAGCTTACGTTTATTTGCTGAGAGCTGGGACTTATACTGGCCTCGAACCAGCCGGCAGGTGGTCCCATCACCATTGCAAACCCCACAGTTGTCTTCTTTGACAGCACTTCCCAGCTGGTGGTCACAGCCAACGATCTGGCAAGAAAGAAAGATGTGCAGTTCAATATGAGCATCTACTGACTGACTGCTCGATCCATCTCTGCAACTAACTGCCACCAAGCTTCTCTCTAGGCATCTCTAGATGGCTGTAAAGTGCCTTAGCAATGAAAGAGGCTGAGCAAATCTGGCTGGGAGTTTGAACTGAATTCAGATGTGAGATAGCGAGCAGGTTAGTACTCGATGGCTTTTGAGTCCAGAGAAAGAAAAGAGTATTGTTGGAGATTGTTTTTTAGGGCACTGTGAACATTTATTGGACAGACACCAAAAAAAATTTCACTTATTATAGTTTCAAAAAGAAAAATGCTTGAGATAAATAACAGAGATATGGAGCAGACAGATAGATAAAAATAAAGAGCAGCACAGATAAATGGCAACATGGCTGAGATCTCAGTGAAATTTTATCTGCTCTGCAGTTAGGAAAACCATGTGGTTTTAATTATGTTTGACAATAATCTTATTCCATGCTATCACTGCCTGTGTTGACATTGTTAAAGATCTGATAAACAGGAAGAAATGGTTAAAACAAAGAACTGAAAGTCAGAAGTGCAATTACCTGCTCTGAAACTGGCTTTACGCTTATATGCAAATTGTTTGATTCAAAACCTAAAAAGCTGAATGGATGAACTAGGTTTCTGAGTTTGTAAAAAAAAAAAAAGTTCTAAGGAGAATAAAATATAAATTTAGAATTAAATGCATTTAAAATTAAAGAAACAGAATATAAATTTATTTAGCATAGTGCTGAATGTAGGCCTTTTGTTTGAACTTACATTTCTACATCCAAGTTATGAATTTTGCACATAAATAATTGAAACCCAAGAAATTCAGCAAGTCCATACGATGTTATAATTAACTTCATACATACTGGAAAATAAAAGGCTTTAACATTCTGGCATACACAGTAAGTAATGGAAAAATATTTGTGTATAAATTCTACTTCTGAGGAGTTTGCTCTAAGACTCTAAGCCAAAGTATATATAAACACAGGGAATTTTTAATGAAGTGTTTATTTCAGCTTTAAATTTTCCTGCATCTGTGAGTTTCAGTTATATCAGAGAGTTGAGTCCTAGAAACTGATAAGAGCAAACAGAGTACTTACTATGCAGACTCATACAAACTGCATGTGTAACTTGGTTACTTAAGTATTGAGACCAGTATTACTTATTTGTGCAAATCTAGTGTGCAGAGCTGCAGACCTCTGTTAGGGTGAGATGTACTTCTGGGTTTGACACTTCATGTTCACTTGCCTGTGAAAACTTAGGCTTGGATTAATATCCAGTGTTTACTTTTAGCAATTAAATACCCATTTCTAACATCATTATTTTACTAGTGGCACAATAGCACTTTCTTTGGTTATCTGCTATGTTGATAGTATAATAAATTTAATTTAAATCATTACAGGTTCAGTTTCAGGCTTGATGATATCTATCATCAAAATTCTTTGACTTTACCCATTTCTACTGGGTCAGAACTGGGTCAGTCTTCAATGCTTTTGCATTATATTACAATGTCTCCAAGGGAATTAATGAGGGTGAATGGAATAATGGTCATGCATAAACGATACATTTCCCTGAAAACCTAGTCATATCAAGACTACAAGAGACATTTTATCATAAGTACCACTACAGTAATGGTTAGATAGCTGAAGCAAAGTTAAGATTATCTTGATTGTGACTACTCCATACAGAGCTTCCAAGTACAGACCTAAAAAAATTACATCAGTGATACCATGTAACATTTAGGTCTGTTTTTTTTCTGAATGAGAATACCCCTACAGAAGCTGGTATACAGAGACTGGTTTGCTTTAACATTCATGAATATCCCTGTATAGACAAGATGCGAAAAAAAAAGTCATCTGCATGACCTGAAAACTGTATGACATGATGCCTATAAATCAGCTTTATCTCCTTCAGAATATTACAGCTTACTAGCACCCACAGTGAGAAAGGTCTTGCTGAGGCACCAAGGCATCAGAGGAAAGGCTGGAATTCCCTTTCATAGGTGCTCATAACATATTTTATATTCACTCAGCAATTCAGTCTAGAGTTGTATACAAATCTATATGCCTTTGCCTATTTTGAAAAGAACATATGAACTGCCTGGATACAAAAGGGATGAATCTTAAATCCAGGTATGAGACCACCAATTTCGAAGGCAGGCTTCACTACTTTAAAGCCTTTTTAACTTTATGAATCATTAGCTAACATGTTGCCATAGGGTGTAGTCTGATTAAAGTTAACTTATAAATTGAGTAATTTGGAGCTAAGTCACAACTTGTAGAGGAAACTGCCAGGAAAATCTCAGGTGTGAAAGGAAGTTATATTGTGGTTCCCTGCTCATTTTGAGTTGGACACCTACTGCCAGTGTATAGTATAAAAGTATTTCTTTTGCTGAAATGGAAGTAGGAGCAATATGGAGACCTCTTATAAACACCAAAACTTGTGTGGCATGAACAAAGTATGTTTTAATCTTCCTGTACTTGATAGTCTCTCAGATAAATTTATGCTATTAGAAATTTTAATGAAATTAATTAAATTTCCTATTTCTCCCCAAGGTTTCTTCAGAGCCTTTTTCTCTTTTTCATAAAAAACCCCACTTATGAATGATTAATCAACTCCTGAAATAAAAAAATATTCCAAGACCACCGGTGGGTTGTTTTCTTTTTTTTTTCTTAACCACCTAGGGAAATACTTCTTCCATCTTTTTGGGGTAACTACATTTAGCAAAAGGTTGGTAGTGTTTGCAATGGAATCACTGATTCTTTAAAATGAAAATCCCTACTCTAAATCTCTTATATCACTTTTTAGTAGCTCTTACTTGGAAATATTATGTAGACTGGACCCTTATGAAAGTAAAAGATCAGAAAAGGAAATATAAAAGTGCTCCTGAAAAACATACTCATGAGAATAGCAACTTCTGTCTCTATGAGCAGAAGAAACATATTTTACTGAGTTGAGAGTATATAATTTCCATGATATTATTTTCCCTCTCCTTCAAGGCTGTAGATAACTACTGCAAAAGATGAACATATGGGTAAAAATATGCCACCATGCCCCCAGAAATCTGCACAGAGTTAGCAAGGACCAGGAAGGCAGAATTTTTTCTTTCACCATTCACCTGAAAAATGCATGAAACATAGATAGGACGTTTTGAAATGCCTGTTACCAGGTTGCCGAAGATGTGACACTCTAGGGGAGACCCAGCTATCAGAAAAAAGTAGATTTGCTTATGCTGCAGAGCTAGAAAAGCCTGCTGAGACTCTGACCCATGGGCATACTCATCTGACTGGGGGATGATCAAGGACTCATCATGAAAGTAAGCACCACAGAACGAAATGCTTCATCAGCTTGCTAAGCAAAGGAGTGAATAGGGATATTGTATCTCTAATGTACATCTCAGAGTAATGGTTTGGTGGACACAGTTTGAAAGAAAATAGTGACATCTTTGAATCAGAGGTCTAGGGAATATTTCACTCTCTGTAAAGCTTTGAAATGTCAAATCCTCATCTTGATTTGAAACTAGAACTGGTGTTGAAATTCTGAAGTTTTTGTGGGATGGAAACTTCCTTTTCCAATACATTCTTGTCCTGATTTTAATTTATCCTGCAGGGCTTATGGAGATGAATTCTTTTTCAAACCATAAAGGGCTGGGAAGGAAGCCCCCAACAGGAACAAAAAATGGATTTCTGCAACAAACTGTGCCTAGAAATGTCCTTAAGTAAGCAGTTTTATACTCATTTCTATTGCATGTTAAGCCTCCTCCCCTTAAAGCAGGCTAATGAAGCACAGACTTTCCACACTGAGATCTTTTGAGTTTCAAATTGCTGAAGTGTGGTCAGAGGCTTGCCCTGCAGATTGTTACCACACAAAACGTCAGAAACAGCTTCACTAAATTCCCTGACAATCTAATTGAAACCCCATTAAAATCTAGAAAATGCACTTATAAGTTCAATAGGCTTTGGATGGAGCTCTTGCGTATTTCTAAAGCTGTGCCTGTGAAGCTTGTTGCTATTGTGGGTAAAGTCCCTTGTAGTAGTAAAGGAAGATCATGCAGAACTCTGGAGATTTCTCAGTATATGGAAGATGTCACACATCCAGTACCAGGAAATTACAGGTAAGTACCAACTCCCTGACCTTTTTTACCATCTCTAAAATGAGCTGATTTTTTTATTCTTACTGATTTAGCATAAAAAGTTGGTAACAGAAAGCCAGAATAATAGCAGCTAATCTCTACTTGGCCAAGCCTGAATTGTCTTCTGGCATAATGTACTACAGTTCTGCTCAGAGGTAAAGATTCCATACTACATTTTAGGCTGAAATCCCACACTTCATGCTGACTCTGATTCCCATCCCCCAAAACACTTTTACTCCACTGAGAGCCAATGAGTTGGGAAAACAGAAAAAATAGGGACATTCCTGACTCTGAGATACATTTGCAAAATAATCTTTACAGGACACTGCAAGAAAAAGACGTCCATCAAGTTAACAAAGCAACTGTTCATGTATAGTTTAAAAGCATTAAGTTAAAAGTCCCACAGCAGGAGTTGGAACTAACTTACTGAGTGCGTGCATGAATGTTATGTATGTATGTGTTTCCCTTGAACTCTGGCTCAGTTTAGCAGATTTTTCCAGAAATAAAACTGGACCAGCAATGACAGGTTTTGCTTCAGACCAGCTAGACTAGAAATGCCCTGAAGTAAGAAGTTTTCATAATAATTTCTATTCAGTACTAAGAAACTCTGGGCAGGAAATAATGTAATAAAGCAAGCTTGCAAATCTAGCCAATTATAAATAAATCTCTCTGGTTTTCAAAGGCCACGTCTGCAGTTCAAACACAAGAAGTTCTGAGAATCTGAGAAAAACAAAGTTGCCCTTCACACATATACCAATCTGGGGCTCAATCTGGGACTTGTGTTGATTGTCACTCCTCAGCTGAAGAAAGTTTTGGATCAGAGCCACTGTTTCAACCGGGTCCAAAATCCTGTTTTACAATCAGGACGAAGAGCTGTCGTACTCTTAAATTACTGTGGAGAGAACAAGCTATGAGCTGTACAGCAAACTGGAACTGGATTGGTGTCTGTGATGAAAAGACTCACAACCCCTGCTGAAGTGATATCTGCCCTTCAATTCACTGACACCTTATCATGAGAGTTCAGAGCCTCGGCATTTTTTTGGCACAGCCTGCTGAGATTGTCCTGTGACAGGCAGCCTTGTGCAGCTGGGCAGAACCCTCCTATGTCCCAAAGAATTTAGTTAAAAGCACACCACAATCATCAATTGTAATTGAAGACCATAAGATGATTTTCACAACATCAAGGCAATTTGTGACTGCGCTGTTAACAGTAGCCCCAGTGACATGTGCAATCAATATACTCACTTGGCACTTGAGCCAAACAAAACTTGCAACCGTTCAGGCAGTGTAAACAAATTTCAATCACTGATAAGTAGCCTAATTGTTAAATAGAACCACTGGAGTGACTGAGATCTACCTTCCAACACACTAAGCATGTGGCTGGCCAGCTCAGTGATTTGTCATTCCTTGTTGCCTTATGTACCACTGATCCACTGGAAATGACTTGCAGATCCTGCTTTATATCTGCCCCAAGACACAGCATTCCTAGCTAGACAGGGTTGTCTGCTACTACTGTTTTTAAACCCAGACCAAAACCCTCATGGAGCCTCACCTGCCCGGCACAGCAGACGCAATACTCTGAGAATCAGTGTTTCAGCCAAAGCTCTAGAACCGTACAGCAAACACCCAGCAGCAGAAGGAACTCAAGAGAAATTCCTATTTCTCAAGTTTTCCTCAGGGAAAAGAGTAACTATAACCTCATTCTGAAACCACCCTTGATTTAAAAAGAAGCAAATCAATTTAAAAGCTACAACTTTTAAATGAGGATTTGTAGAGGCATTAAAATTTTGGATGTGGAAAAAAATGCAGCTCCTATCCTTATATGCAGATTTTGATATAAAGAATCTTCCTACATAAAAAAGACTGAATTTGTCATATTCAGTCATACATAACCAACCAATTTATTGTATGGGCCAACATAGGAGCCCACAGATGTGGAAACGAAGTTCACTCTCTGATGATACAGGAATCCAGAGGCTGCTGTTCTGTAAGGAGCAACATTTAGACAGAATTAAATTTCAAGAGTTTATAAACAGATGACAAGAGGAAGAAAAGAGGCTGTTGTGAATATTTATATTCACCTCTCAAATTCACAGTTTTATTTGGTTTTGTCTGGATTTGTGTTCACATATCCATATTCTGGCAGAGTAAGAAAAATTTTCTGCTTTATTCTTGCGTGTTGTGATTGGAGGAGAACAAAAACCTCTTGTTTCTTTAGTCAGTGCTCTATAGCAGGTTTTTATTGAAATGCTTGATTTTCTCAAAAAGTCACACATACTGTCTAAACAGAACACTTACTTGGCATTGCCAGTGGAAAGATTTGCTAGGTTTTGTAGAAGATGAAAATATTACAACAGAGGGTGATTGCAAAAGCCATTGTAAGTCAAAACTCACCAAGGCAGCTCTCGCTCAGCCCCCTCAGAACAACGTGCTTGAGAAAGCAAAAGTAAAGTTAATGAAGTCTGCCCTCTGGACCCATCCTCCTAAACAATGAGGCAGTAGACTGTAAAAGCATTTAATTGGCACTTGTGACACATTATATTTGACTGTGATCCTTTGTTAACTCTGGTGACTTCATGACATGCTTGATACTGCCACTCAGACCTCTCTTCTGTTGGGTGTACAAGCTTCCTTTGCTCAGACAGGCTTCTTTTGTTGACAGGAGCCTGTCCGCTCTCAGCTGGATCAATGGGGATGCAGCTGCAGCGCTTTCCTACTAACAGTGCCAGCACAGACTTGCTGGTGCTTCAGGGCAGTCACATAATCTGTGTTATCAAGGAACAGACTTCACCCACAGCTCAAATACTTGAGAGAGACTGCATGTCCCCAAACCCCTGCTGAAACTGCTTAGTCTGTGTGGTATTCTAACCAGTGTGTGTAATGTGGGCTCGATGAGTAAGACACTTGGGATAACATGGGAAACTAGCTAAAACGCCTGTGCCCCCCCTGCCCTGGATTTGCACCGTAATTGAAAGCCTTGCCACGGTCTTCAGTGAGAACAACACATCTGTCTGGGGTGGGGAGGGGTGGGGGGGGGACGACACACAGGGACAGACACTCTCAAGATGCCCAGCCAAGCGTGGACATACATCTTGCAGTACTAAATTTTCTGTGCCACTCAACACTCCTTAGATTTTTCAGTGTGCTAAGGAAACACGTGGACACAGATGACTTCATGGTAACTGTAAAAGAGCTCTAAGGAATCCCCAAACTGCTCTTTGGAATATCTTCTTTTTGCTAAGCTCCCAAATCACAATGTGCTTACCACCCCAGCAAAGGGAGGTGCTCTGTGTGCTGCTGGTCAAAGACATACCCACAATAGACAGTTTGTCTACCTGGGAGTAATAGCAGGTATTTTCTGCTGAAAGACCAGGACAAAATATCTGTGCAGTGGTGCCAATCTCCTTGGTACCATAAAGCGGAAAAACAATGGCTCCGGGCAGGGGAGTGGAGGTCTAATAATGCAAATGCAGATTCTTTCATGCAATAAACATATTCTTATTTCCTCACCACTGTTTGCCACAAAAATGTTGGTACCTGGCACGAAGATAGCAATTTAAACATTTGTCTATTACACTTATGAGTCACAAGATTCTCCACCCCCGTCCTTTCTGTATGATGGAAAGATATGCTGAGGATAATGCTACTTCTTTCATTGCATCACAATGATACTCATCAAGAAGAAAACAAAATCAAAATTTATTATCCACAGAATATGAGATAGAAGAGGATGGAGAGTATTAGATAAAAAGTCGAAACAGTAGTTCAGCTATTCAGCCTGACACAGTTTGAAAGGACATGACCATCAGAAATCAAGAATTCGGTACTTTCTGAAATGTTATGTACCCAGAAGGCATCTAGGTTTCAATGCACTCAAAAAAAAAAAAAAAAAAAAGAACGACTCTTTTTGAGTATTTAGGCCAAGAAGCTTGAGGAAGACATCAGAAACTGAAAAGCTACTTTAATCATAATGACAAAAGGCTGGTCTAAATCGAAAGCCAACTTAGAACTGATCCTGTTATAATGTTTTCTACATGTCTGAGGAAAAATAGCCAACATCTTTCCTAAATAATAAAGTTATTATTACATCTCTTGCATTTTTCTTCTGGTGTTTTACTACTTAAAAAGAGAAAAGCTACAAACAGGAGCCAGAACTAGCTGAACTACAGGAGACTGAAATCCCAGCAACATGTAAATACCTAGACTTTTTTTCTGTAACAGTTTCCTTTGTTTTAACCTGACTTCTGTCATTACCTTGGTAGAAGAAAAAGATCATTCTTAGAAGCTGTCATGGGAGATTAAATGCCTCTGAAAGTGAATACACACTGGTAGAAACACTAATGATCCCTGTTTGTAGAGAATTAACAGAACAAAGGCCTTTCATTCTCTACTTTGCCATCAAACAGGCAAATGACAGGCACTTTCAGTCCTCCTGTGTGTATGTAAAACAGCAACACAGGTAAAAATCTCCTTCTGGAAGTTCCTGATAGAGTTTTCACTGTTAGATAATATGACAAATTAAAGTGCCGAAAATGGGATCTTGCCAAATAAGCATGTGATCCTCAGTGTTACTGGTGGCAAGCACAGATAAGAATAGTCTCGAATATTACAGCCATGAGTGTTGCAGCGTGGAGTAATGTGAACCAGTTGCTTCCAGAATTGCAGATAGAGTGGGAAAGACTCTCGGACTCCTTCGTCAAAACTGGAGTTGACCTGAACAGCGTGAGGAGATCATGCAAATAAATCGGCTCCCAAGGTAAGCAATGACTAGGAACGGCCATAGGCTTAGGCCAATTTCTGTAGCAGCATTCCAAGCACATCCCACAGAGACATCTGGGGACCAAGACACTTTCATAGGACTTCAAGAGCCTGCTGAGGTGGAAACCTAATCTATGTTCTTTAAAATCTGTATTTTACCTGTATCAAGCAAGTTCATTGTGCCAGCGAGTACAAAAGCCACACACTGAACACAGGTTTAAGTGACACTGTAACCTGATTAGTTGTATATTTTAGGCTGAGCTGTAAGCAGGAAAGTATCCATACAACAATGCTTATAGACAGAAGGGAGGAAGAGAAACTATCCATGCTGAAAACATGATAGACAGACAATATAGCACAGACATCTATTTAAGGGAGAGCAGATTTTTTCCACTCTTCTGAGATTATGCACTAGCCAGTGTAGCTTTTCTTTCTCATGCAAAAAAAATTGGAAGCACACACCTGTATATATATAGACATATAAGTATATCTATATATAGAACACAATAATTTGGTAACTTCACAGTGGCAAAAATCACTTAAAAAAACACATCGTCACTGCAGAAAAGTTTGCATTAAAAATATTTTTAGAATTAGTGATTCTCAACTGACAGTCAATTTCTTCACCTATCACAGATTTATAACAGCAAATAAGTAATACCAAAATAGTAAGCAAGAAAACTTAATGCTAATATTTGAAAAAAACCTTTTTATTGTGAAGAAGCTGTACGAAACTGTTGTCAATACATTTCTGGCAAAATATTCAATGCATTCACTCCCTTGGTTTGATATGAACAATAGCTTTTGAAATTCAGCCGTTGCATTTTATGAAATCATTCTTTCTCCTTTTTTTTTTTTCCAGATCAGTGGTTTTCATACTCTGTCCATAGTATACTGGGGTCCATAGACTGACCGTTTTTGTTACAAGTATTTTTCACTCTCTGTAAAAGGTTGCTAAGGAAACTAAGTTTATTGTTGCTAAGGAAACTAAGTTTATTATTAACTGACTTTAACTCTCTATGCAGTTCAGTCTTTAAGAACTGATAAATTAGAAAAGTTAAAAACTACCTCTTGTAGTATTTGGTAGTAAATGTGTAATGAGGAATATAATATTATCATAAATGGTAGACATTAAGATAGTCATTTCTGGTATGTATCTGTCTTTAACTAGCAACCCGTGAAACTGAAAGAGTGCAACAGAGAAAGATGGACAGTTTTGGAAGAAGAAATAAAAGTATTTTCTCCAGTCCTGAACTATCTTTTTGTAGTAGCAAACTTACTTAAAGATCTTCTCAGAAAAGGTCAACTTTTTCATCATTGGATCTAATCCTGCTATTAGAGCTATAATTAGACTGGCTCCTTAGGCAATCCAGAATTTTGGGAAACTTGTGCACTTGGCTGAGGTCAAGAGGTCTAGATGATTGCTTTCTTCAGATCACGTGAGATTAGCCCTAGTAACTGTCTATTCTGTTTCGTTTACTGAAGGACTGCTTTTGGCTCTGAACAGAAAATCAAAGAGAAGAGAAACAGGGAGAAAAGCTTCCAAAGGTATATAAAGTGTCTGAAAATACAATAGAAGGCCAAAACCGCATCAAATCTACACAGCTGGGAAAGAGAAAGAGCAGTAAAACATGTATGTAGACTCAACTTTTTCTGATATTCAGCTGTGTTTAGTATTAAAAGGAGATGATGCAAATTTCCTTCCCTCCATCAACAACTACATGTAGTTCAGAAGATTAAACTCTGATGCAGATAGGTTCAAAAGAGTAGCAAAATATAACTAAAAGCACAAAGGCCATATAGAAACAAACTAGGATGCAAATAAATTGGTTGAATGATGGGTAGATCTCCTTTCACTGTGAAGTGTTCAACAAACAATGAAGCTGAGGTCTAAAGACATATAGCAGCTTGTTTAATCCTATGGCAAATCAATAGCAGATTTTCCAGTTTCATAGTTTAGTACCTCATCTTCTGCTATGTAGTTTGGGACTTGCAGGGAGCAATAATCCTCAAAGATAATGTAATTTCACAGATTTATGAAACTTTGGTTAATCCAAACTAGAAGCTAACCCATTGTTTTCTTATGGTGCTTTAAATGAGATCGCTGCTGACAATATAAAACCTGATCCTCAAAAAAAAATCCTTTCCTCAAAAAAAACACCACAACCCACCACCACCACCAATAAAAAAACCACCCAAAAAGCCAAAGAAACAAGGAAACAGCATAAAGTGAGAAAATAACCTTTGAATTTGTACACCTCTTCCAAACAAGGTAGAAGTCAATTTAAGAGAATGAAAATAGATAATTAAAATGAAGATGCTAAAATCATACAAGTATGAAGGAGGAGAGTTGGTGTATGAGAGATCTGAGGGGTGAAGTCATGAGGAAAGACTTTAGGGTAGGGCTTCTCTCCTTACTTGGCACAAGCCACTGATGCACATGTCCAGTGATTCAGTGTAGCATCGGGTCCCATCCAGAACCTTTGGTGCCAGCTCCACAACAAGACCTGTTCCTTTGGCCTGGCACTTCAGCGAGCATGGATTGTCGAGGTCATTAGAGACAGGAAGCCACTCATAAAACTGTCCCTGGTACTTGACGTCATTGTGAGCAGAGCACTGCTGGGCACGAAAATCACCTGCTTCTGGTGGACAGTCCTGAAGAAAAGAGGAAAAGATCAGCAGGTCTGTTGGGGACAGCCAGTCTTAATGAACTGTAGGTGTCTTAACCACAGCCCTGACGTGCTGTTGCTGAATCTCTTTCCACTTGTGCACATATGTGGAGAGGTGTGTGTGCACAGCCAGCCTTTTCCAGACAAATTTTCCTCTGCGACTGAAGGGAAAGAAAAAAGAATTACATTATTTAATTGTTTGTTTATTTGAGCTCTCCTCATTAGCTTTTCTTTTTTTTTTTTTTTTTTGCTTCATCAGTTGGTAGTGTAACAAGAACCAGAAAATGTGATACATGTTTGTATTTTAACCTAAGTTTTCATAATTTGAATAACTAGCAACTTACTATTATTTTACTGGGAAGACTGTTAAAAAGCCCCTTCGTTAATCCTTTAGGAGGTTTGTGAGACATATAAACCCTAATCTGAAGACAGTACGCCTGATACAAAAAACAAAGACCACTCATACTGCGTAACATCTCCTGTTGATGAGAATGTGAGGCTCTTCTTGTCCACATGCACTTTCTTGCCATCATTTAGCATTGAAAACCATGAGTCAAGTTCTTAAGACAGCAAGAAGAGTTTCAAAATCATAAGGCTCCAGGCAAAACAAACACGAGTTCTTTTTATTTCCTTTTTATTTTTTTGATCCTTGAAGAACAGTATTTCAAGTTTTCCTGTACAAGCAATCACGAAGACTAGAGATTAATTGTTGGTTTTTTTTTTTTAAGTAACCAGAATTTCTTAGTAATTACAGGAATAGGGAAGGTAAGTTTTAATAAAAGCATTAAAAGAATGAGAACTGTGACAAACAAGTAAATGTTGGCAATATGGCTGCCTCAGATTATTAAAGTCCCATAGTCCTTCACCTTGCTGCTGTAAGGAAATCTGCTCCTCAGTGGTACCTGGTTAGATATGAGGTGAAATGAATACCTGTCATAAACTTTGCTTGAGGACTGTAACATTCTTTTTATTTTTAGAGAATCATAGATGTCTATTATGGAAATGATAGGGAAGTATTTTTATGTATATACAACCACATAACTAGACAATATCCTTTTGAGATGCTTGTATTCTCTGTCCTCAAACTACTTCATCCGATAGACATTCAAGTATTATTAGTGACAACTTTATTTACAGTTTTTCTCATACTCCAAGCTAGGAAAGTTTTGCTGCTACTGAGACAAAATATATCTTCTGAAATTTAAATAATCACCTCTATTTTTCAGACACCTTTATTTTTTTTTCTACACCTTTATTCATTAACACTTTTCTGCTTGTTTCTAATAGGGCAGACCATTACAGCTTTTGATACAACTAGCATGGGGGCTGCATGGCACTTTATGATATTGAAGGATCGTTGTTTAACATTAAAATCTAAAATAAAACCTGTCTTAACAATGGAGCTTTCAAAGCCTCCTTTGGATATAAATTGTCAAAATCTTGGCTATGAATTTTTCATCTGTATACCTTTGGCTCAAACCCCCAATAACCAACCCCGGTTCTCGTTCACCATGTAGTGGCAATGTGGTCTTAAGCCTAATTTGTATTGTACCACCAAAGAAAATTTTCAGTTAATTTGCCTTGTATTTGAATGTGATGCAGGCCAAAACCAATGGGTCAAGCTCCAGCCAGAAGTTCTGCTGTCTAAGTATAAGGTAATAGTGTTCCTGCTACAAAAGGTTACATGGATAAGGCATAAAAGAGAAAAAAAAAAAAATATTTGGGCTAAATCTTGTTGTAGAAAAATATGTATCAAAGAGCAATAATCCTTATTTTTGAGGAGAGCTCACTCATCGAAGAGCTCACTGATCCTTCCTGAAAGTGAAGGTTGAAAGTACAAGCTCATAACTGGGATTTTAGTGCTGGAGGACTTAGACGGCAGACAGTTTTTCTAATTATATGTTATGGAAGATTAAAAAAGAAGAAACAAAATAGATACTGAAAGTATTTCAGTTTGATTTTAAAATCTCTATGAAACTTCGAGGCAACCAGGTCCTTTTTCTGATCTGGGCAACCTCTTGACATGAGACAAACTATGGGCAGCAGCACAGAGTGAAGAGAACAGAAAATTATGTGGGAAATTCATTATTCCTCTATAGCTGTTAACTAGAGGAAAAGTGGTCTTTATGTTCTGCTTTTAAACATAATGAACAAGACAGTTACATCTTGACCCAGGATCCGTTTTAGCCCTATTTTCAAATTGAGACAGCCACAGAGGAACACTGTGGCCACATTTCCTGCCACAAAATCTTTGCTGCGTAACCTTCTCTAATTTTTTCTGTCCATAAATGAACACAGTCAGGTCTGTTGGCTTGGCTTAGGCTTGTTGCAGAGATCCAGGCCAACCCTCTTGTTTGGTTCAAGCTTGGCTCTACCTTCAAAACTTGCTTCAAAACTGGCTTTCAATAGCTTTATTTTTACAAAGACAGAAAGACCCAGTAAAGCACAAAACCTAAAGACTTCATAATCCTACTTTGTGCAGTATTCAATACTATGCTTGTTGTATTGGATTTTATTTTTAAATCAAAGAAAGAAAAAAATGTACCATCAACATAATTAGCTTTCAGGACACAGCAGATGACCAGGAATGATGTTCAACACTTCCAGTCTTTGATATCATGATCAGAATAAAACAATGGATTTAAATAGTCGGCCTTGTGTTTAAAAAAGTTTTCATGTGAAAACTGAAGCCATTCGAAGAATACATTCAAAGAGTCAGAAATGCAGACATGCATACTTCTCTTGGCATGCAGATACGAAAAAGGGTCATGGCCTGGTCCACCACTTTACTCCTGCTGAAATTCCAAGTCCTAAATCTATCTGAAGGCCTTAAAGATCCCTTTCCCTCAAGGGGGGAACTTTCCTTTCAGTTAAGAGGGCACATGTATTTGCACTTACACCCATAAGACCTGCATAACCTCTGTAATATATATTTTTTTTATACCAATGGACAATATTAAAAGAAATACCTATAATCCAAATATTACCCACCATTAGACACAGGTCACTGAGATTGAAAAAGTAGAATCTGTATAGAACTTGGCACTACTTATTAATTTCTTTCCATGTTGTTTTTTTTTGCTCTTTAAACTCGCAATTTTTGTTTGTATTATATGCCAGTAGTGATCGAAACCTCTTTGTGCGATTATATAATGAAAGACAGATATAAGCTTACAACATATACATGAAAATTCTAGTTGCTGAAATAACAGATAAGGCAAAGCCAGTGTTTTGTTGCATATTTGTTCAAGCAGTAAATTTCTATTTTCTTTTAAATACTTTGCACACCTCCACATAACAGCTTTTCTGTTTTGAGGCAGTTTTCCTGTGCTCCATTTCGGCAGTGCTGGTTCATGGACAGCAGAAAGTCAGATAAATGAAAGTCAGACAAAAAGAAAAATAAAATGAAAAAAAAAATAAAAAAAAGAGCATGTTTTCCATATGTGCATGGGTCTTGGTGGAAGGGTATCCTTTAGAACTGCCAGCTAGCACTGCTTCATTGACGTTAGTGAAGTTACATTCTAGTCCACCTAAGAGTCTCATCCTGGAAGCTATCTAACAGTATGCAGTTTGTCTACCTGCACAGCAGACTGATAGACAAGAGTATGCCCACACTTTGAGACAACCAGAAGTTATGGGCCAAGTCAGTGTAGTGGTGTAGCATATCTTTGCATGGGTTATGTAGTTCTGCAAGGTATTTTGCTAACCACATCTGCATGGCCTGTGTTTGTCTTAGAGCATGTGTCAGCACTGGTATCTGGCCACAAAAGCACTACAGTTCTGCTTCAGGTGACTCCAGCTTTGGTGTTATATTCAAATTTTACCAGTTTTGTTTTCTTTTTGAAATTATCTATGGGCCCCTGCAGACATGAATAACCATTGTCACTGCACTCCTTGAAGAATCAGAAAGAACTAATCTTGAAAGTCTTGTCTAAGCCCATTTATCTTCAAGCTTCTTATTCATTAAGACTTTTTAGGGAAGAAAATTTCCAGTGAATAGGAAACAACTGTTCCTCTAACTCTGTGAGTCCTAGACAGCTGCTACATGACCTTTAGCTTGTGAAGGCTCATGAGATATTCCTGAAAGACTGAAGCTGTGATGGATACCTATAATCTCCATTCTTCCTATCAGGTCAAGATTTGCTCCTCTGCAGTGAAGATATGCGTCATTTTAAAGATGATCAGAAACTCCTTTGAGGTATGAAAGCTATTTTAAAATAAACACAGGAGTTTCATCTTCACTTCTTAAGCAACTAATACTGGTCATATTACTACAGCCTCATTTCACAGTATCACAGTATCACAGTATGTTAGAGATTGGAAGGGACCTCAAAAGATCATCTAGTCCAATCCCCCTGCCGGAGCAGGAACACCTAGATAAGGTTACACAGGAACGTGTCCAGGCGGGTTTTGAACGTCTCCAAAGAAGGAGATTCCACAACCTCCCTGGGCAGCCTGTTCCAGTGTTCCGTCACCCTCACTGAGAAGAAGTTTCTTCTCAGGTTTAAGTGGAACCTCTTGTGCTCCAATTTGTACCCATTACCCCTTGTCCTTTCATTGTTTGCCACTGAGAAGAGCCTGGCTCCATCCTCGTGACACTCCCCCTTTATATATTTATATACACTAATAAGGCCACCCCTTAATCTCCTCTTCTCCAAACTATAGAGACCCAGCTCCCTCAGTCTTTCCTCATAAGGGAGATGCTCCACTCCCGTAATCATCTTAGTTGCCCTGCGCTGGACTCTCTCCAGAAGGTCCCTGTCCTTTTTAAACTGAGGGGCCCAGAACTGGACACAATATTCCAGATGAGGTCTCACCAGGGCAGAGTAGAGGGGAAGGAGGACCTCTCTCGACCTACTAACCACCCCCTTCTAATACACCCCAGGATGCCATTGGCCTTCTTGGCCACAAGGGCACAGTGTCGGCTCATGGTCACCCTGTCGTCCACCAGGACCCCCAGGTCCCTCTCCCCTACACTGCTCTCTAACAGGTCGTTCCCCAGCCTATACTGGAACCTGGGGTTATTCCTGCCCAGATGCAGGACTCTACACTTTCCCTTGTTATATTTCATCAAGTTATTCCCCGCCCAGCTCTCCAGCCTGTCCAGGTCCCTCTGGATGGCAGCACAGCCTTCTGGCGTGTCGGCCACCCCTCCCAGCTTAGTGTCATCAGCAAACTTGCTGATAGTACACTCAATTCCCTCATCTAAATCGTTGATGAATATATTAAATAATACTGGTCCCAGTACCGACCCTTGAGGCACTCCACTAGATACAGGCCTCCAACTAGACTCCGCCCCATAGACTACAACTCTCTGGCTTCTCTCCTTCAGCCAGTTCACAGTCCACCTCACTACCCGATCATCCAGACCACACTTCCTCAATTTAGCCGCAAGGATGCTGTGGGAGACCGTGTCAAACGCTTTGCTGAAGTCAAGGTAGACCACATCCACCGCTCTACCATCATCCATCCACCGTGTTATTTCCTCATAAAAGGCTACGAGATTGGTCAAGCACGACTTCCCCTTGGTGAAGCCATGTTGACTGCCCCTCATAACCCTCTTATCCTTGATATGCCTTAAGATGGCACCAAGGATAAGGTGTTCCATCACTTTCCCAGGAATGGAGGTGAGGCTAACCGGTCTATAGTTACCCGGGTCCTCCTTCTTGCCCTTTTTGAAGACAGGAGTGACATTTGCTTTCCTCCAGTCCTCAGGCACCTCTCCCGTTTCCCAAGACTTGGTAAAGATGATGGAGAGCGGTCTAGCAATGACCTCAGCCAGTTCCCTCAGCACCTGCGGGTGCATCCCATCTGGACCCATGGATTTATGGATATCCAGATTGCTCAACTGGTCTTTAACCCATTCCTCATCGACTAAGGCAGACCGCTCCGTTGACCTATCTTCATCCGGGGTCTCAGCGGTACAGGGCTCTTCAGGACTGCCTCCGGCAGAGTAGACAGAGACAAAGAAGGCATTCAGTAACTCTGCCATCTCTGTATCTTCTGTCACCAGGGCACCCGTCCCGTTCATCAGCGGGCCTACATTGCCTCTGGTGTTAGTTTTACCTGCCATGTATTTGAAAAAGCTCTTTCTGCTGTCCTTGACCCCTCTCGCCAGCTTTAATTCCAAGGAGGCCTTAGTCATCCTAGCAGCTTTCCTACATCCTCTAGCAGCAGCCTTATATTCTTCCCAAGTGGCCAGCCCTTCTTTCCATGACCTGTAAACTCTCCTCTTCCACTTGAGCATACCCAGCAATTCCCTATTTAGCCACGCAGGTCTCCTGACCCTCTTCCTTGACTTCCTACGTGTCGGGATGCTCCGATCTTGAGCTCGGAAAAAGCAGTCCTTGAACGTCAACCAACTATCTTGGGCCCCTTTCCCTTCAAGCAGCCTAGCCCACGGGATTTCCCCTAGCAATCGCTTGAAGAGGCCAAAGTTTGCCCTGCTAAAGTCCAGGGTTGCGATTCTACTTGCTATTCTACTGACCCTACCACACAAGATCCTGAATTCTACCATCTCATGGTCGCTGCAACCAAGGCAGCCCTCAACCTTCACTCCTTCAACCAGACCCTCCTTGTTAGTGAGGATGAGATCCAGCAGCGCACCTCTCCTGGTTGGCTCATCCACCATTTGCATGAGGGAGTTATCGTCTATACACTGGAGGAACCTCCTGGACTGCGGCTGGGTTGCTGAGTAGTCCTTCCAGCAAACATCAGGGAAGTTAAAATCCCCCACGACGACCACGGCCTGTGACTGTGAGGCCGCTCTCAGCTGCCTGTAGAAGGCCTCGTCAACTTCCTCACCCTGATCCGGTGGCCTGTAACAGACCCCCACAACAGTATCGCCCCTGCCAGCCTGCCCCTTAATTCTCACCCACAGACTCTCGACTCGCTCATCATCTGTCCCCGGACAGAACTCAACGCATTGTAGCTGCTCTCGTGCATAAAGAGCAACCGCACCACCCCGCCTGGCTGGCCTGTCTTTCCTGAAAAGGACATAGCCCTCCATGACTATATTCCAGTCATGTGAGCTGTCCCACCACGTCTCTGTAATTGCCACCAGATCATAATCTCCTGACTTAACACAGGTTTCTAGCTCCTCCTGCTTATTTCCCATGCTGCGCGCATTGGCGTACAGACATTTCAGGGAGCGAGCCGAGCACACCGATTTCACCCTAGGATTACAGGAGGCCTCCCAGTCTTCATCAATTCCGGAGCGCTGTCCCACTGAGGCAAGCCCAGCTACAACCCCATCCCCCTTCAAATCTAGTTTAAAGCTCTCCAAATGAGCCCTGCTAATTCGTGCCCCAGCATCCTTTTACCTCTGTGCGATAAACCTTTCCCACATGCCAATGTCCAGGCCGGTGCCCTATAAAACCAGCCGTTATCAAAGAATCCAAAGCCCTGCCTGCAGCACCAGCCTCGAAGCCAATCGTTTATGGACTGCATTTTCCCATTCAGTCCCACATCATCAACAGAAGATGGAAGGAGCGAAGAGAAGATCACCTGAGCCCCAGAGTCTTTCACCATCCGCCCCAAGGCCCTGTAGTCTTTCTTCATCTCCCTCAGACTGCGGGAAGCAACTTCCCCTTCACCCGTCTGGAAGACCAGCAGCGGGTAGTAGTCTGTCGGGCGCACCAGGTTGGGGAGCGCCCTGGTGATATCCCTGATCCAGGCTCCAGGCAGACTACACACTTCCCTATGATGAGGGTCAACTCTGCATATCGGGCCCTCTGTTCCTTTCAGAATGGAATCACCTACTACCTGCTTCCTCACATTTAGTTATTTTTTTTTTGTTGTTTAACTTGACCTCCTATTTGACCCTATGGTAAGTCATAAGGTCCACAGAGTTTTGCCATGTTTGAATCCCATTCAAAACAATCGCTATTAATCAACAAACCAGTGGAAAAGATAAGATGAATCCCAGATGTCCTTTGATGGTGATAGGTAGATCAAATTTCACGGGACAAAAGAGGGTCAGGCTTTTTAAAGTTTACTTAGAGGGTGAAATGTGGAAGATCATATCTAAGCTGCTATAGATGGAAACAGTGGAGGAACCTTAAAACTGTTTACAATATAGGTGTTTGTATATTTGCAGAGGCCAAGAATGATTTACTATACCTGGAGCTTTTCCTCTGTGCAAAAAGCGACTTACAACTGGACTATTCTGTGCAGCATCTGACAGAACAGCTTATTGAACCGGTTCCATGAAGTACACACAGAATTTCAGCTGCGCCAATTTCCCTACTGGGAAAGAAAGCCTGAGGTCCTCAAGTAGAGGCTTGACCAAGACTAAATAAGAACTTAAGATAAAAATAACAGGAGATACAGAGTTTTAACGGAAACTCCAGTTGACCTTGAAGCTTTATTGAGAGCTCTACTTGAATTAAGTTTCTTGCAGCCAGATTTTTCACTAGTGTATGCCTGTGAACTTCTAAATATGTTAGGATGATGCTTAGCTGCTTAGATCCAGAGGGGCTCATACTATAGTTTTCTATGACAACCCCAAGACACTGCAATATTTGACAGAGAGAAGTATGAGAGAAATAATATGAACAAAGTAAATGGGGGAATATCAGCAGATGCTTCCACTCGGTATTAAATAAACATGGAGTGGAGACGAGGGCTAAAACAGTCAGTGAACTATAAATCTAAACCTCCATGAGCAGCTGTCATTAGAAATGTTTACAAAATAGAATCTTGACAAAAAAACACCTTATTTTTGTCTTTTAAAGTATAAACCCATTTTAGAGAGCAAATAATTCAATATGTAGCCCTTCATGCCATGTTAAAATTTTGTTTGTTCATACCTTTTAAATATTAAATGAAGTGTTGGCAGTAGATACAATAACTTATTTTGGCTTGAAAGACTTCTGAATATTTCAGTCAAAAACTAATACAAATACAAATATTAGATTACACTTCCCTAAAAGCACCATAGGTACCACATTTGCAGACTGAAAAGAGATATTAAAATAATAAAAAGTTATGATTATCATAAATACTGAATTTAAATCTGTGAATCATCAACAGTTCTGAAGAGTCCTGAGCAGAGTCCTGAAATGAAACTGTGATGGAAATGATACAGATGTTTGGTCTACAAAGATTCTTTATGCATTTACATAGAAAGGTTGCAGTGGTTTGGGGGGTATTTTTTTTGTTCTGTTTTCAGGTCTACTTGCTGAAAACATAGCAAACCCAGAAGTCAAGGTTGCTAACATTAGGAATATACTAAAATCACTTGGTTTTCAGTGCAAATAAATAATTCCTAGATAACACACTGAAGTTTTAAAATACGCCCATTTGGAAATGAGATTGCAGTTAGTAAAGTTATTAAAATTCAGCATTTTCATAAACAGACTGTAGTCATAATAAATGATCTGAGTTTGGAAGAATTGTCACTTAAAAAGTAACCTGACATGAAGTAAATCTGATGTCCCTAAGGAGATATGTGTAGTGTTTATGCCATTTTTTAATTATTTTTCTTATTATTTGGGGTTTTTTTTTTAGTGAAAAATGCAAACTGGGACGTTTGAGGTTTGATTGCAAAAGACTTCAGATGGCATTTCTAGCCACCAAAGGGTAGAAAATTAAATCCTGATATAATTTTTGTATCTCTGAAAAAGTTCTGCCTGGTGATGATGCTTTTCATACACACAAGGCAATGCTTCTAGAGATTTACACACTTATAAAAAGTTTGACACTTTCCAACAGGCTAGCCTTTAGTGCATGGAAAGAAGATAGTGTCATTTTGTCAAAAGTGAGATTGGCAGTATCAGGGCTGGTGTGTATAAAATGAAGCATAAGCTGATTAGAAACAGGGATGGAAGTAGCTTGTCTGAATGCAAGCCAAAAAATGGGGGATGTCATCACAGCTGGTATTCCAGCCACATGAGAAGAAAGTGAGGTATATATAAAAAAGAGCTGTAGGTGGGTTATGAGGTTTGGTGGTCTGATTAATGGGATGTAGCATCTACAAATTTTATTTTAGGCTTAAGGGAACTGCTGTAAACCTTGTTGAAAGAGCTAGTAATGTTGTGCATCCTCCAGCATTGCTTATTTTCATGCCGAAGAGCAAAATCTCATGAGCAGCTTTATATATAGAGTTCATCATCATGCTGGCAGGTATAAGCAAGTAAATAGGAAAAGAAAGTGCAGATGAGATGGCAAGATATCCTGGTACAAAACCTGGAGAAGAGCTGGTGGCTGAGGACGCGAACAGAAGAAGGAACATAGAGCATGCTAGCTTGAAAAAAAAAATACAACAAACCACTAGAAAAATCCCATTTGCAGTTTGGAAATATTTATTTTGAATAATGTTTAGCACAACAACACAGCTAGATGCAAAAACAAGTTTTTATTGCATACAGAATAATTTTCTAAAGAAAAACAGATTACACCCTCTCTCTCTATCCCATGATTATATTCTAAAATGGCTAGAAACATACTTGGAATCAATATGAAAAGTAAGAAGAAAAAAAGCAGATGCAATTCAACCCTAAATCATCTTCAGATTCCCTCATTCCTTCTTTTACTATTTACACATGTGGGTTCATACCCAAAGTCTTTCCAGTTTCTGATCAACACCAGGCAATGCAAGTGGTGAAGATACTGGACTGGATTTGCTCTTTTAAGGACTGTTCAGAAGCTTTATAGGCAGCAATATCAACCCCTCTTACAGTCCGTACTACTGAAAATGGTTCAGAATCCTTAGAATAACATAGGTCACTGAAGAAACAGACATGCCACTCTCTCTCCTTGCCTCCATTTTTCTTTATCTCATTCCTCTCCTCCCCTCCATCCTGTAATTTAATTTCAGGATGAATTAAAACCAGCTGTAGCAAAATCTTGCAAATGATAGCGTCTATGAAAATGTGTTCATTGCCAGATTCCAAGAAGTATTCTTCCCATTCTCCAATTTCACCTTTGCAATAAAGTGTTTGCTTTTAGTATATGTGGCTACCCATCCTTTCTTTAAGAGGACAGTCATATAAATAAAAATATGTTAGTTTAAAGAAAGACAGTTTTCAGAAAATAAAAAGACTGATTATTTTATGAACAATAATGTCCTCAAGTTATGCGCAAACTAATTGCAATGAAAGCTCGTATTTAAGGACTTGCTGATTTCCACAAGAATAAAGAAGAAATTTTCCACAATGCGTGATAGCTAGCTTAATTTACAGGGGAGGAATGGGGGGATTTGTTCTCATTTTCCTTCCACGTAACAGACAAGTCATCTAACAGATGAAAACAAAGGTCTCATTGAGCCTGGAATTATTGTCATGCTGATTTTTAGAGTCTTTGTCGATGAAATCTTAAGAGGCAAAGTCTGAGTTAACAAAAATACAGTATTATATGCCTTTTTCAGTGCAGAATTCTACAACAAGCCATGGGATTAATGAGTTGTTTCCAACCTCCAATTTGTGTGTATGTATCCTTGGATTCTGGAGACAAAGATAGACTTCCATTAAAGAGAAAGCATATGATTTTGTTTTACTATTCTGAAAGAGACAAATAGTACTTCAGTGGTACAGCTACACTCTTCAGTAACATAATGGATTTCAGCAGAGATACACATCTGGGATTCCCAAATTGCCTAAGGCTTCCACTGGTGCTGCACAAGGTATTTTGAAATGGTGCCTAGCCCCAGAAACATGGGCTGAGGATCACCACAGCTGTGGCAGGATCCTACCACAAGTTCTGATGCAGGTCATAGTGGCAGTGCCCTTGCACTGACTGATGTTTTGAGTACTGGTACACATTATCTCAGATTAGTAAAGATGATAAGTGAAAGGGAGTAACATCTCAATCAAAGACTCAACATGTTTTTAAAAAAGAAAATACTGTCCTCTGAAATCAAAATCTATGGAATTAGTACAGTCAAGTACTTTCCTCATGACATAAAACCATATTTGGAGGGCCTGGTCAAAGTATGATGCAGTCATAAGCTTGAGATTAGTTTGATTTACTGCTAGTTTTGCAAGTTTACTAAAAGGAAAAAATTAAACTCATTTAATCCTTTTATTAAGAATTAATTCTTTTATGAAGGAAAAGACCAATGTAGCACAATCTACCCTCTCTGAAAAAGGGGTTAAAATCTTAAATGCTGCTCTGGGTCTTCATAAATCAGCAGCAAAACTGTCACTGATTTCAGCACAGCAAAGCACTTTTAAATTTTCAGTTTTGATTACTGAACCCAAGAAAACTTGGTATGAATCAATTAAGTGAGTTCTACAGCTGCATGCCTCACTGCTACATTGGAAAGTCTGGAGCCAGTATTGCCAAATACAAGGTATGTAAAGGAATTGCCTGACAAAACTATGCAAGGTTTTATTTTGAAGGAAAACTGTTCAGGTGCACATTTGGTTGGTTTGGTTGGTTTTTCGTGTGTGTGTATGTGTTATAACACTCAATTTGACTGGCACAAATCTCTCCACAACTGTGGTGTAGCCTTAGTGCCTCAGAGATGGAATTAGACTGTTAATCAACCAGCAGACCTATTTTATTGATTTCTCTGCCTGTTGTCAGTAAGTGAAGCAGATGCCTAGATTGATAGGAAGCCAAAGGATACACCCATGAGAAATTTCAGAGGAAGAAGTGTGAGAAATCCTGCTGCATGGGAGATTACAGCTCAGACAGAAGCAATTTCTTTCATTATGAACTGTGGTCTACTGAAGAAAATATAAGGTAAATACGAAGGAATGTATTCAGGTTTTCAACTTAAACTTTAAGCTTTTTTAGACAAAGCATCTATTGAAAGGCTTCTTAATATGCCCCTATCAGGCATGAGAAAGTTTGGCCCAGTGCACTTTTGATTTCGTTTTCCATCTTTACTGGTAAAACTGACATTTCTCCATGTAATTTGAGAGCTTTTACTATTCTTGGCACCCAATAAAACTTTCTGCATGAAAATCCTTATTTCCATTTTCACCAGTGAAAACACACTTTCATTTTCATGAGCACAGAAGTTAAATTTTCTTATTTTATTGTATTGAAAACGATATTCACCATATATAAGAGAGAGCCTTTGGAAAGGCCAAAATGCTGGTGCAGGCTATCTAGAATTGCTTTTCTAAGACTTGCAACAAAATTACAATGATGGGAGGGCACAGGTGAACAGAAACATTCACTTACTAATTTGTCTTCAGTCCTTTAACAGCTTAATTTTCCAGCCTGACAGACTGCCCAATATGAACCACCTGGTTACCAAAGTAGTACTGGGAACGTAAGTGGTCTTGATTCTGCCAGGGAAGTTGTAAAGAGCAACTCTGAAGTTTCACTCTATTTGGAAAGGCTGTGACTTCAATGCCTTCCCAACAGTTTTAGCATTATGCTATGCCATATCTCTCAATTTTTAAAAGACACTGAGAAAACGCCCTGTGGCACAAAGGCAATTTAGGTAGCTATGATATTCTCACTGTCACGTTACCAAATTATTTTATTAATATGGCCATGACTGTTCTTTGTGATTATCTGTATCATATCAAAGCTATACTTCACTTACCACATTACTGCATGTCCTGTACCGGATGTTTCTCCCTTCACAGGTCCTGTGTCCAAAAATTAAAAAAAAAATTAATAGCTTAATATGAAGCTACATAATATTTACTGTGTCAGCATCTTTCCTGCAAAGATCTCTACTCGCCCCCCCCCCCCATTTTCCCCAAAGTAAAAGGCTGTCTCTATATAGGTATAGACATTTATTCTATAATTCCTCAGTTTCCTACCTTTGCTTTAAAAATTACTTTAGAGAAGGTGGCATCAGTTTATCAATGAGGGCGGACAATGGAATTTAGCTGGAAATCAACATCTGAATCACACTATCAATGCCCCATGCCTCCCAGCTATCCACAATGATTTCACAAGGGCACAGCTCTGCATCTACCCAGGCACACACGTTAGCGATAACAGTCTGAGCAGCCAGGCTTTCCCTGCTGGGGAACAACCTGCGTGCTGGGAGGAAGGAAATCTGTCTGCAGGGATGCTAACTGAAAGGATAGCATGACTGACTTTTTCCAATTTGGTATGAGGGAAGAAAGAAAGCGTAAAACTTCTGTCCAATCCACCAGCCCCATGAACTCCCAGATCCCTGCTGCCCATCAACATCGGAAGAGAAGCTGAGCCCAGCTGAGGTCAAGGACAGCACCACTCTGACTTTCGTTCCTTCTCACCCCCAGCAGACCCATACCAGCCTTGATGCTGGCACACTCCCAGAAGAAAGGTCAACATCCAGCTATCTTTTTAGTGCTCAGCAGTGTGTATTCTGAGTATTTGACCTTAGGTGAAGTTTCATGTGTTTTACGAGTTTAGGCAGCATACTCATTCAGAATGCAGGGTTTTGATTTTAAAGATTATCCTTCAAAAGAACAGAACTCCTTAAATTCTTAAGTTCTTAATTTCACAACTTCCCCCTCCTGCTTTCTTTTTTTCCTTTATTTTCTTTTTTTCTCTTTTTTTTCTTTCCTGTTTTTTTAACAAGCACATATTCCTTGAGGACTAAATGCCTATCAAGACTGAATTTTGGAATCTGAACCGTTTTGAACTATCCAAGATAAAGGACAGCATCAGCATGCATTTGTGTTGTTCTTTTTTTCTAGTTTTCCTTTTTTCAAAAGATTTTTTTCCCATACTGAGTTAACCCTAAAATATACTGAACAGTCTTTTAGATTTTTGAAGTCATCCTTCCTCTCACATTTATCCACAAGACTTAATTATGAATTTCTTCCAGTAGTAATTTAACCCTTTCAAGTTCATAAATCAGGGCAAAACACAGTTTTGCAAACATATCACAGTGATGTTAAATGATCACAAGAAAAGATAAATGAGAAAATAAACTCATCACTTTTCCAGAAGAACTTTACGCAGAAAGATAACATACTCTGTTACGTAATATCTGTCATATAAAGGATGCTACTAAAACCATGGTAGAAATACCACTAATTCAATGCTTTTGTAATGTTATATAATTAAATCTTAATCATTGCAAGCATGCACAGGAGTGGAAAGTGTGAACAGAATATCTAGGAAACAAAACAGTTTTAGCAATACAATAATAAAAATTACATTCAGAATAGGCTCTGAAGTTAAAAAAAAAACTAAAAATTCCCCAAGAACCCCCTCCACCACCACTATCCCAATCATTTCTAAGCAATACAGACAAGCTGGTACAAATACTGTGGTGCAGGCCAAACCTCTGCACTCTTCAATAGAGTTACTCTTGATTTACACCAATATATAACAGAGAAAAATTTAAATTATGCAGCATTCAGGCAGTCCTAGTGCAGGCCTTGTACACCACACTGAACAGCTTTCTGAATCCTGATACACATCCCATCTGTCTCTCAAAAACGCCATACAATTCATCAGACGTCTGTTTGCTTCACACAGACCTGCTGTTAGCACAATTTCAATGACTCTAATTTGTCAGTCTCAGAACCATTGAACTGCCAGGGAAATTTAAACTTCCTTTATATCAGCTGCCTCACATTTTCTTCTTTTCTCAGTTTCTTCATAGTGCCTGTTTTGAAACGAATAATAGCACTTGCTTTTAACTTATTCTTTGCACTAGGGAAAAGAATAGGTACTTTAATTAGAATAATGACACAGAGCTATCCAATTTTTAATTCCAATTTCCACCCTTTGGCTATTAGCCAGGGTTGTTCAGAAAAAAATGTGCAGTTCTGGATGCAGCTGGCACTGTGATGACTCATGAACACTAAGAACCACTCTTGCAAAACTCTGCTTGTCGCCCCTCCAAGATCAAACTTTTGGGTTTTGTTGTTTAAGATCATTAGTTTCCTAGTTATCAACCATCAACCAAAAGCAGGCAAACTTCTTTCAGCCTGAACTGACATATTTTCATAATAGATTTGCAAAGTAGTGTTGTGTTTCAGAACTATGCTGCATCAGGGCAGTATTCCAGATTCTCTTAAGCTCAAGTATCAATTCTGGATTCAAAATCATGGATTTGTAGGAGAAAAAAAAAAAAAAAAGAACAAGAAAAAAAAAAAACCACCATCTTTTCAGGGACATATATTTTGATTTCTAAAAATAAATTCTGTTTCTGACCCTGCCTATGCTCAAAATATGTAAGCTGAAATCTCCTAGTGAACTTAATCCTGCTAGAGTGAAATACACAGCATCTTGCATGACACCAGGCCAGGCTAGGTTTTCTCCTAAGGCAAGTCCCATATCCCTGTGTGGATATTTTGCAAAATGCCACAGCACAGAGCATTTCACAGACAAGGAAGAACCACAGCAGATAAGTGAGACCATGTTACGAGATGCAGTCACTACACATCCCTTCTGCAGGGTATAAATGAGAATTCATATCAACAAAAAGAACATAGCCAGTTAGAAAAGTCAAAAGTCACCCAAAATGGCAAGTTCATCTTGGAAAACACACAAAGAGTGGAAGCAGTAAGAGGTACTTCTAGTCCCCTCTGTTATCTATAAACTGCAGGGGATCTTGAAGAGGAAAAAATGTAGCTGAAATTTTGGCTTAACAGGTAATTATTATCATGTGGATATGAAAGAAAAGCAAGCTATTGGGAATCATATTTCATTCTTCAGATGTAGTCATCTTTTTTTCCAGTAAAGTTCCTTAAACAAGTTAACAACTTTTAATATATTAAAATATTCACTTCTCCTTAATGTAAACAACCCAAACTCCTGGTATTTATTTCTCCAGGCTCCAGTTTGTAGACTGACTTAGTTCAAGTTTCCCCCCTCAAAGGTCTAAAGTAGATGTGTATTTGTGCTCAGCTAGAGTTAGAAGCCTTGCAACAATCCATGACAGAAAGAATAGAAACCCCATGCCAAAGTTGTCTTTATCTGTAATTACCAGACGATGAAAGGAATATGCAGAGGAGGACTTCATCAACTTCTGCCACTCTCAGCAGTCATTAAAGTTTGAAACGCTTGTCTTAAAAAACAAGCCCCCAGATAAGCAAGCATCTATGAGCCAGAGCTGGGTTATTTTTGTGGATGTGAATTTTGCCGCAACTGTTCACTACAGGGGCTTGAAAGTTCATGTAATGTTGAATAATCTTCATCTCCTTTATTTTCACAGGCCTTGACAGTCGTTTTCTGGGATAGATACTGGTTTCTGCACTGTATCTGTGAGAAAAAGTATGCTGTGGGTCTTTCTCCTCCCATGAGAACTTAGGCAGGATGCGTCAGCCCTCCCCTTTCCTGGGTGCCAGCAGGCATGAACCTGTGCTACATATGTAGTAACACCATCTTGCATCTGTCTCCCTCAGCCTCTCTCCCAAATGTTGTACAGTGTTTTATGATCCCCTTTGATTCTCAATACAAGTTCTGGTTTAGTTCTTGTCTGGGGAAAAAAAAACCATGTAATATTTCTTCTTTCATCACATCCTTTTTCCTATAATGAAAATGTGAGGGAAGGCCACAGGCACCAGGTTGTTATGGAAAATGAAGATGTATCAGGATTGCATTGACTTCATGAGTTTGGGTTTTCAAACTGTCTGTTTGGTTCTGCCCAACTTCATGTCTACATCACTCAATTGACAATGATTTGAAAAGATGTACAAAAATGGCATTATATCAGGTTGGTGACCAGTGAGTAGTGGTGTTGCCCAGGGCTCAATTTTATGGTCAGTGCTCTTTAACGTTTTTATAAATCCTCTGGATGCAGGAATCAATTGTACATTGAGTAAATTTGCCAGTGATATTAAATTAGGAGGAGCTGTGTACTCCTTAGTAGGTAGAGAGGCCTTTCGGAGAGATCTAGGCTAGAGATGGGCAATCACCAACCATATGAAATTTAACAAGAGCAAGTGGTGGATTCTCTATGTGGGATAGGGTAATCCTGGTTATATGTAAAACTGGGGGATGAGAGGGTGGAAAGCAGCCCCATGGAAAAAGATATGGGGGTTTGAATTGATGGCATGTTCTATATGAGTCAACAGCATGCCCTGGCAACTGAAAGGGCCAACTGTGTCCTGGGGTGCATCCAGCACAGCATCACTAGCTGGTCGAGGGAGGTGACTGTCCCACTCTGCACTGCCCTGCTGCAGCCTCACCTTGAGTGCTGGGTGCAGTTGAGTGCAAGGACAACAAACTATTAGAGTTTGTCCAGAGTTTGACCAAGATGGTGAAAGGTCTAAAGTGCAAGACTTGTGAGAAGTGGCTGAGGTTCAGCTTGGAGAAGGCTGAGGTGCCACTTCCTGGCTGTCTACAATAGCCTCAGGGGGTGCAGTGGAGAGTGAGATGCTGATCTCCTTTCTCTGGTGACCAGCGGTAGGACATAAAGGAATGGAATGAAGCTGCATCAGGGGAAGTTCAGGTTGGATATTAGGGAAGGGTTCATCACTGAGAGTTGTTGGTCACTGTAACAGGCTCCCCAGGGAAGTGGTTGTGAGACCAAATCTGTTAGAATTCAAGGATGATCTGGGCAATATTCTTAGTCATATGGTTTAGCTTTAAGGAGTCCTCCTTTTAATGGAGTTGGATTTGATGATCCTTATGGGCTCTTTCCAACTCGAGGTATTCTGTGGTTCTAACTCTATGATTTGGCCTGGAAAAAAGGAGGCTTTTGGAGACCTTACTGCAGCTTTTTAATGGATAAAGGAAGCTTTTATGAAAGATGGAGAAGGACTTTCTACTGAGGTCTGCACTGACAGGATAACAGGCAATGATTTTTAAACTGAAAGAGGATGGATAAGGAACATAAGGACACAAACAAAATTTTTTTTATGATGCAGGTGATGAGGCACTGGAACACATTGCCCAGAGAAGTTGTGGATGCCCCGTCCCTGGCAGTATTCGAGGTCACGTTGGACTAGATGATTTTCAAAGGTCCTTTCCAACCCAAACTGTACAATGATTCTATAATAAAATAAATATTGACCATCATTTGTGTGACTAGGATGAGTATGAAGCTGAGGAAAACCTGTCATACTGGACTTTACTCTTTGAAACTCTGCTGTGTATCTAGAATAAATTCACTGGAACCGAAAGAATGGAATATGGCTATACACACGTAGAATATGACTATACCAGTTGCTAGGGAGGGACTCTTCATTAGGGACTGCAGTGATAGGACAAGGGGTAATAGGTTTATACTTAAACAGGGGACGGTTAGGTTAGATATAAGGAAGAAGTTCTTTACCGTAAGAATGTTGAGGCACTAGAATAGGTTGCCCTAGGAAGTTGTGAATGCTCCACCCCTGGCAGTGCTCAAGGCCAGGCTGGACAGAGTCTTGGGTGACATGGTTTAGCGCAAGGCGTCCCTGCCACGGGCAGGGGTTGGAAGTGAATGATCTTAAGGTCCTTTCCAACGCAAGCCATTCTATGATTCTATACATTATATCAAAGAGATGGTGTTAGAAAAAAGAAAAAAAGGAAAAAGTGTCTTTGGTTAATACTTAGCTTAAACCACAACCTGACTGACTGTTTAGGAATCTGAAGAACATGTAAATAGTGTTTCTTACTATTACTATTACCTCTTAAAAATGAAGTCTCTTTTTTGCTGATATAGTTACAGAACAGCTACTTGTTTATGGCTACCTGATTATTGTTAAAATTGTGTTGAATCCCTTCTAAGATTTTGTTTGTACTGTAGGCTATGCTGCAAGAAATAACCAAAGTAACCTAAAGGTAGCTAGCCCAGCTACTGAGATACCAAGTTGACTATTTATAGCAGTTGAGCCAAAATACAATAGGGCTTAGAGAAAGCTAATAGATCTATTGGTCTCACAGAGATAAGCCTTTCCTTCTAAAAGTATGATTAGGCTCATGTCACAGTTTCATTCTAAATTCTGAAAGCTTGATGAGGGGAACAGTTCGGATTTGATAATTTTGTTGGGAATGTTATGCAAAAAATTATCAGCTGCAGCTCCAACAATGCTCCAACACTCAAAGCTCTTACTCCGGGTAGCTTCTGCTACCCCTGGAATTTAAGGTTGGCATTATATTTACTCAAAAGTAAGGCAGATATTGGACTTCTGCTGTACAAATTGTTCAACAGAATAGAGTTTATTATAATTTTTTGCTTTCAAATTCTTCTTTGCATTATTCAGAGTTACTGAATGTTATTTTCTAAGTAACAGATTAGAAACAGCTTAGGCATTAAATGACTCTTCCTAAACTCTTAGTAAAATATGACTGGCTGGTCCAATGAAAATAACAAAAATCAAATTAGAGAAAAATAAAAGAAAATGAGAAAAATTTGACAGAAAGCTTTCAGACTACTGTTTATTTTCATGCATTTAGTCTCTCATGTTTGTTTGTCACTACAGTATTTTTTGTTTCCTTCATGTATTTTTAAAAATAGTTTTAGATTTAAATTTGCACATTTAACACATATTGTAGATATACAGAAAGCAATTACAGTTGCAAATGTTTTTCAGTTGCTCACTAAACAGGAAAGGTAGAAAAAAAGCAAGAACTGAAAAAGTGCCTTTCAGAAAACAACAGCAAGAGGTCTCTTTATGGTCCAGGTGGAAAGAAAATACACTACTAAATCTCATCCGTCCTGCTGTATCAGAAAGATAGCATCTAGAACATACTGCAAGCCCAAAACTACTGATACCCCACATCTGAACACGCCTGAGCTCAGATTTGGATCCAAGTTTTGCAGCTGGTCTTTACAAAAAAAATCAACACAAAAACAAAAAACAACCAACAAAAAACATGCTGAAGAGGAACCTAATTTCCCCATATTTTGAGAAAGTTTGAACTTGGGTCTCAATCACATGTGTTAGCCCAGCTCTAATGAAATACCTATGCTTTCTTATGTACAATCTATTGTTTGGGGCTTTAGAGAATCACACCTTATCTTCTTTCTTATACGTAAGTAAGGCTTTCAAGAGCTGTACATCATGCAAAGGCCTGGCTGATTTAATTATTTTTCATTTAATTTCCAGAGCATATTTACTGAAAGAATTATGAATATACAAGAGCTCTTCCAGTGAACCCGGATTTATGAGTGGCATATCATCCAAAAGAAGGCTTACCCAACATTTTTCTTAGAAAAGCTGACTCCTATTTGTTTGAACACAGAGTGTTTGGGTGAGATAACCCAGCGGCAACTGTAGAAATGGATTACATGGGAAAACTAGAAAAGCATTTTATATATTTTTAGCTGCTTCAATGAGGTGCAGAAGCTTGAAATTAGGAGAGTCAGCACAATGTTCTCCACTGTTCTCCATTGTTCTCCAATGTTCTTTGAAGAACACTGGTTCTCCAAAGACCACCCAATCACTCTACAGATTACAACACTGGTCTAGATTGTGTGAAATTTCCACAGTTTAAAATTGACCTAAATTAAGCTAATTTAGCTAGTTTATTAAACCTAACCTCCAAAGGTATGTCTTGGTGGCTATTTTATTGATCAACCAAGTCAAACTGCAGTAAAACTGAGAGTCATTCATGCAGGTTTACTGTTTTATTCTGCACAATGCAGTCACACTGGGGTGAAAAACCCAGCTAGTGAATCATTCACTTCAGCTAATTTAGTAAGCAGAGCTGGTAGAAAGTATATTTCTTACTGGTGCATTAACTTGCTTGCATTAACAAAAGGCAGCCATGAGCTGAAGGAAAAAAGGGAGGCATTTGAAAAGTGGGGTAAAAAATATATTCCAACAAGTAACAGAGACAATACCAAGCATCTAAACAAATCTGGCACTGTATCATTGTGACTCTCCCATTCATGTTCCCTCTTTTTTCCTTTTTTTGGTGTTTTGTTGTTGTTGTGGACTTTTGTTTGTTTATTTGGCCTTGGGTTTTTTTGGTTGGGGGGTGTTTGTTTTTTGTTGTTGTTTTCGGGGGATTTTGTGTGTGTGGTTTTGGTTTTATTGTTGCTGTTTTGGGGTTTTTTTGTTAGTGCTGACTTTCTTCTGCTACTAAACATACATCCCTCATCTAATGGTGGAAAACCTCCACTCTATTCAGCAGTTTGTACATGGTTTCCCAGAGGTAAGAGTGATGATCTCAAACGCTGACCCCTTTAGCCAGATTAAGGATCCATGAGACTTCATAGCTAGATTAGCACTGTTCTATAAACTTACACAAACTTGTTTCCCGATTCATGCTTCAGCTGGGAAGAGTAGCAACAGATAAGGCTTCTAAGCAGATTGAAATAAAGCCTGCTTATCTGTTATCCTCTAAAATAATTTCCAGGACACCCTGCTTGTCTGCTACCTACAACCTTACTTTACTATAAAGTGATGAATAGTTTGGAACATGATAGGAAAAAAATCACAATTATCTTCCTGCTTAAAAGCCTAGGGACAGTAAAACACCATTGATACTACTGCAGTATTTGTCAATGTACAAAGAGCAATTCTAGCACACAGAGAATATTTTTAGGACCAGAATGGGTGAACTCAGCATATGAGAATTTATAATTTATTTTATGATTTGAAAATGTATTCTGATACAAGGAAATTAAATAAATGCACATGGATTTCGTATAACTAACAAGCAATCAGCTATTTATTACTCTATTCAAGTTTCCTTGAACCACCATATGCATTTATTAATACCTAAATTGAAGGTATGTGAGTACTACTAATTACTATGCTGGATGAAAAATTACAGCTGTACTGTGCATTAGACAGACCACAGCAAATACTAGCCAGACTGCAAGGAAGAGGGCAAAAAACATATTGCAGTGTCTCTCCGCATGCTCTATCTATTAGTTTGGCCCTCAAGAAAAACCGGAGTGGTCTGTGGTTCTCCCCTCTGCAGGTTTTGAATAGTGGAACAGTAATGCTGCATGGTAGCTCATGGTGGAGAGGAGACAGGTGAGGAGTTACTCTTTCCTGAGCTTTGTATACCCCTCCCTTCAAATCTCCAACCTCCCCCCTTCAAATCTCCAACCTCCCCCCTTATCCTCCCAAAAAAACCCAGCGCCACCCCCCCCAAAAATAAAAAAATAAAAAGCAAACAAATGAAAACCCAACCCTGAAACTGAAGGGCAAAACTCTGGAATGATAGAAATAAATACCCCTTCATGTAATATATAATTGGGTTTGGAGATTAGATTAATTTCCAAGTAAGTTGAGGCAAACAAGTGTGATATCAAAAGGAGGTCTGTCTTTTTGTGTAAATAACAAGAATATCTAAAGTTATAAAGGGCTAATGCTAAAAAAAGAGCATGAAAAGTCTCATGTTTTAAGGTTTAGCCTTGTCTTTAACTACTAATTAGCAAAACTTTATTTTCCTGGGGCTTATTCTGCCACCAGAGTTACCCTGTGCTTCTTGCTGTCAGTATGGGATACCAGAAGACATGGTTTACTTTGGCTGACAACTCCGCTTGTAGTATTTATTTGTATTTAATATTTATATTTATATTTATATATATCACTGTCATGCTTAATGTCCCTAGCATAATCAAGATGTTCTAATGAAATGTACTGCTGAACAGCTCCTACCCTTAAATGTTTGCCATCTAAAATACTGGAAAATAGAATTTCTCACTAACACTTTCCATTCTTTCATCACAGCTGCAAAGGCCTAACACAAAACATGTTCCCAAAACAAATAACACAAGCACTAACATAACTTTGGCAAACAAGAGCTGGAAAGAAAGTTTCCTTTGTTTTGCTGCATACACTAATAGTGTTTAGGAATGGACAATTAGTGTTTGCATTTCTTCAAAGTAGATGCACTGGGGTCTCTCTTTTCATGCAATGATCTGAAAGTCACCTCTACTTAACTAAAAGATAGAAGACGTTATGAACATTCTTCCCAGGTTGAGAAATGTTTAGGATTAATTTGTTCCAAAACCTCTAAATGTGTTGCCAGTTTTCATTTGCCAGAAGCATCTAGTATTTTCCTTCACGCTGACATTAAATTATACACAGCAAATAGAAGGATAAACTGTACCAATCACCAAATTGTCCCAGAGACGTGGACGTTTTGTTCTAAACTTGCCAGTTTTGACATACTCATATGTACAGGCTTATTTACAAACCTTCAAAATCTGGATTTCTTCCCCTGCTCCCCCTGTGCCTTTTTTTTTAGTGACTTAAAATGTTTGCCTAGTACATACATTAATTATTTAAAACCTTTATTTAATTAGCAATTGCATGCAGACCAGGAAAAAGTTAAAACTATCACACATTTGGTACTCTGCTGATTCCAGGAGAGATTTTGATGTTTATTATTTACTATCTAGCAGGAGTTCTCCACATAATAAAGCCCTGTATCCTATCCTGGACATGGGGCTTCCATGTCTGAATGGGTCAAAATTTGCATTTAGTTTCTTAAGGCAGGAAGCATTGCTCGTGTACTGATGGGACAATGAAAAATGAGTACTGTGTGATTTATGAGTTTATTCCCTGTTTCAGTGGGGTAGCTTCAGGGACATCCTGAATAGTATAAGAATCAAAAAGAAAAAGATGGGGAGACCCTGCCCAGAGGGAGTGGTTTATACTCACATACTACAGAGCACTATGACTACTACTACTGCCAGTCTTGTGGGGATCCAAGATTTTTCCCCTCTACAAACAGTTCTCAGTGAGAGAGGTGTAGTCACCAAGCTCTTGTATTATTCTGATTCCCCAGGTCTCCTGATATGCCTCGATTCCTTTTACATTAAAGGAACATACAGAAGGTCTCTTATTTTCCCAACTCTGAAAAGGACTGGCAGTTCCTATTACAGAAATTCCTGATTTTAAAGTATTTGCAAAACCACTGTTTACAATGGAACTAACAAGGGATGAGAATTTGTCCCCACATTTAAAACCCAAATTACTGCATCTTTATTTCCATGGAATTGAATAGAAAAATACCTTTTTTTCCCCCACTGGTTTCAGTAGATGTCTTTGCCAATCTTTTCTCCTTCCAGCAGACTTTTGTGCGCTAATAATTGCTGAAACTAGGACTCCAAATTATCCATGGATAAAGCTAAAGAACACAATATTCTATTCTGATCTTATGGCTCAATGGCTTGTGCTGTTTATTGTCCTCACTGAAGAGCATCACATTCTAAAATGTCAGATATAGGAAACAATTTGGAGTGTATTGTTTTATTAAGAACAATTTTATAAGCACATGAAAGTAAATATGAAAGAAACATGCAGGATGTGAAATTGCATTACATTTTTTACACTGTAATATACAAGTTTATCAGAGATGGCAGTAAGCTACAAGGATTGAGTCTGGACTTTTCATTCCTATTCTTCATCAGAAATCTGTTAACATCACATATACCATGTTTACTGTAGGTACAGTAGACAGAAATAATATTTGCTGGAAATATTTTGCAGGCAAAACTTACATATACTATAGGGCGGAAATGATGTCAAATGGCTTGTTCATGTTCTATTGCAAGCTAGTAACTGGGAGGGAAATAAAATCTCAGATGGCTGTCTGGGTACTCAGAATCCACCTTTGCACTGGGCCATTCTGCTTCTGCTTGCTAGGGAGGGTTTGCTGGTATCAAAAACCTCCTGCCTGAATTTTAATTTTTAAGATAGCCTCAGCAGAATTATCCTTCTTTCTTATACAGCTCAAGATGCCATGTTGGGTCTGTTTGATACTTTCATAGGTTCAGTGTAGTTTTAAAGGGGGCCTAAACCAAGTCAATTAGCTGCAATCTGGTACAAGTGTGAAAAGCCTTACTGCTTAAATACTGAAATTGTGGGAATTTCACTTTTCAGTAGCTGGCAGCCTTGCAAGCTGTCCAAGCAACTTCTCTATCTCCATAGGTTCTCACTATGTTTTAAAAGGGTGTTGCCTTATCAAACATGTTGGCTGCTTGCCTGAATAAGTAATGAACCATACTACCATAACTTTTTTGACACTAAGTTGGAAATTTCAATTTAGCTCAAGACCTCAACTGATTATTTCTTATGGTCTGACACATATGAGTAAGTTGAATTCTCCCGTCAGTAATGTGATAAGCATTCACCCACTTACTTGCTGCTCAGGCAGCGTCTCAGTGAATATGAAGCTCCTCCTCCACAAGTGCGCGAACATTCGCTCCAGGAGCCCCAGGCATCCCACTGTGAGTCTCGGTCTTCCTCGGAACGAGCTGTTCTGGAGCTCTGAGGAGAGGAAGTAATTAAAAAGTCAGGAAAATTTACTTAAAGGACAAAAAAAAAAAAATACTGTTGCCCGTTTAACCTTTCTTCTTACTGGATATCATCTTGGTCATGGAAAGCACCAAATAGATCTGTTATTCTCTGACATTCCTACCAATTGGCAGCCAGTTCTTGTAGTAGGGGTTGCTATATGAATTTCCTTTCATCCTTTGAGTATCATACTCTGTCTCAGTTTGAGACTGGTGATGACTATTACAAAACAGTACTTTGGACAATAGTAAGGCCTGGGATTTTTTCTGATTAAAAGGAAGAGGTGGCATACTCTAAACATTAGAAATTGTGTTTCAAAGTTTTGTTGCTGTGTTAGGAACTGTGAAAGGGCCTTCCAAGATGCACTTGGGGAAAAACAGAATCACAACATAGTGAATTAACATGATACAAAGGCATTCAACATAGAGACTTTCATGCACTCACCATGAGGAACTGAAACTACCGCTATTTATCTGTCCAAAGATCTCCTATAAAATTTTCTGGACAAAGATTGCCTAATTGTTTTATCACCACTATTTGCTAGGGATAAACCAGTGTATTTTATTAAAAAAGAAAATGCACACTACCTGAAGGGCTGGAGTTCTCCAGTGTGAGTCACAGACATAGGCAGTGCTATTCTTAATGCTAATGGCTGGGTGCACAGAACTTCTAGAAGTTATGTTAAAGAGCTATAAAGAAGCATCAAACTTTATAAGGAAGCAGCAGCTCTTCTAGGATTAGCTTATAAATGTACAGCAGTATCTGCCTCAAACAATGCAGTCATGAGTGTATCCAGCATTTCATTTTAGGCATGCAAATACACATCAGAAACATAGACCTACGGGGTCACAAATGATTTAACCATTTAGATAGATACTGTTTCTTGAAGACAATATGATTTTGCTCTAAGAAACTAAATGACATACAGAAGCATGCAAAGGTGCACGAAAAATGCCTGTGTCTGATGGAGACTAGGCAGTGTTCTCCTTCACACTTGGTTTGTGCTGTGGGCCAACACCTGGTAAACAGCATTTCTAACTGTATTTGGAATAAATGAGAAGACATGACAACTGTGTGAGGGAAACTTTTCTGGTACACCTTCAACAGAGAAACATCAGCAGGCATTATTGTTAGCCCATATTAAAGGAATCAACTTTAGCTATCAATACTATTTGAGACACAGAGATAGCTCAACTGAAACAACTTCCTCTTCAGTGAAGCTGTCTAAAAGTTTTGTCATTAAATCTGAAACTTGGTCAAATATACCAGCCTTGAACATTCTTATTCACAGGCAAAACCAGAAAATGTTAGCAATGGTTTAGGGCTGTAAAGAGTTTCAATATTTGTCTAAGGAAGATACTAAATTTGCCACGCAAGATCCTGAACAGCCTGTGTCTGTAGACCGAAGGACTAAGTCTGGTACATTAGGATAAGAAATGTGTGTTAATTGGGATTTATCAAGGTAAAAGTTTAACTTTTCAGTATACTTTAAGAAACCAGGCTGCATTATATATGCTAATCATTAATAATGAGAATATGGAAAACATTTATTCATATAAAATTCTGCAAGGGGGTTGCAGTTCACCTACTAGTGTAATCAATGATACTGAATAAAAAGCTAGGCATAAGACTAGCTGGAGTGAAAGCCTCTGTGTGTTACTAGCTGTCTCTCTACTGATCTCAGTTAGGTGGCCAAAGTCTTGCACTGAACTCCATTCTCTTGAAAACACAGAGCCCATAATCTCAGTATTATATACATTTGCACCTTGGTCCCTAGTTTTACGTATATGAAGGATTACAGCTTTGCCAGTGCTGTTCCCAAGGTCACATGAGAGTCTTCCTGCCCTGAGTCATTAGCTCATGGATCAGTATTTACCTTACTCAGGTTGACAGAGTAATTATGTCGTTATATTCCTTCCAAAAGCCTGATACTACTCAGAGATAACACTGGTACAAGAAACAGGGGTAACTAAATGAAAGCTGATCATGTTAACCTGCTTAAGTTATCTCAGACTGCATGCTAAATTGGCAAATTTCTACGGAGATACTCTTTAAAGAAAAAATAATAATTAAGCTTTGCAGGACACCTGTCCGGACATTTTGTCTTCTTTCCCTCTCTTACCATTATTGCTTTCATCAAGATACAGTACAAAACTGATCTTGAAAAGTGAGTCAGTCTCTTTGGCAGGATAGGTTACAAAAGAAAGGATTTTCCGCTTAGCAAACACACCAAATATGGTTATTTCTTTTGAAAGGAAATGCTCAGTGAGTGGCAAGGGTCAGGTGCAGGACCAGCAGCACACCAGGCTGGCCACCCAGCCACATCTCCCCAGCACTGCACAATAGTCCCCTGCTGCATTGCTCATGCTCCTGCTCATGGACCCTTCAATAGTACAAGTGCTGGGTTTTAAAATCAGAGTATTTTAAAAGGCAAATACACAAATGACACAAAGAAGGTTAATCAGTTTCAAAGACCTTTAGGATCTGGTGCAAAGCATTCTGAGGTCAAATGTAAGCTCCATCAAATTAAAGGGGTTTAGCAGCAGAACAGTAGAAGAGCACCCAACACAATTTGTAAAGATTTTTTTTTTAATTAATTAAATAAATCCTGTGAATGAAAAGGGAATTAAATGAAGCATACAGAAGGCAAGCTTTCTTCAGAGAGCTCTCCTGAAGCCCTTCATGCTGTCCTATCTTAGCACTTTTGCCAAATGGAGATTGCCAGATATGCTACATAAAATGATTATTCTATGGTGCGGCTAACCTCCATTTTCATTTTGCTTCATGTTACACAGTTCACAGTAGCATTTTGAACACATGTAGTACCTCATTCTGCAGAACAGCTTTTGGAAAATAGTTTAGATGGGTTAACTGAATTAGTTTTTTGTTGCTGTAACATTTAGTATGATGTAATTTTGCTTTATTTAATTTTATTTAAATTAATTTAGACTGTGATTTGCCTATTATTTGCCTAATATTTGCCTAAAATTAGATTTGCCTAATAAGTGTTTAACAATTATTTGACACTCTCAATTTATCCTACCTTTATTAAGTGCAAAAGAATTTCACCTCAACACAATAATCGCAAGGGTAAAAGTAAAAATTCAAATAAAATAAGTGAACAAATTCTGACTATGTCCAGATGTGAGCCATCCTTCTAGGATACAATCTCATTAACATTAACATGTCAGATAAGAGGAACAACACACCAATTTACTGACATTATTCCAGCTGACTGCTTTCTGAAGGGTATCGTTTAACAAAAATGTGTGTTTGCACTTTAAGTCTTCTAAAAAGAAAATGTGTGTCTGTGCTTTTAGTTTACATGGAAACAAGTACCTTCAAACTGCAAATGGGTGCCTGTCTGGATCACTCACCACTGGTTGGAAGCCCAAGGACATAATTAAAAAAGGTTGCAAGGTAAAGTCGTGTGAACCAAGTACTCTTACCTCATCACAAATTATAAGGATCAGCAAAGCTAGACAGTATTATGGTCCAATTTTTTCTGAAATAAATTGTACTCCCACCTGGAGGAGAGCCATGTGCCTGTTATTTGCATTCCAAGATTTGTTATAAGACCTATATATTCCCAGAAAGCATGTGATCTCAAGCTGGAACAGGCTCCAAGTTTTCTTTTAACAAGTGGAATAAACATAATTCATTTCAACTTCATCCATATTTAATGTTAAAGAAAATAGAGCAGTTTTCCCTCTTGTAAACTACACAGTTAAGATTGAATTTGAAATTCTAGCAATGCCTGAAAAATCATTTTAAATCTGAAGATTGCTTGTTGCAGCTTCAAAAAATATATACCGTTACTTGCTAAGAAGTCACTGCCTGGAACAGATTTTTCTAAAGTATCTTATATCACTAATTAATAATTCCTACCCGCTAAGACACAACTAACCTGAGGGTGATCCTTCGGCTACAAAGCAACACAGCAACTCTGGAAGAAATGAGCTTTAGGACTCCCCAAAAAATTCTCTAATAAGAAAGAGAAGGAACACCTTCTGCTTTTGGACAAGAAAGCAAAAAAGGAACATGTGTACAAAATGAAATCACTGTCAGTGGTTAGGGCACTCAGGTTAAGATTTTTGCAAAAGGGTTAAAAAAAAAAGCTTTGTGAACTGAACAGAGGATTTTTTATAAATTAAAATAATCTGACACAATCACATAAGACTACAGGAGCACAGTATCCAATTTTATACTGAAAAAAAATTAAATCCAGCATCAGTGTCTAATAGTGATTTATGAATTTATTAAAGAGTTGTCAGGCATTCATGTTATATTCAGACCTGGAGATGAACAGCAGGTCTTTCGTACCCTCACCATTAACACACAGTACACAGAAATAATTTAAACTGTCTGGGAGAGTATGTAAAAAACATGATAACTGTCACACCTGCTAAAATCACAGCAGCTGCCTGGCCATTCAGGAGCTGCATCCCTCATGAAAGAACCATGTTTCTTCTAAGAGCTTGTGTGTACATGTGTGGCTGCACAGAGGGAGGAACATGAAAAGCAGCAAGAACTCTGTTCATGTCCTGGGACTTATAAAAGGAGTTCAGGCTTAAGAAAATCAATCTTGGATGTGTACTGGAATTGAATTTAAAATTTTGTTTGGAACTGTGCTATCCCTACAGAATCCAACTATTTGACACTGTCACACAGTGACATATGTGCAATGTGTATAAATGCAGTTCATGTTGTTTAATTGCTCCTCAGTTTCTGAGGGTTCCAGTCTTCCCCCCCATTCAGCAAAACATTGCTAAAGTAATACTTTTTCAAGCATGAAGTATGTTCCCTAGGTTAAACAGCAATACTGATAGTGGAAAATGCAGCTAACCTCTTATTGGACTACAGAATTGATGCAGACTTTAAGCCACAACTATTTCCCAGATGATATGCAACACTGGGTTTGTTTAAGAAATTTAAATCATCTGGTTCTTATCATATTCCCGCTGTTTAGGGGCATGATGAACTGTCAGTGACAATATGCAAGGCTCCTCTGAGGCCATTGCCTAAACTTGTCTTCTGCTACTGTGAAAATGATATTAGAGACAGAAAAACAGTATTTTTCCCTATTATGTGGCCTTTCTGCTCTCCCTTTTCAGACACATCCAAGTGTATCCCTATGTGAATTCTTGCCAATCCATACATTCTCCTCCTTTGAGTAAACCCTGATCATCCTTTGATGTTTGTCACTGAGAACAAATATATACTTCACACAGTACTGAAATGTTGTCTGTAATAAACCAGAAGAAACTGCTCTCAACACTTATGTAGTAGGTGTGTAACACCAGGAGACAAGGCCAGAGACCTCATCTCCTTTTAAGAAACATTTATTTCAAAACTTCAACCAGTGTAAATATATGGTTTATAAGATTTTATTTGCACAATATTGTGTATCTTTGTTGCGTTTCATCCAAGGTAACAGCTGGATTACAGCTCATATGGGAAATTGCCTGGAAATCTCTGGCTTTTGAAGGAAGGCAAGGCAGAACAAAATCACAGCCAGTTGAATTAATATTGGTAATTACTGTCAAACAAAATGTTAACATGCAAGACATTCCTGACTAGCTGCTGAAACTTTTCAGAGTGAATATCTTGGAAATATCTTAAGTAAAATATTCTGACACATCCAGTTTGCAATGTACAACAAAAATGTCTAATGCATCTAGGCAGAGAGTTGTACATTGTTGTAACCAGTACTGTATGACCGAGCACATCCACTTTTCCAACAGAACTGTACCATACTGAAGAAAGGGCTTGTTAAAATAAGCCTTACCATAGAATCATAGAATAGTTAGGGTTGGAAAGGACCTTAAGATCATCAAGTTCCAACCCCCCTGCCATGAGCAGGGACACCTCGCTCTAAACCATATCACCCAAGGCCTCGTCCAACCTGGACTTGAACACTGCCAGGGATGGAGCATTCACAACCTCCCTGGGTAACCTATTCCAGTGCCCCACCACCCTCACAGGAAAGAATTTCTTCCTTATATCCAATCTAAACTTCCCCTGTTTCAGTTTAAACCCATTACCCCTTGTCCTACCACTACAGTCCCTAATGAAGAGTCCATCCCCAGCATCCCTATAGGCCCCCTTCAGATACTGTAAGGCTGCTATGAGGTCTCCACGCAGCCTTCTCTTCTCCAGGCTGAACAGCCCCAACTTTCTCAGCTGATCTTCATATGGGAGGTACTCCAGCCCCCTGATCATTCTCGTGGTCCTCCTCTGGACTTGTTCCAACAGTTCCATGTCTTTTTTATGTTTAGGACACCAGAACTGTACACAATACTCCAAGTGAGGTCTCACGAGAGCAGAATAGAGGGGCAGGATCACCTCCTTCTACCTGCTGGTCACACTCCTTTTGATGCAGCCCAGGATACGGCTGGCTTTCTGGGCTGCAAGCGCACACTGCTGGCTCATGTTCAGTTTCTCATCAGGCAACACCCTCAGGTCCTTCTCCGCAGGGCTGCTCTGAATCTCTTCTCTGCCCAGCCTGCAGCTGTGCCTGGCATTGCTCTGACCCAGGTGTAGGACCTTGCACTTGGCATGGTTAAAATTCATGAGGTTGGCATCAGCCCACCTCTCAAGTGTGTCAAGGTCCCTCTGGATGGCATTCCTTCCCTCCAGTGTATCAACCGAACCACACAGCTTGGTGTCATTGGCAAACTTGCTGAGGGCGCACTCAATCCCACTGTCCATGTCAGCGACGAAGATGTTAAACAAGACCGGTCGCAACACCGATCCCTGAGGGACACCACTCGTTACTGGTCTCCAGCCGGACATTGAGCCATTGACCACAACTCTTTGCGTGCGGCCCTCCAGCCAGTTCTTTGTCGACCGAGCGGTCCATTCATCAAATTGATGTCTCTCCAGTTTAGAGACAAGAATGTCCTGTGGGACAATGTCGAACGCTTTACACAAACCCAGGTAGATGACATCAACTTCTTTACCGCTGTCCATCAGTTCTGCAGCCCCATGACAGAAGGCCACCAAATTGGTCAGGCAGGATTTCCCCTTAGTGAAGCCATGCTGGCTCTCACCAAGCACCTTGTTGTTTTTCATGTGCCTTAGCATGCCTTCCAGGAGAATCCGCTCCAAGATTTTGCCAGGCACAGAGGTGAGACTGACTGATCTGTTATTCCCTGGGTCATCCATTTTCCCCTTCTTGAAAATGGGGGTTATATTTCCCTTTTTCCAGTCGTTGGGAACTTCACCTGACTGCCATGATTTTTCAAATATGATGGCCAGCAGCTTACTGACTTCATTCGCCAGCTCCTTCAGGACCCGCGGATGGATTTCATCAGGACACATGGACTTGTGCACGTTCAGATTTTTAAGATGGTCTCGAACCAGATCCTCTCCTACAGTGGGCCCAAGGTCTTCATTCTCACAGTCCCTGTGTCTGCCTCCCAAGACTTGGGTGGTGCTGTCAGAGACTTTGCTAGAGAAGACCGAGGCAAAGAAGTCATTCAGAACTTCAGCCTTCTCCAAATCCTGTGTATCCTTGTGAGGAGCATAATTCCCTGGAAGCATTGGGATTCCCATGACAATAGCGGTCCTCCGCTCCAAACAGATATCTACCTGTTTCATTCACCTCTTGAACGCAGAGGTCCCTGACCAGCCTTAGAAACATAACGAAGGAGTTAACAGGAATGAATGCCAACCTATTTTCCTTTACCACGGGGGCTGCTTCAAAGTCAGGATGGATGAACAGTGTTTAGCTGCTGTGGTGGATAACTTGCCTTTCCATTATCGTCACTGTAAAGATGAAACAGGATTTCAGCCTCCAGACCTGCCAGCCTCCAGAAGGACCACTCAAGCTGGAAAAACCTGCCTACCTGGCATTCATAACAAAGTAATGGGAGTTCTGCTCTCACAGAAGTTAAAAAAAGATGAAGAAAGAAAATGCCCCTGTGCCCAAGCTGCCAGAGCTGTTTATTGCAGATGAGATGCTCAGCAACCACAAGTGCAATTACTGATTAACTGCATGCTGTTCCATGTGGCCAATTCAAAGAGATGCCTACAGAACTGTTCAAACTACAGCCAGAACACTGATTTCTCTGGCAAACAACCTGGAAAGAAAAGTAGCTGCAATGAGTGCTAGATGTTTTGAAGCAGCTATACCTTGTACACTGGCTTCCCTGCTCCCTGGGGGGCAGCAGCTCCCTCCTACAGGGTGTGGGGGCTGTTAGCTGAGCAGTGGCAGCCCACTGGCCACCTTCCACAGTTTTGGAAATGAACTGAGGAATTTTTGCCTCGTTTGCACTTGCAAGACGAAGCAAAAGGCCTTTGAGGGAGTAAAGAGAGTATTTCCTATGGAAAACCCCTGGCACAGGAACCCTTGATCTGAGTGACTCCATGCCTCAAGGAAGGCGCTGGCACAGGAGCACACACATGTGAGGGTATATACTGCACTTAGGGTAATTACTGTATGTTTAGACTTCACTAGTGCAGATAAATGGGCCGGGATTAATTTTTTTCTTTTTTTCTTTCTCAGCCTCTTAAGAAGGAATAAAAAAAAAGTCAAAATCTCCTTCTGGATAGGTTTTATTTTACCCTTTCTTCAGGATCCATCATTTAGACAAAAGGGAAAGACACCCTGGTTAAAAACGGGAGAAGAAATCTCACTGAGATATTCTCTTGCAGGTTTTCAGTTCTTTTTCAGCTCCCATGAACACAGACACCTGACATACATGCAGCTAGCTTGGTTCCCAGGGACATAAGTAAAAATTTGCTGTATTAGTCCTTGTCAGCACCGAGTTTCTTTTTTGTCTTCTTTTAACAAGCACAGTCATGCAAGGCAGGCTCATTACTAAGGGAACAGAAAAAGGAAAATTACGGCATGTTTTCATTTTGCACAGGAAAGCAAAGGTTAATCGAGAGGAGAATAATCACTCCTCCCTTCTTATTCATGTATGACCTGATATGGTCATTGCACAAGTAATAAGGACAAAGTGCCCCACTGAACTCTGTTTCTTGAAAACAGAAATATCTGTAGTCTGAGTGTAGTGGACACTTGTACCATTTGACAGTCATTAGCTCTGCACATCAAGTGCTCTCTGAACGATAAAAACATTGCCAGTGCTTTCCCCATAGTCCCATGGGATTCTTTCTGCTCTGAAGCAAGGCATACAGTTGTATATACGCAGTCTCTTAAAAGTTATAATAAGGAGTACACAGTTCTAGTCTGCAACAAAACTGGGAAGCAGTGATGTACAGCAATCTCAGGGCTTTAGGAGCTGAACAGCCATTTTTAAGGTCCTTTCCAACCCTAATTATTCTATCATTCTGTGATTCTATGATTCATAAACCTGGACTGGGAGTTGTATCCCAGGAGAAATATTCCAAACATGAGGTTATTTCTTCTTCTAAAAGGGCAGCAGCTAGCTGGGGGTATGGGCTGCTGGCAGAGGATGGAGCTGACACCGCATCACTTCAACGTGGTGCATACTGCACTCCCTGTAACATTTTATAACAGTGCCTTATAAAACTCAGATCAGTCCTATCTCTCACTCTACTTAGCCATATGAAAATACACACCAGGAGAGTGATGTGAATACAAGAGCTTGCTTTCTTGCTTTCACAGACCTGAGTTACAACACCCTGTTGTATTTAAACCGTGCTGTGCTGGTGTAACCACCAGGCATGGGTGATCCAATACAGAGCAAGTTCAAGCTGGCTCAGCCTCTGAATGTGTTGCCCAATTCACTCAGAAGGGTTTTTGAGGCTAGGACTGGTTCAGAGGCAGAATGGGTGAAATCACTTTCCAGAATTTGGAGCCCACCCAACAACATGGGTTTAAAAGTGCATCTCACGTTTGAGGACTTTGGGTTTGTCTTTCACATAACAAGAACTGCAGCTGGGGAAGAGCTCGCAAGGCACACAGAAAGAGAAAGAGAGAAAAGTAAAACTGTTAACTGCTATCTGTGACAAGGCCTATTGAATGCCAAGTGTTTTCTAAGTGGTGAGAAGTGAAAATTTGTGTTGGTTGGGCTGTGCTTGTCAGCTTCAACAAAAAAAAAGGCAAGGTACAGCTGACAATCCCAGCTCCACAGGTGAATCATTGTCTCTGCAAATAGGGTAATATACTTAAGTGTATTGATGGTATATTAGCCATTTTTTCTTGCTTTACTAAACCGGCGTTAAGGTTCAGATATTCACACAGCTTACCTCCCTGTGCAGGTCACAACATCCAACAGTGAGTCATCTTATGTGCACTAAACCCCATGTGGACTGGATTTAGAAACTCTCTTTCCAAAAGTCTGAGCTAGAAGACCTTGTCACAACAGCATAGACTTTACTAGATTTGTAAGCAGTAAGACGGCTCAGCCTCCTCATGAACAGTTCAGAACATTAAGTCAAGATGCCTTAGGTTGCAGCAGGAGGATAGCATTCTCTGATCAGAAGGCATTATAGAGAAGAGAGAACACCTCTTCAAAGATTTGTGTAATTTCAGATAAACATCTGCAATTATGAGTTATATTCAAAATACATGAAGCCTCTTATTCTTCTGATGATCTGCCATCTCCCTCAGTTACCTCATGGAGCTGTGTATGTGTTTATTTTAACAATAAGGGGCCATATCAAGGGTTGAAACATTAAGCCTCAGTGGAGGCGGGAGAACTGAAAATTGAAAGGGAAATATTTATGTAAAAATACAGGGAGGCAGAGAGAAAAAGGGAAGAAAGGAAAACAGGAGGGAGGGAGGGAGAGAGGCAGGAAGGAAGGGAAGGAAGGAAGGGAAGGAAGGGAAGGAAGGAAGGGAAGGAAAAAAGGGAAGGAAGGAAGGGAAGGAAGGAAGGAAGGGAAGGAAGGGAAGGAAGGCAGACAGGAAGGCAGGAAGGCAGGAAGGCAGGAAGGCAGGAAGGCAGGAAGGCAGGAAGGCAGGAAGGCAGGGGGAGAAGTAAAGTAAATAAATTATAGAGAAAGATCAAGGTCCCATCTCATAACAAAATATATAGGGAAGACAGGAAAGGAAAAGTGATCGTGGGACCCCTAGGAATTAACTAGAAAATTCAGAATTTATCTGACAGATTTATTACCCCCCTTTATAGCCCAGTAATTGATCTCAAATTAATTACTATGTTTATTTAAAAGAGAATACACTCAATTGTTGAGAGTTTGCAGTGCCAGGGTGGAGTTGTTTGGTGGTGTTTTTTTTTTTCCCCTTTTTATTTTTTTCTTTTCTTTTAATAAAATTATAGAATCATAGAATGGTTTGGGTTGGAAGAGACCTTAAAGATCACCTAGTTCCAACCACCTTCCACTAGACCAGGTTGCTCAAAGCACTGCCCAATCTGCACTTGAATGCTGCCAAGGACGGAGCAGCCACAGCCTCTCTGGGCAACGCATGCCAGCACGTCACCATCTTCATAGTGAAGACTTTTTTCCTAATATTTAACCTATATCTCCCCTTTGTCAGTTTAAAGCTATTCCCCCTTGTCCTGTCACAAGATGCTCTTGTGAAAAGTTCCTCTCCAGATTTCCTGTAGGTCCCCTTTAGGGACTGGAAGACTTTTATAAGGTCTTTCCCTGAGCCTCTTCTTCTCTACTGAAGTTGGACTGAACGATCCCAACTCTCTCAGCCTATCGTCATAGGAGAGGTGCTCCATAAGGACTTAAGCACTTTCAGAATATAAGCTGCTGCCACTTCATGCTGCCCTCTAAAATCACAGGTGATGAAAATATTCACGTTTCTATTGCTTTCACCAAATAAATGACACATAAACACTTTGGAGCCAGTATGCTGCATAGAAATGCATTCCTTTCTATGCCAGTCTTCAGTTTTGGTAAGGTGTGATAAAGCACTCCCTCTTGTCCTGGTGCTCATCAGCACTAATGGATGACTGAGGCCATCGTAGAATGATGAGACTGCTAAAGTTTGGATTAGCAAAGCATATTTAAACTGTGGCAGCTCAAGTTTTCAGTTTCAGAGATTATTATCGAGTTACCTCCCTCTCCCCTTCAGCTAATTCAGATCTTTCATCTTTAAAACATGGCCCTAGCTAGACCTTTAAGGAACATATTTGCGATATCACAGTAACTTGAAAATCCCCCATTCTTTTAAAAAGTTACAGAAACCATGAAAATGTTATATCCAATGCACATTTGCAATCATAATCCACCCACATACCAAAATGAAAAAATAAAAGGCAACCCTGGGCTTTTAAGGGCAGTTATATTTTCCCTCAACAACAGATGCTTTTAACAGTCCAGGGTGAAAGAAATATGGAGATTTAAATAAGCCAGTAAGTAAGTAAATAAATAAATAATCCACTAATCGAATGCCAGCACAAGAACAGTAGATCTTATTGCTTCCTTTATTCCCTTTCATATCTTAGTCTGTTGACAAAGAGCAGGATCTGAACAATACACTAGCTAACTTCAAACAGGGACTGAGATTATATCCAACAAAGCTAGAAGGGGAAACTTGACACCCGTACAGTACATTCATATGGAAACAAAATGAGTTACATTTGTTTTATGGGACAGTTTGAATTTATAATAAGTTGCATGTAATTTCCTGTCTCATTTCTTGAGCACTCTTGGAATTTATTTCAGGATGTCTTACATTATCACACCCCCTCCTCCCCTCCGCCCTGACACCCTCTCAGCTGAACTTGCTCTACAAGAAGCCCCTGAAAGTCAGAAATCCCAGGGCAACCTCTAAAAGGTTGAAGCTTTGGAAGGAGTTTATATAAAGACAGTGAAAACCAAAATGGAAACTGTGAAGATTAATGTATGGTAGAATAAGCCTATAAGTAGTGTCCAAATAATTCACAGGTGGCAGAACTATTAAGATTTCTACATATGATTGCCTTGGAAGCAGATTAAATTTCACAAGTACAGAGCTTTCCCTCCCCCAGTAACCTGTCTACACAGCCTTCCAATTTCACCACAACGTCAGCTACTTTTATAAGAAATTTGGAAAAGTTGGGTTTTGGCAGCATACAGAAAAGAAAAAAAATGCTTATATATAAAATGAAATTCTAATCAGTGGACTTAAAGGGAGGTAAAAAAAAGTAAAAAGCTGGAAATGCACCTAGAGTTAGTAATCTCTGATATGGTAACATCTCAGTCAGTGAAGCAGAGAGAAGATCTTGGCCTACAGTAAGCTTTAATGTGTACACTCAGATTCAGGCCACAACAAACCGACAGCACGCAGCAAAGGTCTTATTTTGAAAATAAAATACAATTGGCCTCTCAGTGGCTTCACAAGGAGATATTAATGACCAGTGCTTTATGGAGGTGTTTAAATTACTCTTGTGCATGACATGTAAAAGATCAAAATGGAAACTTATTAAACGAAAAAACACTTCAGTACTTATTAAATGAAATTCAGTACAAAGTCTAAGCAGGTGAAATTCAATATAGCTCTACTGTAGTTAACAGAGGCAAATCAATTTATATAGATGAGTATTTGCTCTTAAATCTCAGCTAATATTGCGCTTATGAACCATTATGTTTGTAATAACAGTTAGTATGCTGAGAATGGTATTTGCCACTTCCAAAAAGAAAGGCAAAAACTTTAAAGGCTGAGGATCTCATGCAATTATGAGAGAGCCTTCAACAGAGACAGGTAAGAGACTGCATACAATAATCTTTAAAGACAAATGAGACATTTGGGAGTGGCATCTTTCAAACCATGATACCAGCCTTTAAATCTTTTTAGAATCAATAATGCCCAATAGACAACCCTCTCTCTTTGTCCTGTGTGCACAAAGAAAAATGTTGTCTGATTAAAATATGTCTGAACATGTACAGTGTCTCTTAGAGTGCATGATGGCAAATCTCAGACCTATGATGAAATGCTTTACATTCCCTTACACAGAAGGACATCTAAATTAATAGATTGCAATAAGCACTGTCTAGTGTTGATTCGTATTCAACACTACACAGGGCTAAAATCTCAGAGAAGATTTTCCATCACTCCATAAAATGTATATCTCTTGATTATTTCCTTTATTTTACCTGAACATATATTTGAGGAATGTTATAAGACCTTGAATAACCAAAGCTGGCCAGCTATTTGGTAAGACAAGCCTACCGTCCATTGGCTGATATGAAAATTTGGACATGCCGAAAGCTAAAGTTATCCATTCCTGTATGTCAGTTAGTAAGAAGTTGTGTTTCATACCAGAGTATAATGTCTGATACAATTAGGCATTCCATGCCAGCTTTTGATTAGGTGCTGTACATTGCATGAGAAGAGTTTTTTCATAACTATCTTTGACTTGGCTGGAACAAGTAATTTTCTCCTTTGCCTGCTCCCCATCCTGATACCATAGCATCTGGTGCTTGATGTGCACTTACTTGTTTTTCAGCTATCTTCAGCTTTCTGATTGCTTCTGTAATGATGATCTTATTACTCTGCTTTATTTCCTCATATGAGAGAACACACGACTCTGTGGCAACAGATTTCAATTTCCCACTTTTCTTCCACATAATTATTACTGTAGCTCTAACTTTTCTTACAAGCTTAAGAAAGTAGCTATGAAAAGGAATAGAAACAACAGTGCCATCTGCAGATTTGACAAGACAGCAGAAAACAAGAGGTTGTATTTGGATGGTTAACAACACATTTACAATGGATTAAGTTTTTGTTTGCTTCAGTGAAAATTCAGTCATGGACAGATTGATGCCCCTCTTTTAGAGACTTAGTTGTCTGGGCATGTGTACTACATATGCTTTACATTGAGTCCTGAACCTTCTGAGTATATGAGTTTGTCCACCTGACAGATCCATGACTAAGCATATTCTAATGAATACGAGCATATTCTAATCTTCAGACTCATCACTGTGTTTAATTTCAGGGTTTGTCATGCTCTGTCAGACATGTGAATCTAGTAAAAGTCATTAAAACAAAATGTGTTTAGCTTTACTGACACTGATGAAGCAGACCAATAGGTCAACAACTTCCACTGACTAAAGTCTGAAAGAAAAAACTTCCATCACACAATCTTAGCTCAGCTCATCCATGCCTTTGCACTTGGTAGAAAAAGAGTAAACAAATAATGTACTTAAAAAAAATCCCAGCAACTGAAGCAAGAGATCAGTAAATTAAGTCCAAACACAAAATTCTAGAGTCATGTAAGAAGTCGTAAGTACACACACCTAGTAGCATCTAGACTTCCACATACTAAATCATTTACTTGTATACATGTGAAGCATCAGGAGTAGAGCAGCAGTGGTCACAAACCACAGTGGTGAGAAATTTTACACTCTGTCACATGAATAAATCTTAGGTTTGTATAGCTGAACTCTGTATTTTAGCTCATCTTTACCCAACTGACATGACCAAGTGCCAATCTGTACATATACTTGACTACGGATGGAAACATATGTGTGCGCATTGGATCTGTACAGGAAATAACTCCTTCTGTACAGCTACAATTGTAGAAACAGGAGCAGGCGTACAGCAGAAAGACCTATCTACACATAAAAGGAAAAAATGTCAAGCTTTGTACATTCAGATGTAAACAAGAAACATTGTATTCATTCCACTTTCTAATTGTGCTTGTGGTCATCCAAGACAGACCCAGATAGATAATAGGGGGTTGTAACGCCAAAGAGCCTGGAAGGAATGGACTATTGTATTTGACTATTTTCCATGTACAAATTAGCACAGCAAAAGAAAGAAATCCTGCAGAAAAACACATGTACTTTATTACAGTTCCTAGTGTTACTTCTGTAAATACCACAACAGCAAGAGAGAGAGAGCTAAAAAAAACTGTTGGAACAGATGCAAATAACAAATGCAAATGTGATTCAGTGCCCTTCTGACGTGAAGTGACCTGAGTTCAAGTTCAGATGAACACATAGCTGGTTATGGTTTTGGCTACATTTCCTTTCAGTTGAACAACTGTGATTTGCTTGTGTTAGGCTTTTATTTTTAAATGCTTATATAGATTTAAAAATATATAAATAAGTATATATAGGCAGTATAAATACAAAAATATAACATATATATTTAAATATATATAGAATTTTAAATATATAGAAATATCTTTAAACCATTAGAAAGGGAAATCTTCAGAACAGAATGTCTGCTTTCTTCTGTTTCTCCTCAAAGTTGTGTGCTAATATGTCTGTGGCATGAAGAAATTCACAGAGCAACAAGCAAAATTCTCCAAATACCAGGTCCTAATTTGAAAGAGAGAAACTATCTTTTCAAGTTACTTTCAGCCAAATGCTACTTTTTCAAGACAGGTGTACCATGTTATGGCTCAAAGTTTCAAAATTAGCTGTGAAAGTACGTAACTGCCATTTACACCAGGGAAACAGGGGTCTGGGTATGGAGTAAGTTCTAGAATAACTAACAAATAAACTACTGACTCCCCAGACCTTATTCGAGCACCACCCATACTGAAAATGAATACGATTTCTGCTGAACAAGCTTAAGATGGAGAAGTGAGCAATACTAACTACCGAAGCACTCCAGGCAGTACGTCCTGAAGTCAACTGTATCTGCTGGCTAACAAGGGAAACAGAGCTGTTGCTGCTGATACTGCCTGTAGGCTTGTTCACCCCCTTATATAATGTGTGCATGGGCTCTCTATGTGTCTGGGCTATGCATCTTCCTTACTGAGGCAAGGATGTGGAACAAAGACTTTAGGTGTTACTCTGCTCTACAGTGTCTTACTGAAAATACAGGAACATGTGATAAAATATTACGACTAATCCTGTAAATGCTTCTTACCTAACCATAGAGCTTACAACTATGAACTTCTGCTGATGTTACTAGAGCGCTACATGACTACTGGCTGCTTGTGTTGCTCAGTGTAAGACAGGGAGTTTAGAGAGATGCAAGGTGAAACACATAATCCAAATGCTGATTGTCATAGTTGTCAAACTCATTTCACCTACTTGACTAAAGGCTAATAGCTATAAGGCCTCTTTTCCATCTCAAAAACATCCATGAACATCCTACCATGACCTGTGTGAACTCATGCTGCAATAAACTGCAATAGTAACATGCACACCAAGTTATCCTACAACTTATCTCTATTCAAGCTCTAAGTCAAATTCTTGCATGTTTACCTAGCCTCCTGCTGAAAGCAAGAGATTTTCCTGAGTATGGAAGGAACAAAAGAATGGCCTGACTAAAAAAAAACTAAATAAAAAAAATTAAGCTTGCTTCACATCACTATACTTAAGGCACAATGAAATTTGGTGGTAGGTGTGGGGAGGAAATCTCTTGAGGCAGGGTAAGTCATATGAATACAAAATAGTATAGTATGGAATATAACGCATAATAGTTGTCAGCATAATGCACCATTTATTTTCATGAATTAGGGACTGAGAACTTAATTCACAAGCAGCAGATTGAAGTACAAATGTTATGAGTATGACCTTAATATGAGACCAAATCCTGCAGTTCTTACACAGCCTTGTTGAGTCATATGTCCTGTTGATCTTCCCTAAATTAGGACTGCATGATTGGCTCGTAATATATTACAGTCATCAGGTTATAAACTTCTAATTTTCATAAATGAAAGAGAATCTATGCTAACTTTATGCCATTTTGTGTGAATTCAGTATTTTAAGTGGAAAATAGACTTCTAACAAAACAAAAATTTAAGATCAATCCAGATAGATAACATTTTTTATTTCTAGTGATTAATTAGTATTTAGGGATTCTAAATCCAAAAAGTTGTGGTTTTTTTTTTTAAATCATAAGATAATTTTTAATAAGCAATTCAAATAGGGTTATTCCAGTGTTTATGTCCCCATGGGGCTATTAAAAAACATGCTAAGATTAGTTCACAATGGTTACTGTAGATCATTGTATACAGACAAATAAGAAGTCACAAGCTGCTGTAAAGTTCATATATTTCTTTAATATTCTTTGCTATGTGGATTACTACACTCAGTCAAATACTCAGAAAAAGACAACGTATCTATATGCCAAGACAACTATGGTGTCAAATGTGTGCACATGAATATTCTTACTGAAGATTTTCTGATAGCAAGCATACAGCCCATACTTATGAAATTAAGTAGGAGTCAAAATGGAACATTTAATATCAATCAAAGAGCAGAGCTACAGCTCTCAGCTACAGAGCATCCTATCCGGATAATCATGGGAAATATGCAAGAAAATCATATAGTAACCATCAGCTTTACAGCCCTAACGTATACAGATATCATATTACATATCTTGCAAAAGTTGGTATAAACTTCTTGTAATGAGTCACAGCAGTAATGAAGGCTCACTTAAGCTGGCTGCAGGAAAAAGTTCAGTACATGCTGCACAAAGTTTCTCTGCATGTGCACAACTGAAAAATATTTCCTCTTTTCCACTTGTATATTTTTTATTATTTTATTTTTTTTTTTTTTTAGGAAGGAAAAAAATTCCTGGAACATTACAGTGTGATATAGTTTGATTTAAAGAGGGGAGAAACATCTCTTCCCTAAACCCAAAGCAGTTAAATCACCATTCACAGGTCGTTGCTCTTCAACTTTATAAAACTGATGCCAACATCAAGTTCTTGGTTCTACCTGCAGCAACCCACAGTTATCAAGGCTCCAAGCCTGTAATGCTTTAGAGAGGATAAGATTTACACGATTTGCTCAAAACAATCTTTCTCAAACTGCAATCTTACAGCTTAAAACCATACCCATCCACACATATACACACAGATACAGTATCAGCTGCAAGCAATACATTTTTGCAGGAAAGAAACGGAATTTACCAGGACGAGGTAAGTCAGAAGCAGGGTGCCAGCAGTTGTCCAGCGGCAGCCCTCCATGGCTGGGTCTGTGCTGGCCCTGGGGTGGGACACCGCAGAAGCTGCGAAGTGCTGAGCTGCCTGTTGTCACATCCAGCGCTGGTGCGAACCTTCAGCCCCGCTTCTCCGCCTCTATCAGCCCTGCTCGCATTTCCTGACCCAGGCGTGGGTGGGTGGGTTGGAACTGCGGGGAAGCGCTCACCAAGCCGATTAGCAGCCAATTCCCCTCCTGCTAGTTAGATGCAGCACAACAACGCCAAGGGGTCCGGGAAAGCATAGCAGTGAAAGACAGAGGGAAACTAAAGAGAGAGAGAGGAGGAGAAGAAGGAGGAGAAAGGCAGATTGGCACAGCTGAAAGGAGTGCTCTGCCTTCAGCTAGCCACCCTCCACGAGTTCTGCTCTACCACTTGCCATAAACAGCTCGTGCTTATTGCTAGGTCAGTAGCTCTCCTCCTGAGTGTTCATTGTTCCAGACAGGAGGGAAATTTAATCTGCGTCAATACATAGCATATGCCATAAAAGGCACCAAAGTCAGAAAAATGCTCTCTGGAACCCTTTTATGCCATTCGTTTAGCAATAAGGGAATCTGCCCCTGCTCTGAAATTGTCAAGCACGAATTTTTCTAACAGGACAAAGTTATAGTCTGTCACTACTTTTTTCTTCTGGGGGAAATTAAAAAAAAAAAAAAAACACGAAACTTATTCTCTATCAGAAGGAAAGTAAGCTTTCAGGAGGAAGAATTTAGCACAGGAATGCAAAGATCCACAGATTTCAGGAAAGCCAGGAACTCTGTCTTTTAAGTATTTAACAGATAAGAGTTTCAAACCACTGCTCTCATTCGGCTCATGATTACTGCCTGTCATCCTGCATTGCCTGAAGTCTCCAGCTTTTCTTTTTGTGTGTCTATTAATTTTATTTTCTGAATTTTATTTTCTGAGGTAGAAATTGCAAACTGGATCCAAGACTCTTTCTCAGCATGATAGGCATTCTCCCACATGGGAGTGAGTGGGACATTTCTAGCAGATGCAACATTATGGTGCTGAAGAGTATGCTACATCCAGATGGACATGTAAAAAGCCCTGTCTTCCTAAGCTCGACTGTGGTACCTAAGTAAGCTCAGGCAATGAAGGAGAAAAATAATGTACATGTGTGTTAGGGATGGAGAACAGATTGCTAGCAATGAGCCTGAAAAGTGACTGAAGTCAGAAGCTAGCAGAGGAAAGCAGAGCTCTGCCAAGGGCACCAGGACTGGGGACTAAACGGAAAAGGGAGCAAGTGTAGACTATAGACCATTTAAGAGAACTGCACAGCAGTCAAAATGAAAAACAGCCTACAGGAAAAGCTGGAAAAGCAGATGGAGAGTGATACAGAGTTTGCAAGGGAGAAGGAACTGAGGTGACAAAAAGGGAGCTACCTATGCTGAGAAATCAGATAGGAAGGAAGAAGAGGGTCTGGCTTGGCATAACAGAATCAGGAACATAAATACTAAAGACATCTGAAGGCCAAGATAGAAAAGAGATAAACTAGAAAGAGCTGGGGCTGGGAAACGCAATAGGCATTCTTCCACATGGGCTTGAGAAATCAATTAGGCTGAAGAGAAAAATTTCAAAGAAGAAATGAAAGTAGTTAGGAACAGTGGGAGAAAGAGATTTCAGCTTGCACAGGCCAGAAGTGTCTTAGTTGGGTACCTTTGGACTTGGCAGGCAAGGAAACAGAAAGGAAGACTGAAAAGGCTCACTGGGAAGGGGCTACAGTGAAAAAACAGCTAGGTTGACTGAATGTGGCAGGGGTGAGAAAGACCTAAAATGGATACTAAGATTCTTCTACTACCAGTGAGTCCTTTATAAGTCCAAATCCCCTCACACAGCAACTTCAGAGATCAGTTCCCAGAAGCGAAGGGAGGGGTGGACAACTTTGCACCACCTTGTGGCTCAGAAGAGGGAAAACTCAGGAAACTAAACATAAATGAATCTATGAAAAGTCTATTGTACCTTTTATAAATAACACCACCACCATCACCACACGAAGTCCCCAAATTCTTTCTTCACCAGCAGTATCAATACACACCTCAAAGTTGCACAAAAGGATTTTTTCCACACATCTCCTGACCACTGCTGTCTGTTTTCTTCTGTACTCTGTTCTTTCACCCCAAGAACACTGATGATATGATGACTGCTTTATTTTTAAGAACCAAAATGCTGCAATTGTGATCATGTGACTTACAGTGGATAAAACAACTCAGAAGGACATTTTCATAATATACTTTCCTTTTTCCCTATTCTCCCCCCCCCCTTCCCCCCCGGTAACACTACATGAGCTCATTTCTGATCTCATGATTTTCAACATTTCTTGTTCAACTTTGGAAAATGTGGGGTTTTTTTAAAGGAAATTCTGGAGATTCTTCTTATCAGTACAGAAGTCTCAACAGTCAACTGAATCATCTAGGCTGGAATAATTAGATAATACTTTGATTCCATGTATCCTGCCATGGTTCTGCTCATGGACCTCTCATTGCAGCTTATGGGAATTTTGCATGAAGAATGATGACAAGAGAAAGAAGCTAATCATAGAACAATTTAGGTTGAAAAGAGCCTTAAGATCATCAAGTGCAACTGTTAACCTAATACTGCCAAGTCCACCACTAAAGCACATCCCTAAGCACCACACCTACACATCTTCTTAATACCTCCAGGCATGGTCACTCAGCCACTTCCCCAGGCAGCCTGTTTTGATGCTTGATAGCACTTTTGGTGAGGAAATTTTTCCTAATAACCAATCTAAATCTCCCACGGTGCAACTTGAGGCCATTTCCTCTTGTCCTATCACTTGTTACTTGGGAGAAGAGACCAACACCCATCTTGCTACAATCTCCATTCAGATACCCGTAGAGAGAGAGCAGTAAGTTCTCCCATCAGCCTCCTTTTCTCTATACTAAACAACAAGTTCTCGCAGCTGCTCCTCACAAGAATTGTTCCCTAGAATCTTGACCACCTTCACTGCCCTTCTTTGGACATGCCCCCACACTTTAATGTCTTTCTTGTAGCGAGTCGAAGATCTTGCAGTAATGTTACCAAATTATGTGACCTGAAATATTCAGACATGTTGAAAAGGTGTTTTAGCTATAAGGACCTTTGTTTATTCAAGATACATGTTTAATTGGGAGCAGATCAGTAAGACGCTCATAATAGACTTGTAAGTTTTACAAAATTCACCAGACCTGACATTTTGTTACACATTTAAAATTCATGGCAGACTCTAAAATGCAGCTTGAATTTTGTTTTCACAACAAACTCACGCAAACCCCATAATTTTTTAATGAAACCACATGAATATAATACTTTCAACTGTTTGGTTTTCAGTTTTCTGCACATATTTGAACTTAGATATCAAAGTGAAATTCAAGGAATGGAAACTCACATGAATCAATCCAAAGGAAAGGTCTACTCAAATTCTTGCATATAGCTGTCGTGCCCGATGTCTGCCAATATCTACAGTGAAGTGTTGCATCTGCTTAAAGGCTCATTTGAATTATTCTGAACTGAAAAAAAAATGAACTCAAAAAGAAGTATAGATTTACTGAAAAATTACTTTAAGGCATGAAGTGCCTGCAAGTGTTCTGGAGGTTAACATTCCTGTGTACCGCTATTCAGACCCATGGTTTTGTTATACTGCACATATGCATTTTGCAAGGAGTAAATCTATTTATCTTGCTGAAAGGTCATTCTAGATATGGAACACTAGTTTTGGGGTGGGTGTATTTCTTTTTGAGTTGCATACATACTAAAATATAAAGCATATAGTAAGAAGGAAAATATGCCCTCCTGGTAAGATTGCCCAAAAGGTGCAAAGCCCCAGGCCCTGTTCATCTCCAGAATTTCTCTGTCATGCACCCTAAATGAATGCAGGAATTCAGAGCAATAAAAGACTTCTAACTGCACCAGAAGTAATAGCTGAAACTTCAAATGATGTGTTAGCTTCTATGAATGATGACTACTATGCCCAGCACTTTGTTTCACGAGTAATAAAGAGGTTGCTATCAGTAGAATCCTAATGCTACAGATGAAGTCCTGAGTCCTCTAAGATCATTTGCAAGACTGATACTGGAGATTGTTGAGTCCAGGATTGCATGTGATATCACCTTGCAAGTTATACATATGCAAATATGTTGCCTTCAAACCCTGATAGTACAAACATAAGCCCTTCACCATCTTAGGGGAGAGCAAATGAATAAATACATGCTACTCCCTGTCCTGAAAATTACCCCTTCAGCTATCTGAACTGGTCATTATTTCCAGTTTTTCACCTCTGCCAGGTGTTTAAATTATATCTGTTGGTGAGAAGCAGAGCTGGTTATTGACACTAGACCTACAACAGATTATATGAATGTAATGTAAAGGACAGTGTCTGAAGCAGTATTTTAAGCTCTACAGATTTAAAAATACTTGATTTGGAAAACACAGGTGTAGGCAGAAGAAAGCTGTTAACATCTATATACTTTGTAGCAGGAAAGAATGAACTGGGGAGCTCGTCTTCTTGGGGATAATATGTTACAGTTTTCACTCAGAAGCCACCTGTCTCCTTGAGGTTGGACCTCTCTTTTTTTTCACAGGATCTGTAGGACTTTTTATTCTTTTTACATTTCCAGTTAACAGGTGTGGGTTTTTTGTTTGTTTGTTTGTGTTTTTTTTTTTTTTTGTTTTTGTTTTTTTTTTTTTTTTTTATGAGCATGGACTGATTTCTGAGAATCTGGAAGCTTGTACAAGTAAGCAGAGTGAGAAGCAGGAGGGAGCCTATCGTTTATAAGGAGCTTTAAATAGGATTTGCATTTACATGTGTGAGTGTGTCGTGGTTTAAACTCAGTCAGCCACGCAGCCACTCCCTCACTCCCCCCCTTGCTCCTCCCTCCGTGCTCCGGGAGGGATGGGGAGGACAAAAAGAATGTAACTCCCACGGTTGAGATAAGAACAGTCCAGTAACTAAGGTATAACACAAATCACTGCTGCTACCACCAATAATAATAATGATAAGGAAAATAACAAGGGAAGAGAATACAACCTCTCACCACCCGCCAACCGATATCCAGCCCGAGCAAGCAGTGATCTAACCCTTCTGGGTAACTGCCCCCAGTTTATATAGTGGGCATGACGTGCTGTGGCATGGAATACCCCTTTGGCTAGTTTGGGTCAGGTGTCCTGTCTTTGCTTCCTCCCAGCTTCCTCTCCTTGCTGGCAGAGCATGAGATTCAGAAAGTCCTTGGTCAGAGTAAACGTTACTGAGCAGCAACTAAAAACATCGGTGTTATCAGCACTGTTCCCAGGCTGAAAGTCAAAACCACAGCACTGCACCAGCTACTAAGAAGGAGAAAAATCACTGCTACTGCTGAACCCAGGACTGTGCTTGTGTGTGCTTTTGGTAGATCTGAAAGACACTAGAAAAAAAACTATAAGGATTGCAGTATGCTGTACTGACTAGGTAAAGCTCATCCAGATGTATATGACCTGTGATTATGAAAGTGCTTTCCTGAAAGTTTAAGCTGCTGATGCATACAAAATCTTTACCTACAGCTCCAACTTGAGATAAAATTCAAATATTCAATAGCAGGAACAACATAGTTCTGAGCAGCATGAACATCCTCACTCACACCGAGAAGGTCAATAGATATTTCAGCCTTCAGAATATTCAGTCTTTGCCATGCATGAGAGACTGGTTGCCATGAGCACTGCAGTGCATTGGGGTCACCTCAGAACTGATGTGCTGTGACCTCTCTGTCTTCAGCACCAACAGCAACCTCTAAATCTTATGTGAGGAGACTAACATTCAGGTCTCAAGATTAACACTGCTTAATCCATTTTGTTTAGCTGTGCAGAAATCAAACTGATGAGATGCTTTCACATGAAACATGTTGAGCTTTCATCACTGAAGCAGAACATTGAAGAGTTGCTTCCTCTGCGGGAATTGTGGGAACAGATATGTGAAAACTGCTTCTTCCTAGAAATTTAACTGCACTCACTGACGAGCTACAAAGACCTCACCCCCTTCCCATGCTAGGCTGTCACCATTTACCTTGTGAGTTTAGAATCACAGAATGGTTTGGGTTGGAAGGGACCTTAAAGATCATTTGGTTCCAGCCACCCTGCCATGGGCAGGGAATCTTCCACTAGACCAGATTGTTTAAAGCCCTGTCCAACTTGGCCTTGAACACCGCCAGGGATGGGGCAGCCGCAGCTGCTCTGGGCTACCTGTGCCATTGTCCCACCACCCTCATAGTAAACAATTTTTTCCTAGTATCTAACTTAAATCACTCACTGTCAGCTTAAAGCCATTCCCCTTGTCTTATGCCAACATGCCCTTGTAAAAATTCCTCCAGATTTCTTCTAAGCCACCTTTAGGTACTGAAAGCTGCTCTAAGGTCTCTCCTGAGCCTTCTCTTCTTTGAGCTGAACAAACCCAACTGTCTCAGTCTGTCTTCACAGGAGAGGCGTTCCAGCCCTTCCATATCCTTCTTGTGTTGGGAGCCCCAGAGCTGAATGCAGTACTGCACGTGAGGTCTGACAAGAGCAGAGCAGAGAGGGAGAATCCCATCCCTCATCCCGCTGGTTACACTTCTTTTGATGCAGCCCAAGATATGGTTGGCTTTCTGGGCTGCAAGTACATACTGCTGGCTCTTGTTGAGCTTAAGATACCTGTTGTTCTTCAGTAAAAGCCCTCTGGCAGCAGAAAAATCTAAACTAAAATCTCTTGAATTATCTTGATAAAACATCTTGAAGTGTTTTTCACAATGATTTAACATCATATTCGTATTTTTCACTGGATGTGGTAATTTAGCAGATGAGCCAAAGATCTTGAATTGACATGCATGAGATCTGACTTAAAACAGCAAAAATCTGCACCAGCATATGCAAAATTGCTTCCTCTTTCTGTTTTGATGGAGAGTCCCAGGTAAGACAGACAAGCACGTACCCATCATTCTTCCAAAACTGTTTCTCTCTCAGGCTTATTCTGTTCCCATGATGACACTTACATACCCTTAACAGTCAACCCTCAACCACTGAACATGCTTTTGTGATAAGACTAAAATGGAATCCTACTTTTAGAACTTTCCAAGTGCCTGCCTGTCAGTGAGCTCACACATGACTCTGGGCCACTTACACTCTCATTCTGGAATGTGAATCTCTTTTTCTTTTTTTTTTTTTTTTTCCTCCCTCACACAAATCCCATTACCCCTATGTTATGCTGCTGCATGTTCCTTTTCAAGTCTGCTTTCAGAAGCCTGTGAAATTTGTGTACCTCCAGTCTTTCTTTACCTCTTGCCTCCCATCCAGCTGTATCTCTGCTTGCTCTAATATTTGTTTTCATATCATGCTCTCTCAACAGCCCACAAAATACAGGAAATATTGGGTTTATGTTTTACAAACAGGGCTCTGAAGGTACAGAAAGATTAACCAACTTTGGTTGGTTAATCTGATGACTTTACATGAAGCCACTGACAGAGCACAGAAGTGTACAAGATCTCTGAAGAAGCAAACTTGCAGACTTAGCTACAAGGGACAATATGTTGGCTAGTTCCATTAGAAATCACATGAGGGTAAATTTCATTTAACTACATATGGCAAAAAAAGAAATACATTGTGAGCAATATTTCAGTAGAATAGACATTAACAGCAGAGCACTTCATTACTGCAGAGAACACACTGAGATCTTGGAATGAACTGCAAGCAAACAACAGCCCTGTTCTACAGTGACAACTATTATTGTCCCTAATCTGGAGAGACAAACATTTGATGGATGGACCACCCAGAGGATAAAGTATTGTCTGGATGGATATACACAGAGACATGGTCAATGGCTCAGTGTCCAGCTGGAGACCAGTAACAAGTGGTGTTCCACAGTGGTTGCTATTCGGACTGATCCTGTTCAACATCTTTGTTGCTGACATGGACAGTGGGATTGAGTGCGCCCTCCGCAAGTTTGCTGATGACACCAAGCTGTGTGGTTCAGTTGATATGCTGGAGAGAAGGAATGCCAGCCAGAGGGACCTTGACACACCTGAGAGACAGGCCAATGCCAACTTCATGAAGCTCAATCAAGCTAAATGCAAGGTCCTACACCTGGGTCAGAGCAATCCCAGGCACAGCTACAGGTTGAGCAGAGAAGAGATTCAGAGCAGCCCTGTAGAGAAGGACCTGAGGGTGTTGCCTGATGAGAAACTGAACATGAGAAGGCAGTGTGCGCTTGCAGCCCAGAAAGTCAACCGTATCCTGGGCTGCATCAAAAGGAGCATGACCAGCAGGTCGAAGGAGGTGATCCTGCCCCTCTACTCTGCTCTCGTGAGACCTCACTTGGAGTATTGTGTGCAGTTCTGGTGTCCTCAACGTAAGAAGGGCATGGAGCTGCTGGAGCAAATCCAGAGGAAGGCCATGAGGATGACCAGGGGACTGGAGCACCTCCCGTATGAAGATGGGCTGAGAAAGTTGGGGCTGTTCAGCCTGGAGGAGAGGAGGCTGCGTGGAGACCTCATAGCAGCCTTCCAGTGTCTGAAGGGGGCCTACAAGGATGCTGAGGAGGAACCCTTCATCAGGGACTGTAGTGATACGGAAGGGGTAATGGGTTAAAACTTAAACGTGAAGTTCTGGTTAGATATAAGGAAGAACTTTTTTTACCATGAGTATGGTGAGGCACTGGAAGAGGCTTCCAAAGAGATGATAGATCCTCCATCCATGGCAGTGTTCAAGGCCAGTTTGGACAGAGCCTTGGGTGACTGGTCTAGGGTAAGGCATCCCTGCCCATGGCAGGTGGTTGTAACTAGATGATCTTAAGGTCCTTTCCAACCCAAACCATTCTGTGATTCTATGATTCTATGAACTCTTGCAAATCCATGACCAGTTTAACTGTTGTGATTGGGTTTTTAACTCACGGGCTGAGCCTCAGACATGAGGTCAGTATGTGAGTTTCACTTTCCATAAAAAGTTTTGGGCTTACCGTTGGCAAAAAATAACCAGAAAACATGATCTCTAAAGGCTTACATACTGACAGCAGATACAAACAGGTTTGCATGCCATTGTTGGAAGTCTCATGATTTGAGCTATGAAGCTTCTTATTTTAGAGATACTACACAGCAACACTTGGAGTCTATGATATTGCTTTTGAATATTACAGGAGCAGGACTATAATTTTGCAAACCACTCCAGCTGCAAGTCAGTTGGAGCTTTATGAGTTATAAATTACTTTTCTGAAGGAACCAAACCAAACCAAACAAAACACCTCACACAATTTTTAACCTCTTTGGATCTCTAATTCACAAGGCCTTGTCTTATTTTACTTCTATGGCAATAGACCATTCGTAATTCTCTATATAGCTTTTAGTTTTCATAATGAAAATGGGATTTGATTCCACTTTTTTTTCTTCTTATCAAAAATTCAGATTCTACCAGCAGTCTTAAACTATTGTGAGCAAACCTAAAATTAATTAGGTGAAACTGTCATCAAGGAAAGAATGTGCAAGTTTTAATAACCTTATGAATAAAAGAAGAAGAAAAGAAAGCTAAGAGGTATAGTTTGGATCAGGATTTGGAAAACATCTAAGGTGGAGGAGGTGGGATTGGGGTTTGGCCAGTTTTTGATACTCGGCTCTGTGTCTGGATTCAGTTTGCCAAAGTTTCCAAGAGGAGGCATGTGGAAGAAGGAGAGAAGTTGGATTCAAAGTTTTTGGGTTTTGGCCCATCTCTTATGCTAGCAATTAATGAGAATGTCTGGACAGCACAAAGCATACTTTGAAATGTTGAGCCAGGAAGATATTTAAGCAGTGGAGAAAACCTCCTTTCTTAGCAAGAGGGTTTTGAATATCAAAACACTAGTGAAGACACCATGTGGATGGAGCACCCACTCAGTCACACTGGGATACTCCAAGCCAAAGACACCAAGTGCTCACCTCCTAGTTGGCCAAGTTAATTAATGGACAATGCAGACAAACATCAAGGATTATAGCGCAAAATCACCTAATGATCTCTTTAAAAGCTGAAAGTAATATTGTTCTCATGACTGTCACAGAGATGGAGAAGAATTGAGGGTCAGTGTTGTGGAAAATAATCTTTGGTTTAGAGCACAAAGCACGTTTAAAAATAAAAGCACAGTTAAAAGTATAGAAAGATATAGAATATGTCAAAAACATGGGGGTAAGTGGTCGGATTTTGAAACAGCACAGGGCTCAAATGGCTGCAACACATGCACAGAAGTGGAAAAAAGTATTCAGTGAAATATTTGAAACATATGGGTTTTGTTTATGTTCCTTGCAAATACTTGAGAAAAGTGAACAGCTCCTACCTGTATACAATCGTGACCATGAATGCACTATTATGTTGTAACAAAAATGTATTTATAAGCATTCAGTAAAATACTGGAAGAAATTATAATGTTAATAACTAAGAGGCTATCATGTTCCATATTAAATTTCTCAGTACTGCATCTCACTATGCAAAGAGCAGTAGTTTCTACTTGATGGATTAAACAGTTTCAAAATGGCAGAAATACAGAAAGAAGTGAAACAAGACAGATAGTATTCTCCTGTCAAGCTAAGCAGAAAATACTCTCACTATCAGAGAAACAGGTGAAAACAAAAAAAAAAAAAAGAAACAGTTTTTATTTCCTGGATTTACATCTGGTAGGATGCATTGACCTTCTAGTTTGAATTCATGACAGTTGGAAACTCAAAATTCAAATCCACATGTGGACTGAACCTTCACAGAAAAGACATTTAAAGAGCGATCGTGGCTGGTAAACACATGAGTAGCTTGCACTGAGCCAGCCAGGCTGTTAAATGGTATAATCTTAAGGATCCTAAGCCTTCACTAATTCAAGGAAGACATCAGGAATAATGAAAGTGAAGTCGACCGGGTCTTTTACAAACTAAACCAGGTGAAAATTAGAGCAAAATCTGAATTTGTATGACAATTAGTCAACATCATAATTTGTTTTATCATGTAATTCAATGTGTACTCATATAATCTGAATTAAAAAAATTAAAGTCTTTCATGATGACCATAGCATTATGTATGTCAAATATTTATCGAGGAACTGAAGGCAACTATCCTGACTAAGTGCATTAAACTTCCCCTTTGAATGAGGATGATGTGATTCTCCAATCAAATCAATTACTGCAGTAGAGACAAATTTCTGAGCAGTGGAATATAAAGAGCATTCACAAATAAACTTCATCACATTTAATCAGTAAAAAACTAAACCCCTCAGTCATACAAGAACTTAGTATCCACTTCTAAATCCCACGCAAGGTCTTTTTTGATCAAACTGATCAAAGTACATAATCAAAACTTCTTAAAGGACATGTTCAGAGCACAGCATATAATGCTACATGGGTAAGCACACAAGACTTGGTTGGCTGCAGTTACTGAGAATCAAAAGCCAAACAATTTGGTTTTATTGTACTTCTGATTTCCAGTAACTGTCAGAAAATAAGGGAACAATTGCTCTTTAAATTTCAGGACGGAATTATTTAGAACCATCATTTACTCACATGGCCAATGGTTCAAAGCCTGCTGTGCCAACATTTTTTTCATGGGAAAAGCACATAAGGCTGAGCCCTGCATCCTGCTATAATTCAGTTTTAGCCACAAAGACCATTTACAAGATGAAGTCTCATGAGAGTCTCCTATCGTCAAGTATCTTGTTTCATCATGCATGTCTTAATCCTGAAGCACAAAATAATGACAAGAAATGTAAAAGAATGAAAGGACTCCCGTTATATGCACAAGAGCAGCCTATAGCCCCACCATTTTTGTATGTCACAGATTCTCTGACAATCAGTGCCTTTTTAGCTATTTCATATGACTGTTTATGACAGGCCTTTATTTCCGCAATATCTAGCATCTTACCTGAAGTCATACCTAGTATCTTCATATAGAATCATAGAATAGTTAGGGTTGGAAAGGACCTTAAGATTATCGAGTTCCAACACCCCTGCCATGGGCAGGAAAACCTCGCTCTAAAACGTATTACTGAAGGCCTTGTCCAACCTGACCTTGAACACTGCCAGGGATGGAGCATTCACAACCTCCCTGGGCAACGCATTCCAGTGCCTCACCACCCTAACAGGAAAGAATTTCCTCCTTATATCCAATCTAAACTTCCCCTGTTTAAGTTTTAACCCATTACCCCTTGTCCTATCAATACAGTCCCTTAATGAAGAGTCACTCCCCACTGTCCCTGTAGGCCCCCTTCAGACACTGGAAGGCTGCGATGAGGTCTCCACGCAGCCTCCTCTCCTCCAGGCTGAACAGCCCCAACTTTCTCAGCCCATCTTCATATGGGAGGTACTCCAGCCCCCTGATCATTCTCGTGGTCCTCCTCTGGACTTGTTCCAACAGTTCCATGCCTTTTTTATGTTGAGGACACCAGAACTGCACACAATACTCCAAGTGAGGTCTCACGAGAGCAGAGTAGAGGGGCAGGATCACCTCCTTCTACCTGCTGGTCTTGCTCCTTTTGATGCAGCCCAGGATATGGCTGGCTTTCTGGGCTGCAAGCGCACACTGCTGGCTCATGTGCATTTTCTCATCGACCAGCACCCCCAAGTCCTTCTCCGCAGGGCTGCTCTGAATCTCTTCTCTGCCCAGTCTGTAGCTGTGTCTGGGATTGCTCCCACCCAGGTGTAGGACCTTGCACTTGGCATGGTTAAACTTCATGAGATTGGCATCAGCCCACCTCACAAGTGTGTCAAGGTCCCTCTGGATGGCATTCCTTCCCTCCAGTGTATCAACTGAACCACACAGTTTGATGTCATCGGCAAACTTGCGGAGGGCGCACTCAATCCCACTGTCCATGTCAGTGACGAGGATGTTAAACAAGACCGGTCCCAACACTGATCCCTGAGGGACACCACTCTTTACAGGTCTCCAGCAGGATACTGAGCCATTGACCACAATTCTTTGCGTGCGGCCCTCCAGCCAGTTCTTTGTCGACCGAGCGGTCCATCCATCAAATTGATGTCTCTCCAATTTAGAGATAAGAATGTTCTGTGGGACAGTGTCGACCGCTTTACACAAATCCAGGTAGATGACATCAACTGCTTTACCGCTGGCCATCAGTTCTGTAGCCCCATCATAGAAGGCCACCAAATTGGTCAGGCAGGATTTCCCCTTAGTGAAGCCATGCTGGCTCTCACCAAGCACCTTGTTGTTTTTCATGTGCCTTAGCATGCCTTCCAGGAGAATCTGTTCCAAGATTTTGCCAGGCACAGAGGTGAGACTGACTGGTCTGTAATTCCCTGGGTCATCCATTTTCTCCTTCTTGAAAATGGGGGTTATATTTCCCTTTTTCCAGTCGTCGGGAACTTCACCTGACTGCCATGCCAAATATGATGGTCAGCGGCTTACTGACTTCATTCGCCAGCTCCTTCAGGACCCGCGGATGGATTTCATCAGGACACATGGACTTGTACACGTTCAGATTTTTAAGATGGTCTTGAACCAGATCCTCTCCTACAGTGGGCCCAAGGTCTTCATTCTCATGGTCCTTTCCAAGACTTGGGTGGTGCAGTCAGAGCCTTTGCTAGAGAAGACCGAGGCAAAGAAGTCATTCAGAACCTCAGCCTTCTCCAAATCCTGTGTAGCTAGTACACCTGACAGCTTCCCGAGGGGGCCTACGTTTTCCTTAATCTGCTTTTTATTTATTATGTACCTGTAGAATCCTTTCCTGTTATCCCTAATATCCCTAGCCAAGTTTAATTCTAACTGGGACTTAGCTTTCCTAAGCTGGTCCCTAGCTTCCCAGACAACATCCCTGTACTCTTCCCAGGCCGCCTGTCCTTGCTTTCACTTTCTATAAAATTCTTTTTTCATTTGGATTTTCCTCAGGAGCTCCTTATCCGTCCAAGGAGGTCTTCTGGCCCTCCTGCTGCACTTCATTCTGGTTGGGATGCAACACTCCTGAGCTTGTAGCAGGTGATCCTTGTATATCAACCAAGAGTCTTGGGCCCCCTTGCCCTCTAAAGCTATATCCCATGGAACCTTACTAAACAGGTTCCTGAGGAGGCCAAAGTCTGCTCTTTTGAAGTCTAGGGCAGTGAGCTTGCTGCACACTCTTCTCACTGTCCTAAGGATCTCAAATTCAACCATCTTGTGGTCGCTGCATCCAAGGCTGCCCTGCAGTGCCACATTTCCAACTAGCCCTTCCCTGTTGGTGAGCATGAGGTCAAGCATGGCACCACTCCTTGTTGCCTCCTCTATTGCTTGCAGAAGAAAGTTGTCTTCCACACAGTCAAGGAACTCCTTGGATTGCTTGTGCCAGGCCGTACCATCATTCCAACAGATGTCAGGGTGGTTGAAGTCACCCATGAGAACGAGGGCCTGTGAGCATGAGGCTTTTCCTATCTGTTTATGGAATGCTTCATCCGCAGATTCCTCTTGATCAGGGGGTCTATAACATATCCCCACAGTAATGTCTCCCATTGCTGTTTTCCCTTTAACCCTGACCCACAGATCTCTGTTAACTGCTCACCTGTCCCCAGACAGAGTTCCATACTCTCCAGCCTATCCCTAACATAAAGGGCAACTCCCTCTCCGCGCCTGCAAGGCCTGTGTTTTCTAAAGAGTCTGTAGCCTTCCATTCCAACACACCAGTCATAGGAGCCATCCCACCATGTTTCTGTGATGCCTATAGTATCATAGTGCCGTAGATGAGCACACATCTCTAATTCCTCTTGTTTGTTCCCCATGCTACGGGCATTTGTATAGAGGCATCTGAGCCTAGGCTAGCTATAACTTTAAAAACAGCTCTCTCAGAACCATCATTATAATTTGTTTGTCACCAGGTGCCATTTTCTTTATTTAAGCAATTTATCTTCTGAAATGGATATAGTATTTCATGCATACTTGTTTCCAAAAACTACTTCTTCATGATGCACCACATAATCTTTTCTATATTTAATTTATAATGAGTTTTATGGAGGTATCTTAATGCAGGTTTTGGCTTTATCTTCTTGTAGCTGAGTTCTGATTTATAAAATTTGCCTTTATGTATCTTTAACAGTTATTCTGGCCACTTAGGTCTTGTTTGCCTGCACAACATCACTGGCGCTGAGAAGAGATATTCTTGTGCTGGGTTATGTCTTTTTTCAGCAAAAGAGTACAACGGGACTATTAGCTAAAAGTCATTCTTCTATAGGAAGCTTTGATGTAGTAAGAAGGAACTGTATCTAAACTATAGAGCAGAATATGTAGCCAATCATAAATGCATACTGTGGTTTTACAGTGTTATTTATGTATAAAGATTTACCTTTCCCCACTATGTGTTACTTCTGCCTTTTCCCCTCTCCTTTCCTCATTTTGAGCACGTATGTATGGACCTGTTTTTCTGTCAAAGTTCAGAGTAAAAGATAGAACAGACATTTGTATTGCATATCTGCATTGTATCTTCTCTGTGAATTGCAAGAAGAGGTTGGTTTGGGGGTTTGGGTTTGTTGGTTTTTGTTGGGTTTTTTTTTTAATAATTCTTCAACATTTGTGAGCACATGCCTTCACTACACAGACAGAGAAAGAGTAACTAACATGTTATTGCTTTATAAAATACTGTCAGCTCTTTGATAACTTCCCGTGACGCCATCATCAGTTGAAAAACTAATGCAGGTGAGCTGGAAGAAGCTAGAGATGAAATAACAGCTTTCATACTAATACAGCAATACAGCATTATACACCTAATAGAGTATACTATACTATATATTTCCTTATCTGTATGAAGTACATCAAAAGCTCAGCTTTCTAAAACCTGTAAGTAGCTGGACATTCAGAAAGATATGTGCCAACTAAAACCTCTATCTGGTGGGGAGAGAAAAACTGTGCAAAAATTTTGTGCAATGCAACAGGTAAGGATAAAGCAACCATTTTTTTTGTATCATGTTTTGTAGTTATTATTTAACAGCAGAGGCTATAACACCAAAGGTTTTACATGTCTTTAGTACATCTTTTACAGTGCCATCTTTAATCATTAGGCTTTATAAGGCCTTTTTGTCTAACACAGCTTTGTTTCCATTAACTGGCAGGCAGTCTTTTATTGGTCTTTAAAATGCAGGCTGAGAAGTGAACTGCATGCCATTAATCCCACTATTGGGATATTGTGATATTCACAGTTAGGGGCAGCCCCTGCAAAGACATATCCACCTCAATAAAAAAGATATCACATACTGGTGAAGCTCATCTGATGAATATAATGCGTATTTTAGGATTGCTGTGCCAAGTGTCAGATAAATTACAAAATTAGCCAGTTTCTTTTGTGTGAGTCACACTAAACTGAAATTTATAGGTATGCATATCCATTAGCCTGGTTATCACCATGTGATTCAGAAGTATCTTTTATTTTCCACTTTCAGATGTGAGAATAGGAGAGGGAAGTGAGGTGCATAGTATGCTTAAAATCACATGAAGATTCTCTGAAAGTGTCAAGATGCTGGTCAGTGTTCACCAAAGCACTCTCTGCCTAATTGGCTTAATGGTAGATATAGAAAAGTCTTTTAACCATATGTCCAGATATTACATACTTTGTGTTTGAAGTAATCCTGGTCAAGGGTGCTTTAATTAAATGACAGCTTTGACTATTTATTATGATACCCAGGAAGGCAAAATCTACCATTACACTCTCTGAAGTGACATGGTGTGATAAAATAAAAACAAATTAATTTTAAAAGTGTGTAACATCAAGATAAAACTTTTAATGTTGAACGGGTACCCAGATCTCCCTTTAAGAAGCTAGTAACCCATGCAGCGTTTGTTAAAATGCTGGTTATGTTACTGGTTTGAATTTCCTCAGCCTTGGCTTTTATTTAGTCTCCTGAAACATGAATACAGTGGTAGCTTTACCACTTCACTTGTGCAAGAGACAGAATTAAGTTAAGGCTCCCCTTTGCATTTTACTGTTTTAAGAAGAGTTAAGAAGGAAAAAGTACAATTTACTACATAATAAAAAAAAAAAAATAGCAGTGCTCTCTGGCCTGACAAATTGCCCAGTGATTCTAGTAAGAATAGAGTGAGTGTTCTTCAGGGCAGGGTCGTACTCTTCAGATGGTATTCACTACTTGAGTAAAAAGGCATTCTTTTCCACCTCTATTTTTCTTGTCATTGTATGTTTTCTTCTATTCTGGGAAACACTGAGTCTGAACATTTTGCCACAGCATCACCATGCAACATGTAGACTGTACTGCCACTGTTTCACAAAACACTGGGCTAGAGCTGCATAGACAGAGAACTTGCTGATATACTGAAACACACATGAAAAAATATAACACATTGTTCAAGGCTATTGCCAGAAGAGAAAATAATTAAAGTGCAGCTTCATTAGGGAGAAACAATTGTGAGTTTAATTAAACAGCATGTGTCTGGATTCCAAATAATATTCTGCACAAATATTTCCAGTATCTTAAAATTTCTTTCTATTTCCATTACAATGAGAATTTTCCAAACAGTAGTACTTACTGAATCTATGAGGAATATGTATGGTTGATTGCACTTCAGAGAATCATTAACTGATCCTTAGTAAAACAAGACATAAGGCTCTAAGTCAAGGATAACGGACAAAACCAGCAGTTTAAGTAATATTGACTGACCTGATCTTGATCTTACTAGTCTCATAAAGTTGACGCAGGAGGTAGAGCAGTAATACAGAATTCAGTTGCATCTACTTGGTAACCATAAACCAATACATCCTTGAATAAATAGCACCAGATTTGCCAGCATTAAAGACACAGTTACTGGCTCCTACACCACAAGACTTTTTAAGTGCCTTGTGTGACTGAAAACTTTCCATTATTTTTTGAAAGCATATGAATACATGTTCTCTCAATGTGTGTGTGTGTCATCGCTTGCTGTGATTTATCCTGCTTTCTTCCTGTCTGTCACCACTGGAGAAACTAATACAGCTTCAGGGAACATAACAAGCCATATTCCCTGAAAAGGTACTGAGCCAAAGGTATCAGGCACTCATGTAACTAATGACACGTGTTAGTCCCTCACCCAGAGGATTTGCAAACGTGTATTCATTAGCATTGGAGTGCATCTCTGTAAAGTGGATTTTTTTAAGAGGTGGTGGCCTGTGTTTGCATAGTTCATTCTTTACGTTGACCTGACATGTCTACCTAAATGCCTTCATATGAGATATTCTTCTGAAAATGCACTGAACAGCATAGGATCAGGCTATATGTGCTTGTTATACCCCTGCTAAATATTTACAGTTATAAGCTTCTTTGGAAAGAATGCCTCATCTTCAAAATACAGCCCCAGAGATTAATGAAAAAGTAGCTGCTTTTGTAAACAGGATAAACTAGGCATTTGCATGACAACAGATTTACAACCACAACATCTAGTAATCTGCAAACCAGATAATCGGTATTTTTAGTGCCATGAAGTCTGCATATTAAGTTCTGTGGGCAGAACTGTTTAAACACAGCCAGGATATTTAATGGCATGCCTGTAAGAAGCAACATTCCTTATTGACAGTGAGGGGCCCCGAGCACAGGGCAGAGTTGTAGCAAGGAGTCATCATGGTGATTGCTTTTATACATTTTAAGGTATTTGTTCCATTTGCTAGGTAGGAAACACTGTTGGATCCACATGTTATGTTAATGCATGTTCTCTCATACAGACTGCACATGCTTTTAGGCATGATTGCTGTGAAAATTTGAAGGTTTAAGCCACTCTGCTTTACGCTCCCTCATTCCCACAATGGTCCTGAAATGAGCCACTAGAAGCCAGCCAGGGATGAATACTGCATCTCGTCTGCAGGTGTACTTCTGAAGTATTGCCAAAGAACAGTTAGTTGTCTGGCGAGGCTGATGGCCTGGCTCAGCACCCAGATTAGCAGCTGACCACTGCAGGGAGGCCAGCAGCCCCCTCTAGGTCATGTCAAAAAGATCAGACAGAGACTAACAAGAAGACAGGAAACAAGGCAGAGAGGATATAGGGAATTAAAACTAAAGGGCCAGTCAAGAATGAACCCCCAAAGTCCTACTGGACAGAAATAAAGACTTACCCCTGTGAAGGGGTGTACCTTCAGGCACATTGGCAGTCGAGCTCCAGCACCACCCTGAAATGTCCCCTGGTTACCTCAGGAAGGTTAAAGGTTGTTAGAGATCTCCTCCATCTTAGGGAGCAGAAAAAGAATGGGCAGTAGATGAATGTATCCCTGCCATCAAGAAAGTGAAAATAGCTTTATTAATTTATTTTTACTCAACTGGGTTAATCCCAGCTGCTTAAAATGAGTGGCAAGCTACTATGCTAGCCCAGGTGGCTTTCTTGGCAAGGTCTGCACATTTGTTTCCCCATGTGAAAGAAGTAAAAGGGCTCAAGTTGCAAAGTGGACAGCAAAACTGTTATAATGGGATCCTTAATGAGCCCTTTTCTTCTACCCTTGTCCTTTTTCAAAGAATTCAAGAGTCCAGAGAAGGTGGTGAAGTACCATGAGAATTACATTTGTCCCCTTCTCTGACAGAGTTGCACAGTTAACAGCTGGGAGCATGTAATTTTCAACATAAATTTTCAGTGATCAAAGTAGCCTGCGTTTTTGACTTCAGAGGAACCTAAATCAAGTCAATAGGCATAGGGACCCTACACACAGATTTTGTTCTAGTCAACAGAAGTGGTTTCCTGCTTAGACACCACCCTTTGTTGAAGACCTATAAGTTTGAAAATACTTGGTAGAAGTAAGAAAAGCCTGTCTCACAGACTTTGCTCAACTCCAGTGACTTACCTACTACAGTTCACTTAAGAGCCAAGGCACTGCATATCTAAAGCTCTCTGGAGAGGAGCACATTTTGTTCTCTGCCTGCAATGCCAAGCACACAGACTGCAAGTTTACAGATTGTAGGTATTAATTGCAAGCAATAATTATACTGATACAGTTTTGTTTGTAAGTTAAACTAAAAAATCTTCTGGTTTTTGTTATGCTCTTCTTCTCTTTGCTCAGAAGAACAAAACCAACAAAAGAAACCTAAAATAAATGTAAACAGAGAAAATTCAGTACAATCCCATCATCTCACAAAAAAACCCTTCACAGCTATTTATGAAATAAAGCCAATAGGCAGAAGTATTGTTGTAAGATAATGGTTTCTTGCTGCTTGATTAGTGTTCTAATAGGACAGAGCTGTTTGTCAGCACAGAAGACAGCACAGGTCTTGTGATGGTTATCCTTTAAAATAACACAGTTTCTTTCTTGTCATAGAACCATAAAATGTCTCACCACCCCCATAGTAAAAAATGTCTTCATAATATCTAATATAAATCTCCCCTTTTTCAGCTTAAAACCATTACCTCTTGTCCTACATGATACGCAACTACATGACCTTGTAAACATCCCTCTCCAGATTATCCTGGAAATTTGCATTACCAAATATACTTTCCTATACCTTGCTTTTGCTTTGAGTCTTTCTTCGCATGCTTCAACTCTTTCAAGCTTCCTTATAATACTCTTCTGCTTTTTTTCCTTCTTTTCCTCTAAAGACATTGACACAGAACAGAAGAAAGGCAGAGACTCATACAGAAACAAGAGCATGACATTAGATCATCTGCATCACCAGAATCAATGTTGCATAATAGTTAAGGACTTGTAATAGGATAAAACCAGAGAGATTCGCAGAATACCTGTCTGATGTTTCCAGATAACACAAGCAACAGTGTAAAAAACAACAGCAAAAGAAACAAACCCCAAACCAAAACAAAACCCAAGACCTCAGAAATGAGTGGTCTTTGCTAGTATCTTAACTCTTTGCAAATGGAGGTCACCTACTGGCTAGCAAATGATGGAAGGCAAAATTTTCAAAAATGGGACTTTGCCTAGTCTGCCTGTTTCAACAAATTGATACCACCTGAAGTGACTCTTCACTCCTCCTTCCTGCCCTCTAGACAGAGGTGGAAGTGCTGGATCAAGGAGGCCCAGTAAACGTCAGGGACCATCATCTGGCTGGAGACGACTAGAAAAAGGGGTCTCCTGCAAGACCTCTCCATTGAAGACAAAACAGCCTGTAGTGAAGGAAGCTGGCTTCTCACAGAAGAAAATAGCTGAACTTTCAAAGCGAGATACTGAGCAGGAAAAATGGGAATTACAGCAGAAAGCAGGAGTCTTAAGGCTCCAGTCTAAAGGCAAAGGTTACAATGATTTTTGTAAGCAGCACTCAGAGAACAAGGCTCTCCTGCCTAGTTTCTGATGGTTTCTAATGGTCATGCTGCTACAGAAAAACTCAGCTGAATCCAGAGAGAAATCAATACATAGCAATGAAAAATTAATGACTAAAAATATCACCACAAAAATAAGGGAGACTGTCAGGAGATACCTCAGTTTCTGATAACTGGATAGCTAGACACAGATGGCTTGCCTGCTGTTTCTGCTTAGATCAAAGCAGAAATTTTAAAAAAGAAGTAAGCAGAGTAAACTTATTGCAAATATTATTCTACTTTTCTGCATATTTTGTTAATCTCATGAGACCCTCAAAGAAAGAGCTTGATTCTCTTCTTGGCTGACACAGACGTAAATTCATCAGCTCCTGCAGAATCCAAAGGGAGCACAGAGAGCCGGTGCTGCTTACTGGCCAGCTGAGCAGAACTCCAGGAGTATGCACTTAGGAAATGAGATCCTCTCACAGTATGCAACTGGTTTTAATAGAAATGAGATATTTGCTATTCACAGGAACTGCAGCTCCTGGGTGTATTCGTCATTTTAAAGTCTACAAAATACTGGTTTATGGGATGTGCCTCTTCTTTATTGTGCTTTCAGTATATAACACACAAGAGTAGGAGGCCAAACCTACCTACTCTATAAAATAATCTATGAGGTTCCTCTGCTTTTTACACCTATGAGGAAAAGTGCGAAAATAAAATCGATCACCTGTCATGATGGATAAATGTTAACCTCACCAGAATGGCTGCTGACGCGTAGGAACAATCAGATATTCTTATGCCTCTATTAGATTAACATTAATTTAATAGTCTAGATACTGTAATTCATGTTCACTAAGTTAGCTGAAAATATTTTACAGATTATTACTCAGGTGTTAACCAAAACAGCAGGTATGTCCAAAGCAACTGTCACATTTTCCCAGATTTTCATTTTATTTTCCTGAAGAGCCCAAGAAAGGAAAGGAGAAAAGGAACAACCAGGAAAAGATTTAAAACGCAGAGTGGAGAGAGAAGGCATTTTTCATGCTTCTGCATGAATACAATTCTTTTCAATGCTAGTCCTTTCCAGATGTTTCAAAACACATCTGTTGGTGATGTGTTGCCCCCTTCACTTGGGGCTAAAAGTTGGCAGTGCTGCTCAGAAGCCAGTTTGCTATGGTGTTTCTCTGGAGATCTAGTGGGAATTAGTGTATGCAGAGCCTCTCTAAATGAACAGGAACTTTCCTATCTCATGAATACTCACATCCTATAGTTTCAGATTAATTTTAAATGACAACTGATGTGTTGAACTGGCATATGTACCTGAAGGAATATTCATAATGTAATGCCTAACCCCTTCTAAAGTAAAATTCTGCTTGATGGCATATTATGAGAAAATTCTGTGGGGATCATTACTGTAAAACATTTATCTTAATGAAAGCAAACAAGAAACATATATACAGAATGTCTAAACAATTTGGCATTGAACAGTGTGAGAAAAATGTGGAAAAAACATCCACACAAAATGTTAAAGAATGTCGATGACCTCGGTGATGTGCAAGTCGTCAATAGTATTAATTTATGACTGCTACAAACCAGCTTTAGGAGTTCACTACTCCAATATTTTTGCTTGAATACAGATTTTAAGGTGAACCTCCTTTTTTATGACTGAGGTTTCCCTTTTCTGTGACCATTCAAAAGAAGTGTCTGAAGCTAGACTGTCTGTATTTTTTAATCTTTGACACAGTTACACAGACTCTTTCACTGGTCTTCTGAAAAAACTCCCTAAATAATCATTTAATAAATTTATCTATTTATCATTAGATTGCTTTTTTTACTAATTCACCTTCCTTATACCTTTTATTGTGTCTCAAGTTATAGGGATTTCCGATAGTTTGGGGTTTTTTTCCACATACAGGAGAATCAAGGGGGTTGAGAAGGGAGGGATGCTGCAGCTGGGTGAGAGTGTGAGGAGGAGAGAGAAAAAGGGAGACAGCAAGGCATGACTGGACCCACTGACCCTTTGCAGTCCCTTGCTCCCTGACTGACCAAGGATGGCTCTCCTCCTCCTCTTCCCTCTTCCAAAAGCCATTCAGATGCCATGAGATAATCAAATTTTGCTGACCTAAGAATGAGAAGAAAATAATTCTGCCTTTACCCATGAGAAATGGGGGAAGGGAAGATAGGGTTTTACTTTCACTGCTTAGAAGTTTGGAGCTGGCTCTGGAAATAGTCATAAAATTCATAAAACACTAGTACAGTGCACACATTCCTGCATATTTGAAAGAGAGGGAAAAACATGTGAAAAGCAAAGGCCTCCATATGTGGAATTTCCATCCACATCAGTTGAAGTTTAGTATATGAAAGGCTCACAGAAGCAAATCCAAAAGGATATGTAAAACCCATAAAGATTATTTATTTTTTTTCATGTGAAACCTGAAGCATTTAGCTTACTTCACAGAACTGAAAGAGCTACCCTAAAGGCTTCTGTGTGATTCAGCTTTAATCAAAATAGTGGCTAGAGAACTAGGAAAGCAGATCTGTAATTTAATTTAAATACAGCACACACCCCCCCCATCCAACATTCATTTTTTTCCTACCCCCACCACACAAAATTTCCTCCCAAGGAAGAATGTAAAGTGCTTTTTGGTAGAAATGGTAGAAATTTCCATTATACCACAATGCAGTCATTTATTAAGTAAGGAAAACAAAGTTTTTGCAAAAAGTAATACAATATTGTGGAGGCTGCAAAAGACATTAAGTCAAATTTAGAAAGTCTATACTTGTGAATTCCAAGCACAGTTGTGTAATAGTGCCCAAAATAGTTCCGGCACTCTAGCAGGAATGGACACAAAATTATTTACTTATATGCATATGGAAAATTTCTTTCAGTAAACTTCTGTTCAATTTTATGAGATCAGAACTTGATATACAACATATAGCAGGGAAAAAATATTTTCAAACCACTACAAGCAATATGTTGCTTTTGATTTATTGTGACAGAGTTTTAAGACTCAAAGAAATGCACATTACAGAGCTAACGGAGAAAAGCAGTAGCTGAAATATTAATTCTTTGAATTAGTGTAGCTATGTTTTCAGTTGTATTTGGAGAACTAACAGCAGGCACAGTGACATTTTTACGTATTATGTGCAACTTCTAAGTCCAAGAAAACAGATTACAATTCAACATAACATATAAAGTAATATGCTGCTATAAATGACCCTATGATGCTCGGGTGTGGAGAAATGCATACACTATGGATACAGAAATGTATCAGTAGGAAAACACAGGAATGTATCTTCATTAGAAATGTGCAGTCATTCCAGCAATGGCCAGCTGAAACTTTGATTCTGCCAGCTTATCTCATGAGCTTGGTCATGAGTTTGGACTCCTAAAATTTTGCCTTAGAGGAAGTCCTGGATCGAGAACTGAGCACCAAAGATTGTATGTTCGTTAAAACTGACGTCCCAGGGCAGCCCTACCAAGTATGCTGCCCCTGGATGGGGACTTCTTGCCTACCGCAGAGTTGCCTGCAGGCTTCTGCCTGTGTGCCAGAAGCCCCAGCAGAGCAGGGTTACAATAAAGTTAGGTAAAAAAGTTAGAGTTTCCTCAGGATGTTCTTAGGTAAAAAAGTTAAGAGTTTCCTCAGGATGTTCTAATTACCTCATCATGTAGTTCTGAACAGTGGTGAACTCAGACATGGGCTGCTGAGGGAAAAGACTATTGTTTAATAATTCTGGCATATTATTTTCCCTTGCTGTATAATTTTGTGGATGCTACTTACTTCATTGTCACATTTCATCTCTAACATGGAGGTTACATGCGATGCATGCCATAGCATTTGAGAAATTCATCTCCTACTTTCAATCAGTAAATCTCTTATTACATTTTTTGCCCACATATGGTGCTATAAAACCATAGATGGAAAACAGTACTCATTCTGCTCTTCCTGAAAGCTTTAAGAGATTATGACAGATTAAGTGTCATGAATTTTTCTTAGTTCATGTCTGCTTTGATAATTAGATATAGATATGTATTGAGATACAGAAGTGCTTGTCTCTAGAGGAAAATGAGCATGGTTTGCTTTGACATAAGATCAAGTTGTATCTGTCATAGAAGAAAAATCTACCTTCATGTCTTGAGGTATGCCATTCCTGTTCATACTACTGACGTCCTCCAAGGAGCACCACAAATCCAGATAATGCTTGTGCATGCTGTACTTCATGATTCAGCTTGCAGATGTGAAAAAACAAAAACTGTCTCTTATAGGCACATACGCTGATTAATTCAGGGGTTTTTTTCATATTAATATTGCTTCAGCTATTAATTTGAGATCATGGATCTTCATGAGCTTTTTTCCACATTAGTTCTACTTACTTCAGTAATCCTTGTCTATCTTGACCTGAAGCTCTACTGATATGAATGTCTAAAACCACTGAAGTGCAGGATAGTGGAAAACACAAAAGAGCATGATACTGTATATCAATCATATATATATAGGGAGAAAAAAAGAGCAAATATTGTCCTGACAGAAAAAAATCCAAACTGTTATCCACTTCTTTTTCTCAGCATTCAAATGTTAATGTTCCTTTTGGTTTTTGTGGTTCCTTTAAGTCATAAATGCCTACCCAATTCTGCAACAGTTATAATGTTTGCTTTATAATGTCAGTCTTACATACCAAAACATTTTTTTAAACACATGTTCATTCACTGCAGTTCTAAAAATAATTTAGTTCCATAGGTAAAACAATTTTAAACTGAGCATACTGTACCTGAAAAGCACAGTTTGTGCTTAGGCATTATAGATTTACATATTTTCCACAGTCAAAATGTTAAAAAGCAACTTACAGAGAAGTATTGTGTAATTCTGAACTTTACTTCTCATCAGTTAAATAGGATCCTGCTGAAAATTTCTGAACCAGGCCGAAAAATTCTGAAACAGTTAAGCTGATGAAATTTGTTACCCTCTATTTCTCACCACTTCGAGAGGAAAAAGTTAGAAAAAACAATTATGTACTCAGAGGAGACTCAAATGCTATGTGAAATATAGCATAATACCATTTAATAAAAACAGGACAACAAGGATTAGTCCTTGAAAGGCAGCAGATAACAGGTTTTAGTAAAATACCAAAATTTTAACTAAACATTTATATGTAAGAGAAAAGAATCACACATTTATTTAAGACCTTTAAGATCATCAAGACTAACTCTAAGCCCAGCACGGCAAGTCCACCACAAAGCCACATGTCCCTCAGTGTCACATCTGCAAGTTTTTAAATACCTCTAGAGATGGTCACTCAGACACTTCCTTGGGCAGCCAGTTCCAGTGCTTGACAAGCCTCTTGGTGAAGAAATTTTCTCTAATACCCAATTGGAACCTCCCCTGATGTAATCTGAGGCCATTTCTTCTTGTCTTATCACTTGTTACTTGGGAGAAGAGACTGACACTCACCTCACTATGACCTCCAGTCACATAGCTGTAGACAGCAATAAAGTCTCCCCTCAGCCTCCTTTTTTCAGACTAAACAATCCCAGCTCCCTTGAGCTTTCACCACTTCACTGCCCTCCATGCCTCATTGGACAAGCTGCAACACCTCAATGTCTTTATTGCACTGAGGATCCTAAAACTGAACACACTATTCAAAGTGTGGCCTCACCAAGGTCAGGGGGATGATCACTTCCCTATTCCTGCTGGTCACACTATTTCTGATACAAGCAAGGATGCTGCTGGCCTTCTTGGCTACCTGGCCACACTGCCAGCTAATAATAGCCATCTGTCAACCAACACTCCAGATCCTTTTCGGACAGGCAGCTTTCCAGCCACTCTTCGCCAGGAACATGCTATAGGAGCATCCTAGATCCTGAGTTATAAAAATTTTAATAAACTACTAGGTAGGGTAGTAGGAAACTGTGGAAAGATGAAAGTCGCAAAATATGATGACTGTAGAACTATGTGATAGTTCATAGAATCATAAAATAAATACTTAGGATTGGAAAGGACCTTAAGATCATCTAGTTCCAACTGCCCTGCCATGGGCAGGGACACCTCTCTCTAAACCGTATTACCCAAGGCCTCATCCAACCTGGCCTTGAACGCTGCTAGGGATGGAGCATTCACAACCTCCCTGGGTAACCTATTCCAGTGCCTCACCACCCTAACAGGAAAGAATTTCCTCCTTATAACCAATCTAAACTTCACCCATTTAAGTTTTAACCCATTACCCCTTGTCCTATCACTACAGTCCCTAATGAAGAGTCACTCCCCAGCATCCCTATAGGCCCCCTTCAGATACTGGAAGGCTGCTATGAGGTCTCCACGCAGCCTTCTCTTCTCCAGGCTGAACAGCCCCAACTTTCTCAGCTGATCTTCATATGGGAGGTGCTTCAGTCCCCTGATCATTCTCGTGGCCCTCCTCTGGACTTGTTCCAACAGATCCATGTCCTTTTTATGTTGAGGACACCAGAACTGCACACAATACTCCAGGTGAGGTCTCATGAGAGCAGAATAAAGGGGCAGGATCACCTCCCTCAACCTGCTGGTCACGCTCCTTTTGATGGTTGGCTTTCTGGGCTGCAAGCTCACACTGCTGGCTCATGTTCATTTTCTCATTGACCAGGACCCCCAAGTCCTCCGCAGGGCTGCTCTGAATCTCTTCTCTGCCCAACCTGTAGCTGTGCCTGGCATTGCTCCCACCCAAGTGTAGGACCTTGCACTCGGCATGGTTAAACTTCATGAGATTGGCATCAGCCCACCTCACAAGTGTGTCAAGGTCCCTCTGGACGGCATTCCTTCCCTCCAGCATATCAACCGAACCACACAGCTTGGTGTCATCGGCAAACTTGCGGAGGGCGCACTCAATCCCACTGTCCATGTCAGTGACGAGGATGTTGAACAAGACCGGTCCCGACATCGATCCCTGAGGGACACCACTCGTTACAGGTCTCCAGCTGGACATTGTGCCATTGACCACAATTCTTTGTGTACAGCCATCCAGCCAGTTCTTTATCTACCAAGTGGTCCATCTATCAAATTGATGTCTCTACAATTCAGTGGAAAGGATGTTGTGTGGGACAGTGTTGAAAGCTTTACACAAATCCAGGTAGAGTACATCAACTGCTTTACCGCTGGCCATCAGTTCTGTAGCCCCGTGACAGAAGGCCACCAAACTGGTCAGGCAGGATTTCCCCTTAGTCAAGCCATGCTGGCTCTCACCAAGCACCTTGTTGTTTTTCATGTGCCTTAGCATGCCTTCCAGGAGAATCTGTTCCATGATTTTGCCAGGCACAGAAGTGAGACTGACTGGTCTGTAATTCCCTGGGTCATCCATTTTCCCCTTCTTGAAAATGGGGGTTATATTTCCCTTTTTGCAGTCATTGGGATCTTCACCTGACTGCCATGATTTTTCAAATACGATGGACAGTGGCTTAGCAACTTCATTTGCCAGCTCCTTCAGGACCCGTGGATGGATTTCATCGGGACCCATGGACCTGTACACATTCAGATTTTTAAGATGGTCTCAAACCAAATCCTCTCCTACAGTGGGCCCAAGGTCTGTAGCAGAAGGAACTAATATTTAGCAACAATACATCCTAGAGCAATTAAATCTATGTCTAAGATAGCATGTAGTATTTTAAGTAGAAAATATATTTTCATACTCTAGAGACACCAATAAGAAAACCTCTTCTGACTTACACCACACCAAATGTCATCCAGCCAAGGTTCCTGGAAACAACTGCAGTTGCAGGAAATATAATAGAAACCTTCAGAGGTATTAGTGCAAAAATGCTTTTTTTGTAGACACTGTAAGGCTGACAAAAATATTTCCTTTTTCATCTTGCAAAAGGAGTCTGAAGGTCTCTGAAGGACAGAAACTTGGTGAATGCCTTCTATAGCCAAAGCAACACACAGTAATTACTTCTTTCTCATGCCATTTGTTGCTAGTTAGCAGCTCTGAATGTGGCAAGGCATCAGAAAAAAGCAAAATGTCAGCCAAGTTATGCTCAATGGTGAGGTCAAAACAGGAGCCAAAATGTCATTCTTAAAGCTAGGAGCCTTTTTTGTTTGTTTATTTGTTTGTTTAAATGTAATTAATAGTTTTCTGCTTATTTTAAGAACTGTGGCCAGTGATTAAAGAAGTTAGGCTTCTTTAAAATCACTGTCAACTGTAGATCCTTTTCATTGCAAACATTTGTTAGCAATTCATCTTTATTCTGAGATATCCTGAAGTGCTTTGGTAAAGAAGCTGATATACATACAGAACGACATTATTTCTCTTTTATGATACTAAAACCAGAGCAAAGTCCATAAGGGCTAATCTTCTGCCTTTTACTCAGGCAAAATTGTTCCTGCCACTCATAAAAGACTTATTTTATGGATATGGCTTATGCAACACCTATTAATTTCATTAAGACAGGAGTCTGACCTTGGGTTTAGAAGACTGAATGACTTGATTCTGTTAAAACTCTAACAGAGGAAAATCAAACTCCTCAAGTGATCTTAAAGGCCTCTAAAAATTGCAACAACTACTTTCTGCAATATTTAAAATCTTGTTTGGTATGCATGAAATACACTGGGAAACTTAGGTGGTAAAAAATATGTCTAAGCTGCAAACAAGCTTGTAACTTAACAAGTATGGGCCACAACAACGATAATTAACATATAGAATAAATGCATAAATGTACTGTGCTTTACAAACATAAGCCACTATCAAAGCTACCACTTCAAAACACCACTAGAAATTGAGATCCAAACAAACAAAAATAAACCTGAATTTTATAAAGCAAAAAGTTTTTATGAAGTAAACCCAAAACAATTTGCTAAAATGATTAATTAAAAAATAAGAATAATTTCAATGTCATTATTACTACTACTAATGCTACTATTATTAGTAGTGTAATAAATAATTTTTCCCTGTGGTATTTATTAGAAAATCAATTGAAATAATTCCATTCAATCAATGAAACTATTTTGCTTAACATAACGTGATACTGTTCTTGCATAATAAGAACCATAAAACAAGATCTGATCTGTTATACTTCAAGATCCTTCCTCCTGAATATTGGTTCAAAAACTCTGTCCCAATCATTGCTACCAGAATGATGTCAGATGATATTTTTAAGGGATCCTATGTTATCCATACCAAACAAAAAAGGTAAGTTTAAAAAAGAAGAGCAAGAGGAACTCATACAAGGAGAAAATGAGAATAAAAAGATTCAAGTTTATTAATTCTGTTTTTATTGAAATTGTTTATATGATCCATCTGTTAAAATAAGATTAAACTTAATATGACATTTGATTTGATTTCCATTTTAAACTTTTCCTCTTGATCTTAACCCTATAACACATACACAGAGTACAAGGATATTTGAGCTAAAAAAATTTTCATAAATATGAAGCGAACCTGTTTTCACTGAAACATTGATTCAGAAGTGCCATAAATTACCCTTTTGTTCCACAGGATATATTGACCAAAGGAAAACTACTGGTCCTCCAACATAAAACAAGGGTCATTTGCTCTGGGACTTCATGTTGCATACACTCAAATCAGTAAAACAGTTGCCACTGATTGCACACTTTAAAGGCTCCACATGTGCATTTATACATATTCTGATGTTATATATTTTATTTTTTTTTTTTAACGTGTGAGTGGAAATTATGAGTCAGGCTTGCATTCACAAATGAACCTTCACCTCCTGCAAAAAAAGCCCACAGAAACACCTCCTGATATGTTTTTGTTGACTTTAAGACAAAAAATCACAAGTAGAAATACGTGGAATCTGTGTTAGTCAAGGGACAGTGGACATGTAAGTGCTCGGGTCACATAGTAAAGGTAAAATAATTAAAATCTCATGTGAATTTTGAGGCCAGAGCCCATTCCATCCTCACTCCCAAGCTGGAATTTAGACTTATAAACTGATATCAATCTTGAAAAGAACAGTGTGGGAGACGGAGGAAGGCAATGAAGGGAGTGTGTGTTTGATGCAGTGTGTAGCAATGGGTTTAGCAAATGGAAATGTTAATACCTCATTGTTCAGGGTGATTGTTTTCTTTATTGAACCTTTAAGCATTCACATGCCTCTAATCACTGCACTTCTTGAAGTCCATAACCCAGAAAATATTCCCACCGCCACAACACATCCTGTGTCCTACAACGACAGCATCATTCCAGTTTGCAAAGGCATGATAGTTTTCTGAAAACCAAGAGGTCAGCTCCAAAAAGAACAAACAGAACAAGCAGGTTAAAATCATCGGGAAAGCTTACTCCTGTATTGGTTTGAAAGTCAAAAATTGTCCAAAGAATGGGACAACACACTGATGACATCTGAGCACTGCCACGTGTTGGAGTGAGGTGAAACTTTTGCTCTGTTTCAGTCACTACCAAATTTATAGAAGTAGACTGAAAATTCATTTCTCTTCAGTACACTTATTTTTTTCCTGCAAAACTCCACCCATTCTATGCCTGTCCCAAAGTCCCATTAAATCATTTCCAAGATACTTTTCTAGGACAGTTAACCTACCAAGCTGAAGGTATTCAGACCTCAACCACAGGCAGCTGACATATGTTAAGGCCACATATACAGTGCTCTCCCAGACCAATATATTCCATAAAATACCAGTGAACAGTGATACTAAGTAATCAGTTTATAAGCACCATTGGTGTTCTGACACCACTGTAGCGAAGTCAAAATGGAGAGAGAAATCGAGCCATCACCTCTGAAGGACGTTCTGACAAAACCGAGATTTTAAAATATAAAGTGCTCTCTAAAATACACTTCATACAAGTTCTGCTGCACTGGTTTTTAACATGGGATCTTCAGCAAACGGTAGGTCTTCAAATAGATGGAAACTACAAAAGAGTAGATGATAATAAAAAAATCTCTATTAATAGCATAGAATAGACTAGAATGGAATGGAATATAATAGAATAGTTAGGGTTGGAAAGGACCTTAAGATCAAGTTCCAACCCCCCTGCCATGGGCAGGGAGAATTCACACTAAACCATGTCACCCAAGGCATCATCAAACCCGGCCTTGAACACCACCAGCGATGGAGCATTCACAACTTCCCTGAGCAACCCATTCCAGTGCCTCATCATCCTTACAGTGAAAAACTTCTTCCTTATATCCAATCTAAAATTATCATTGTCCTATCACTAAAGTCACTAATGAAAAGTCCCTCCCCAGCACCCTTATAGGCCCCCTTCAGATACTGGAAGGCTGCCATGAGGTCTCCATGCAGCCTTCTCTTCTCCAGGCTGAACCCCAACTTTCTCAGCCTGTCCTCATATGGTAGCTGCTCCAGTCCCCTGATCATCCTCGTGGCCCTTCTCTGGACTTGTTCCAACAATTCCATGTCCTTTTTATGTTGAGGACATCAGAAGTGTACAAAATATACTCCAGGTGAGGTCTCAAAAAAGCAAAGGGGCAGGATCACCTCCTTCGACCTGCAGGTCACGCTTCTTTTGAGGCAGCCCAGGATATGGTTGACTTTCTGGGCTGCAAGCGCACACTGAAGCTGGTTCATAGTAAGTTTCTCATTGACCAACACTCCCAAGTTCTTCTCCACAGGGCTGCTCTGAATCTTTTCTCTGCCCAACCTGTAGCTGTGCCTGGCATTGCTCCAACCCAGGTGCAGGACCTTGCACTTGGCATGGTTAAACTTCATGAGGTTGGCATTAGCCCACCTCACAAGTGTGTCAAGGTCCTTCTGGATGGCACTCCTTCCCTCCAGCATTATCAACTGAACCACACAGCTTGGTGTCATCCAAAAACTTGTTGATAGCACATTCAATCCTACTGTCCATGTCAGCGACGAAGATGCTGAACAAGACCGGTCCCAACACCGATCCCTTAGGGATATCACTCGTTACTAGTCTCCAACTGGGCATTGAGCCACTGACCACAACTGTTTGCATACAGCCATCCAGCCAGTTCTTTATCTACCAAGTGGTCCATCTATCAAATTGATGTCTCTACAATTTAGTGGAAAGGATGTCGTGTGGGACAGTGTCAAATGCTTTGCACAAGTCCAGGTAGATGACGTCAACTGCTCTACCCCTGTCCATCAGTTCCGTAGCCCCATCATAGAAGGCCACCAAATTGGTCAGGCAGGATTTCTCCCTAGTGAAGCCATGCTGGCTGTCATCAACTCCCTTGTTGTTTTTCATGTGCCATGTGAAAAAACTGTACATATTGAAATTTGTCTTTACTGCTGATTTCGATAAGACATAGCATTCTACAGATCAATCCCCACTCCCATAAAATTCTATCAGGCAACTTCCTGAAGGATGGCAGAGCAGGAGTGCCAATGGGCTAAAACCTGTGTAAAATCGAAAGGAAATCTTTATAAGCTTCCAACAGTGTGCAAAACGTTGTCTTTGCCCACATACACACAGACCTTGGGAAATACACAGTTTGTAATTCTCATTATACCCCTGTGACATATACTTCCTATCATGAATTTGACATTTTATCCTTGGTTTTACTTGATTTTCTTTCTTTATGGAGCAAGGACAGAAGCAGTACAGACCTGGAACTTAACTCTCAAGCAATCCTACACCAAGAGCCACAGTTGAAAAATAAATACTGTTAAGAAGTGTAATCTTCGCTGTGCAACCCCTGGTACAATAGAACTGTGGTGAGTGTGATACCATGCATGGAAGGTTGCACGTTTTGACTAAAATAAACCTGTGTTATACTTCTGGCTTGGAAAATTGGTTGAGCAGAAAATTCTCATCTGATTTTTTCCCTATACTTATAGCAACCTAAACTCACATGAAAAATAGAACATTTTAGACACATGGAATTTCCTCTACAAGGTGGAATGGAAAGGCAATATTCTGAAATATCTGATCCATCTATAAGCTCTTAGAAATCTTTGCATGTGAAGCCATCAGCAACCACTCAGCAAAGTGGAAATCGTGCAGTGCATCTTGAGCTGACAGTAAAGTATCAGGAGAAAACAAGGTATAGGTATCACACATCTTAAGTACCAGCAGCAATTAAATGAATGGTAAGAAAAGATATCACCTCATTTGCACTCCAAAACTTCCCCTGCTCTTTGTGTTGCCTCTCTCCTCATATCCTTGCAGAAAACCCAGGACCTATTTCCCTGATCTGCTAGGTGCACCAACAACCCTGGCATAACGCTTTCAAAGAAATGAGACAAATTTCCTGAGATCAAGTCACAGTTATGTGATATCTTGAGCCAGCCTATAGGCTGAGATATTTTGTACCCTAAAAACCCCTTTTTCTGCTACTTCATTTCTGTTAATTCAAAAATTATGAAACCTAAACCATTCTTTTTTCTCCTATACAGAAAAACTTTTTTCAAACTCAGTATTAATCTAAGACTACTCCATTAGCCCCTCAGAAGAAAGTTACTTTTGGCAAAGAATGTTTTAACCTAAAAACTGTAGTACTTTTAAGGGTAATAGGATAAAGTTTTTTTGAGAAAAGGGCATTTGGGTTCTAAAACTGGAATGGTCTGCAGCATTTCAGTAGACCTTGGAGTGGAACACATTCTGAAGCTCAGTTTGTTCAGAATGAAGCTTCTGTTGATTAACCAGGACATCCAGAAAAAATTATATCTGAGACAAATTTGATGCATAATATAAATGAAGCTTTAAAACCATGGATTTTTCTTTTCCACTAAAAACATTTACAGGGAAATCACTACATATTTAGGAGTGATTTCTGTGTCTGCAGATCAGGCTGAAAGATAGTTAACATTCAGTCTTCCCAACAAAAATTAAAAGAGTTTATATGTCAGACCCAGCTACACTTAATATACTATCATAGAAATGTCTAGAAACTATCTCCCAGTCTAATTTATTTTAAAGAGCAGTGATTTTAAAGAGTACAGCTGTTTTGAAACAGAAGCAGGATTGTAACTAAAAAAAAATAGCTCCACTTAAGCATGTCAGGAGCAATTTTTGTTCTAAATAGTGAAGTGTGTTTTGTCAGGTCCTCATGGGAAAAAAAACTCCAACAAACCCAACATCAAGAATACTCAAGTAAATTCCCTCTCAAGAGCATGAGTGATTCAACTGCTGTTCGTCTTTAGGTTTTGTCTATATATTCTAACAAACACTAAGGAGCCAACACTTACCTGAAGCTCAGCACATACGTTATTTTAGTCCCGACAAATTCAGTCCTGATGCTAACATGTAAACTTACAAGCAAAACAGATAAGAAAATCTCTTGCAACAATTATATCTCAAACACAAAACTATGTTTTCTCACCTATAAGAAGAAAATCTTGATCACAAATTAGCACAGTCTTCTGTAATCTTGACTCTGAGATATATGAAAGAATAATAAATTTTAGATTGTGGATCTTAACCATGCTATATAAAAACCTACATGTATTCTGTTTCATTTATTGCTTTGTATCCAAACACTGATTTAATTTGAGATTTGTTGAAACACTCAAGGATGCTTTAAAAAGTGTGTATTTATAAACAAAATATAAACCTAAGATCATATGAACAACTAAAATACCTGTTTCTGTTACAAAATAAACTGTCTAGTAGCTGTAGTTGGTATTTAACACTTTGGTATAATAAGTAGTTTGCAACATTATATAAGTAAGAGATGCATGCCACACTTACTAAAACACCAGCTTCAGGAAACAGGCATTTTAAGATACATTTTCCTAATGATGGTATGTATGATATGAGCACTGGTGAATTACACCAAACAGCATACTCCAACAAACTGCTTCACAACAAAGGAATAGTGTGCATGTGTGAAGAACTATACGAAATACTGGCTTGTAAATGAGCTTTATTTGAAAACTGAAAATAATTGAGTACAGGATGACGGGAATGTTATTCTAAAAAAAATCTCACCCCAAAACCACAAACCCAAAAGTAACAAAAGAACCCAACCCAACCCAAACAAACTCTTCCCCCTCAAAAACCAAACCCCCAAAACAAACACAAACAAACAAACAAACAAACAAAACCCCAACATCGCACAGAATCCCCTTCCAGACTGTGGATTTTCCATCTTTTTTTTTTTCTTTTCAAAAAACTACCCAATCCCTCTATTTCCTTTGCCTTCGTAGTAATAAAAATAAAAGTCTTAGCTTGTCACAATACACAGGATTTTCTAAAAACTACAACATGCTCAGCTACAGATCCAGTCTTGTCTAGCTTTCTTACTAGCTTTGTTTCAGCCTGTATTCCACCACAGTATCAGGTATCTCAGAGCCTAAGTAAGCATTGCTTACGTAAGCAGGTTCCTCGATTGTGTGGAAGACAACTTCCTTCTGCAAGTAATAGAGGAACCGACCAGGAGAGGTGCCATGCTTGACCTTGTGCTCACCAACAGGGACGGGCTCGTCGGAACTGTGGCACTCCAGGGCAGCCTTGGATGCAGCGACCACAAGATGGTTGAATTTGAGATCCTTAGGACAGTGAGAAGAGCGTGCAGCAAGCTCACTGCCCTAGACTTCAAAAAAGCAGACTTCAGCCTCTTCAGGAACCTGCTTAGTAAGGTTCCATGGGATATAGCTTTAGAGGGCAGGGGGCCCAAGACTCTTGGTTGGTCTTCAAGGATCACCTGCTACAAGCTCAGGAGTACTGCATCCCAACTAGAAGGAAGTGCAGCAGGAGGGCCAGGAGACCTCCTTGGATGGATAAGGAGCTGCTGAGGAAAATTGAAATGAAAAAAGAGCTTTATAGAAAGTGGAAGCAAGGACAGGCAGCCTGGGAAGAGTACAGGGTTATTGTCCGGGAAGCTAGAGACCAGCTTAGGAAAGCTAAGGCCCAGTTAGAATTAAACTTGGCTAGGGATATTAGGGATAACAGGAAGGGATTCTACAGGTACATAACAAATAAAAAGCAGACTAGGGAGAATGTAGGCCCCCTCGGGAAGCTGTCAGGTGTACTAGCTACACAGGATTTGGAGAAGGCTGAGGTTCTGAATGACTCCTTTGCCTCAGTCTTCTCTAGTAAAGGCTCTGACCACACCACCCATGTCTTGGAAGGCAGACGCAGGGACTGTGAGAATGAAGACCTTGGGCTCGCTTTAGGAGACAAATTGGTTTGAGACCATCTTAAAAATCTGAATGTGTACAAGTCCATGGGTCCTGATGAAATCCATCCACGGGTCCTGAAGGAGCTGGCAAATGAAGTTGCTAAACCACTGTCCATCATATTTGAAAAATCATGGCAGTCAGGTGAAGTTCGCGATGACTGGAAAAAGGGAACTATAACCCCCATTTTCAAGAAGGGGAAAATGGATGACCCAGGGAATTACAGACCAGTCAGTTTCACCTCTGTGCCTGGCAAAATCTTGCAGCAGATTCTCCTGGAAGGCATGCTAAGGCACATGAAAAACAACAAGGTGCTTGGTGACAGCCAGCATGGCTTCACCAAGGGGAAATCCTGCCTGACCAATTTGGTGGCCTTCTATGATGAGCCGGCTTCAGTGTGCACTTGCAGCCCAGAAAGCCAACCGTATCCTGGGCTGCATCAAAAGGAGCATGACCAGCAGGTTGAAGGAGGTGATCCTGCCCCTTTACTCTGCTCTCGTGAGACCTTACTTGGAGTATTGTGTGCAGTTCTGGTGTCCTCAACATAAAAAGGACATGGAACTGTTGGAACAAGTCCAGAGGAGGCCATGAGGATGCTCAGGGGACTGGAGCACCTCCTGTATGAAGACAAGCAGAGAAAGTTGGGGCTGTTCAGCCTGGAGAAGAGAAGGCTGCGTGGAGACCTCATAGCAGCCTTCCAGTATCTGAAGGGGGCATATAGGGATGCTGGGGGTGGACTCTTCATTAGGGACTGTAGTGGTAGGACAAGGGGTAATGGGTTAAAACTTAAACAGGGGAAGTTTAGATTGGATATAAGGAGGAAATTCTTTCCTGTTAGGGTGGTGAGGCACTGGAATAGGTTGTCCAGGGAGGTTGTGAATGCTTCATCCCTGGCAGTGTTCAAGGCTAGGTTGGACGAGGCCTTGGGTAATATGGTTTAGAGTGAGGTGTCCCTGCCCATGGCGGGAGGGTTAGAACTTGATGATCTTAAGGTCCTTTCCAACCCTAACTATTCTATGATTCTATGATTGTACAAATAGACAAAGAAATATGAATTCAGCATGATGCAGATGATGCAACACAGAAAGGAAAAATTTTGGATAGTACCAACTCACCCTTTTCCTAGTTATGTCCAGCCATTGTGGAGATACTGTGCAATCCAGAAACCATAAAAACTTCTATAGGTACACCAGGCATAAAAGGAAGACAAGGGAAAATGTGGGCCTCATTGGAAGAAAACAGAAGGCTGAGGTACTCAGCAACTTTGTTGCCTCGGTCTTCAATAGCAAATATTCCAGCCACACTGCCCAAGTTGCAGGAGGCAGGGGTAGTAGGGGCTGGGAGAATGAAGAAGCACCTGTTGTAGGAAAAGATCAGGTTTGAGATCGTTTAACAAACCTGAAGGTGCACAAGTCCATGGGATCTGATGAGACAAATATGCAGGTCTTCAGGGAGATGGCTGATGTACTTGCAATATTATTAGCTATCACACTTGAGAAGTCACTGCAGTCCTGTGACCTTCTCACAGACTAGAAAATGATAAATAACTCCCATTTTAAAAAAGGAAAAAAGTAAAACCTAGGGAACTACAGACTAGCCAATGTCACCCTGATGCCGAGCAAGATCATGGAGAAGATTCACATGGAACCTATGCTAAAGTCCCTGGACAGTAAGGGGACGATTGGTAGCAGCCAGCATGGCTTCACTGAGGGCAGATCATGACTTAATTGTTGATAATTTGATAATAGGTGATGATTTGGTGGGGCTATGGCATTGGTGGAAAAGGGAACAGCTCTCAAACAGTAGTGGTCACTGGTTCTATTTCCAAGTGCCCTCAGTCCCCGAACAAAAGAGGGACATGGACACCTCCTCCAGAGAGTCTAGGAGATAAAAGATGCTCAGAGGGCTGCAGCACCTATTCTATGAAGACAGGCTGAGGCAGTTAGGCTTGTCCAACCTGGAGAAGAGAAGGCTGAGGGATGACCTAGAAGTGGCCTACAAAAGATCTGGAGGGGGACTTTTTACAAGGGCTTGCAGTGACAGGACAAGGGGAAATGGCTTTAAACTGAAAGAGGGAAGATTTAGATTAGATATTAGGAAGAAATTCTTTACTATGATGGTGGTGAGACACTGGAACAGAGAAGCTGTGGATGTTCTGTTCCTGGAGGTGTTTAAAACCGGGTTGTATGGGGCCTTGAGAACCCTGGACTAGTGGAAGGTGACTCTGCCCATGTCAGAGGGGTTGGAACCAGATGATCTTTAAGGTCTCTTCCAACCCAAACTATTCTGTGATTCTATGATAATCTTTCTCTGGATAGAAACAGTTATTTTAGCTATCTGGACTAGCTGGCAGCAATGCAGTTTGTACGAAAATGCATTCTTTAGGATACAGCTATGGAATGGGAAAGTTATAAGCTTTTGAAGAATATTTTCTTGCTTCTGATCTCATGCAGAGTGAATGAATTTGTTGCTGTTCTCTTTTGTTATGATTTTCTCATTATGAATAGTATTGTTAATTGATCACCCGGAATAATGATAATGAAGCAAATTACAGTAGACAGAATTAATTAATTCATCTTTCAAGAAGAGAGTGCGTACATAAGAAATGCAGTCAGACTCTGTCTTCTAATTCTCCTCTTGGCCTTACTTGATCTGTAATGTTTTTCTGTTCATTTTGAAATGGACATGTCTTTGGACCAAAGCTGCTCTGGCATTAGAAAACAACTTCAAAAATATTTAATTTAAATTCTGGAGCTAAGATTAACTTCGGCTACAAAATTTAAAGGGGAGAAAATAAAGCCTGAGAAGATGTTTTTCTTCATCCTTAAAATGCATCAGTTTCAACGCAAGTTGTAAAACATCATGGCTCGAATGACATAGCAAACATAACAGCTACAGGAAAGAAGAATGCACTAAACTGCATAAATGGAAGGTAGACAAGTACAGGTCATGTGAGATACAGAGCAAAGCCAAAGAGATTACATAAGCATCATTGCATGACACATAAAAAGTCCATCGAGGGACAGAAAAACTTCTGGGAGAAATCTTAACATTTTGTGACTCAGGAATTCCTATTTCGTTTTTTGTTTTGTTGTTTTGTTTTTTTTTTCCTACACATTCCTTTAAGTAGCAGAGAGGCAGCCAGTAACTTAAAGGTGCAGAAAAGAGAGAGGCAGTGATCTGGCCTGTTACAAAGATGCAAAGACAATTTTTACTGTGTACAGAAAGATACTATGGAAGACACCTCCAGAAGCATTTTGTCAGCCAGGATGCAATAACATGCTTGGGTTGACAACATGTTTATCCCAGAGCACCTTACAGATGCATTTTCTTTCTCTGCACAAATCATTCTCCTTAGGAGTATTGCGGTGAAAAACAAAGTAGAAACAGGAGGAGTAGGCAGTCTGCTTCCAAATTTGCAGAATATTTTGAGTACTTTTGTAAATTAATAAAACCACTCATAATTAATAATATATTTCAGCATATTTTTCTCTTATTTACATGTATCATAAATTCTAAACAGGATCTTGACAATATTTATATTTATGTCTTGAATATCTACATCAGACTGGTACTTCTTGAAACATACAGTACATTGGAGAACTGATTGCACGTTTATCATCCTCTCCTTTGTAGACATAACTGTGAATATGTAAACAGACTACAGTTTTCCAAGGCTGCTACTACCTGCACCTCTGCACGTAAGGAGAGAAGAGCACCCTGGATTTTAAGAAGTAGCAATGTAAAGACTGAACAAAATACAGTGAATCTGTGTGGAATGCAACCTAGCTAAAAAGGCATAGAATATGAATTAAGAAGAATCAAGCTGTACATAAGCCTCAAATTTGTGGCCTTACCTTCTCTAGAAGGATTATTGTAAATTCAGAGGACCTATTTCACTCAGGAGCTTAGTCTACTGTTTTATCTCTTAGAGCTTATTTCATATATGAGCATTAAAGGACCTCAGAGGACAGATTTCCCAAGACACAAGATTCATCAGGTAAGAAACTCATGTTCAAAGAAGTTGAAATTCAGTTTCAACTGAGTATACCAAGATTCCTGAGAAAATAGCACATTTATGTTGAAGAAAGAATTACATGCTTATATCTTTCTGAAGTCTCTAAGTTCCCTGAGTCCTGGTCTTTGGGGAATGCCAATGAATGCGAACTTTAACCTCACTTTATTGTGTCTTCTGCATGGGTAGTTTTAAACATTAAGGGTAAGAGCCTAATGGATCTTCATTGACATTTAGACACCTAATTGCCCTTTACTCCTCTGAAAACTCCAATCTAGAAATGTCAAAGGTTTGAAGGACAACGTATACACACATAGTCTAAAACATAAGCACTTGAGATTATATCTGAGCATGATCGCAGCCAGTGATCAAAGCCAAGAAAATGTGCCTGCTGTGAGGAGCCTACTTTGGTCCTTTATCAGAAGAGTATTTCTGCCCAAGTTCCAGCATGAGGGTTGGTATTTTCTCAGTGAGGATTTGACAGCAGTGTTGTATTCATGATATCCCTTGAGCAAGAAGTAATGCTTACATTAGGTATGGGAAGTAATGCAATCTCTCCTGTAGCTCAGTATAAACGGCGTCAAAGCAGGAGCTGGCAATTGTACCAAATTACATATAATTGCTCATGATGAATTTGTAGGGCAGGCTAGAATTTGCTAGGAACTCAGCTGAGAACATCATACTTATTTAAGTTTGGTTTGGCTACTGTCCAGTACTTTACTCACTAAACTACAAACTCTTCTGAGATTTAGTTTTTTTTTGACTCTCAAAATATTTGAACCCCAACCTAGAACCTTCCACAGAACAAACGGAATCAGTTTTATGCTTCTTGCTTTATCCTTGCCATTTGGGGCACGCAGTGGGACAAGGCTGAAATCACACCATCATCTGCCTAACATCAACTACTACATGCCTCTACAGATATCTTAAATAAGAAAGAAAAGAACCTATTACTTAATTTAACAGTAATTACAGACCTTTGGTGTGTTCCCCCCCCCCCCCCATTTATCATCATGCCACAATAGCAATTATTAAGTAACTGGTAAGTTTTTGTTGAGGGAAGAATCCTGGGGAAAAAAAAAATACAACTTTATTTTTGTCATTTCATTTTTGCTTCATCTATACTGAACACTACATTATAGGAAATAGAGCTAGAGGATGTGTCCATGCAAGTCCATCCATACTGATAAGAATTATTTTCTAATAGCCATACTGTTACCACTAAGAAATGTACACTATTCTTTTTTTTACAGCATGACAATGAATTCCAACAATGTCTCCTGTCAAAGAAACACAACAAAAGCCAAAAACATATGAAAAACTCACTAAAGACATAAAAGAAAGGTGCACATAAAATGCTGTGAGCAATATGACAACAGAATAGGATGGTTCTATTTCAAGCACACATTCCCCTAAAAGTATGTTTTCAATAATAACAAAATAATTTTCTTACTTAATTAACACATAAGAGTGAAAAGTGCAGTTTTAGAGATTTTAATGACTATTTTACTTTTTCCCCTTCAAATAAAAGTACTTAACAGATTACAGTGAATCAAATGGCTGAGAAGTCCTTATTAAAAATGTCAGAAAGCATTGATATGTCAAGCACCGTTTTATGTTAAGTCAAATGACTAAATAAGAGGCAAAAATAAACAAAATAAATACTATTTCATCTTTTTTCCCCTTTTAAACACAGGTAGTAGCATGAGATTTGCAAAGAATGGTTAATATATTAGTCAGCCATGTGTTGGTTTGTTTTTTTTTTATCTTAGTATTTGAATGATTAACTCTTTCATGAGATCATGGAATCATAGGATCATAGAATAGTCTGCGTTAAAAGAGACCTTCTAAGGTCATCTAGTCCAACCTCCCGCAATGAGCAGGGACATCTTCAACTAGATCAGATTGCTCAGAACCACATCCAGCTGGCCTTGAGTGTTTCCAGGGATGGCACAACTACCACCTCTCCGGGCAACATGTGCTGGTATTGTACCACATTCACTGTAAACAATTTTTTTCCACACATCCAGCCTGAATCTCCCTGTTTTTAGTTTAAAACCATTTCCCCTCATCTTATCACCACAGACCCTGCTAAGAAGTCCCTCCATCTTTCTTATAGGCCCCTTTTAAAAACTGAAAGGCTGCAGTAAGGTCTCCATGGAGTCTTCTTTTCTTCAGGCTGAACAACACCATGTCTCTGAGCCTATCTCACAGGAAAGGCACTCAAGACCTCAGATAATTTTTGTGGCTTTCCTCTGGACCCTCTCCAACAGGTCCATGTCTTTCCTGTGCTGAAGACTTCAGACCTGAATGCAGTACTCCAGGGAGCGGTCTCATCAGACCAGAGCAGAGAGGCAGAATCATCTCTCTTGACCTTCTGGCCACGCTTCTTTGGATGCAGCCAAAGATACAATTGGTCTTCTGGGCTGCGAGCATACATTGCTGGCCCATGTCCAATCTTTCATCCACCAATGCTCAAAGTATTCTCAAAATCAAAGGCTTCCATATCGAGAAGAATTGTGAAGGGCTTCTGAGGCATGTCATCAGCCTCAGGGCAGGTAGGTGACGGTCACGTGGCTCCAGCAGAAGATATATATTGCAAAGGACAGTGGTAAAAAAGTTACTTTCACTTTAAAGAAAGGGCATTCTGGAGAGACTGTTGTACTCTTTTCTCCTTGCAAAAATGAACAGTATTTGTGAGTATTTATAACCTTTAACTCTTTTTTATTATTATTATTTATTAACTGTATTCTTAGTTCTGTAGTATTTAATTTATTTTTCTGAGGCATTTTATCTTAGAACTATGTAAAAGACCAGACAAGAATATAATAAAGGATCATTTCTACTTAGGAAAAATATTTGGATCTGGGCAGATTTCTTCAAGTCCTGTTGTGGGAAAGCAGCTAAGAAAGATTTTGTGGAAAAGAATACAAAGGCAACAGCACTTCTAGAGTCATGTGTTAATCTTCCCCTGAATAACTTCCATAACTTCATTGATGTTCATTCATATTTGGAAGAAACTAAGCATGGGGTTTTCTTAGTTTCATGAAGAAACACCAACCAATTCTGTTTATCATCATGCTCTTGGTTGTCTAATTTTTAATTGAGGGATTGGCACAAATGCTGGTTAATGCCACTTCACAACTGTACAGGGATTGCCTTCACCTGAACTCTGGAGCAGAGTACTCCGCTTTAAGGAAGACCATACGTGGATCCACTCCTTGTGCTTAGCTATGACTCTAGCTGAAGTGTTGTAAAAAGACTCTCTTAACATGGCTGACACCCTTCCTGCTTGTGATATCCTTGTGCTGTGGCAGTTTCCTTCAGTTGCAGAGCAACCACTCTGCCCTTTTTGGTAGAATTATATTAATTGATAGCTATTATATTGTGTTCTGTTGTATTAATATATATATATTACATTTATCATACCATTTTATATCACATATATTACATAGTATTATTAGCTATATAGGGTTAATTACGTGATTATATAAAATACAATACTAATAAAATTGATGTATCAATTATGTTAATTGAATATCTATAAAAGGATAAAATGGTCAAAAGTAAAATTCAGTCTTCTTTGCTGAGAGAACAGTGACTCTGATGGACACTAGTTTTGCCAGTACCTGAGCCATTTTCTCATTTGGTACATAGTAAACAGCTTCTCCTTCCCAAAGAGCAAAACAACTGGTACATACAAAGCGTAAATGCTTTAAGCCAAGCTGACCTCCTTCACAGCTTATTATTCCATATAAAATAAAGTTTATTGTTCCATATAAAATAAAGCTCAGCTAGGCTAAGCTCCATCCACAGCCTGAATGATGTTGTTTTCCTACTGCTGCATCCTACAGTCCAAGCTTTCATCTCTACCTCTTGTTTCCTTCATTTTTTAGCCATAGAACCATAGAATAGTTTGGGTTGGGAAGGACCTTAAGATCACCCAGTTCCACCCTCCTGTCATGGGCAGGGACACCTCACACTAGACCATGTCGCCCAAGACTCTGTCCAACCTGGCCTTGAACACTGCCAGAGATGGAGCATTTACAACATCTCTGGGAAACCTGTTCCACTGCCTCTCCACCCTCACAGTAAAGAATTTCCTTATATTCAACCTGAACTTCTTCTGTTAAAGTTTAAATCCATTACCCCTTGTAACGTTAAGGGAAAAAACCTTGGGGGAAAATGAACAGCTCAAATTCAAACACATGCACTGAGAATGACAAAAATGTTCTCTGGGAGTAATAAGTCACGATTATATATTTCCCTAGTTTGCCAAGGGAGGCTGATGTGAAGCCAAACTGGCTCCTGTTGGGCTACAACTTACTACTAATGCTCACTTCATTTATTACTGCTCAAGCAGGGATCTCAGAAAAGGAAATATCATTTCAAGTAATGTAATTGAGGGCAGGGGAGACAGCGAATTAGGAATAGTGAGAGAAGAATTATTGTTAAATTTAGTATAATAACTTAGGGGAAGAGGATTGGAGTGCAATAAGGCTCCAAAAGATGTATTCATGCTGAATATTAAGCTGACTGTAAGTCCCCTAAAGCAGTTTGCAGTTCCAACCTGTCACTTGCTCAGTGTGCTAAATTGAAAGACTTTATTTGAGGAACTTCAGACTGTCGTCTTGGTTCCATATCCTCTAATTTGAGTATTTTTCATGTGTTTGTGCTTATTTCTGTCATATACCACTTATGATTTATTTCCTGATTAAATTAAACAGTCTTGTTTATATGCTTTTCTCCTTTCTTCATCAACAGGAAGGCTGCTTTATAGTAAGGGGGAAAAAAGCACAAGGTTATTCATGGCTATTACTTACTTTTCCACAAATTTCTAATTTCAGCATAGGATTAACCCTTAACAGTGAAATACTGAATCCTTCAAATCAATGAAGGTTCCTAACTGCCAAAATTCAAAGTATAATGTTAATGTACTCAGTTCTGTCTTTGGCTTAATGCTTGTTTTCATCTTTCTGTAGCTAAAGAGGTCTTCAGATCATATCACGTTTCTTCATAACTTTTCTGCCAAGACTTTTGATCACCTGTCCCCTATAATTCCTTGAAAGCTTCACTTAGTGGGTTTTGGGTTTTTTTGCTACATTTGGAGTTGATTTCCCAAAATACTGACTTAAAGCATTACATTGTAGCATCTCAGTGGTTATCCATTGAGACCACTTGACAGCTAAACTCCGAAGTTATCACTGATTCATCAAGATGTGACATCCTTTCATAATACTATTTCCTCAGTTGCTACTTTTTATAATGCCTCTAGGGATCTAGTTTCATACTTGTATGCTAAAGATTTGTGTGCTATATGCTTTTGTTTCCACTTCCTAATTAACTTTAAGACAATAAAAATGGTTTTTACTTTTAAGTTTCTAGGGTATGACAGGTACCATGTTAATGAACCAACTCAAAAAGTTTTCAGGGTAAGTACAACTTCTTACAGATACTCAGTCCATTTTTTTTTCCCATGTCTTTATTTATTTATTTAAAAAACATGTTCCACTTGGCTTTTATTTCACTTCATCTCTCTTATTTGAAAATCTTGAAAATTAAGGATAAGCATATTTATTAAAAATATCAGATTCTCTTTCATACTTTTAGGTGGCTTTCTTCAACTTCAGACACAGTTAAAGGTTTGATGATAGAAGCAATCCAGTGAAATTATTCAAACCAATCAGAACTAGATAGAAATAGAAAAATGGTTTAATAGATTTTTACAATGACCACATCCTGGATAAAGATACTTGAATGCAGGCATTACTGAAGGTAAATTTATGTTATTAATGTCAATATACCAATTATGTATGAAGCTGAATGACTGCATAGCAGTTTTTAAAATGTAAAGTTCAAATTTCATCTGAGTAGTAAAAAAGGAATTCAAGTTATATGAATAGATTCAGAAATAGATGTACACTCATAAATCAATGACACATTTACCCGTTGTTAGCACCAATTTTCTTTGAACACTTCCCATAAACATGATTCTAAGCACTCTGTCTGAAACTAATTAAAGGTATGTATATACATATGCTGGTATGTAACAAGGTTAATCAAAAGAGAGAACATAGAAAATCCTGCATCATGTGATATAAAAAGGAAAAAACCTCTCAGATTTACATTCCTTGAGTGTCTGAACTGCCTCTGCATGGGCTTGCTCATGGAACACTGAACAAAGGACAGTTTCTACAGTCTAATTGCTTAATCAAATCGCAATTGATGCTGTCATCCAGTGCAGTAAAATACATTACCTTATGTGCCAAGAGGCATAAGTTCATCTGCAAGATGTGAATTATGCACTTGAAGTAAGGGATGTATGAGAATTCCTAGCTCACTCCTAATTAAAGATAACAGCTACCTAATATTTAAAAAATCATCCCAATTGTTTTGGGCCATGGTGTATGAAATTGTAAAGTCATGCTTTAACAGCATATAAGATGCCTAACTTGAAGAAACTACAAGTCAGTCAAATGGATATTGATATATCTGATATATCTGTATATCTATCAACAACTAGCTATGTTGAACATACAGAAAGTTTTGGTACTTTTCTATAAAATGTGCTTAATCATGCACAAACAATCTCAAGCAAAAGGGAAATAACACCCAAGTGTTTTGTTCAAAGAGTAAGCCAAACAAGCTTGTTCAAAATCCCAACCATTTCATTCATGCTTCATTACTTTGGCACACTTCTGCAATTCCTAGTTTTGCTAAAGTAAAAGGTAAGAAAAATGAATATTACAGAAGGGCTTTGGAATAAGCAGTATCCCATATGCATGAGACTGAACTTGGAGTATTGTTGTACAGGCTGCCCACATACAGATACTAGAAATATATCTAAAACCTGAGACTCCTGCAAATGTTCTAGTGCTACATGTCATGCCAGGTAAGAGTCTGACGTGAAAAGTTCAGCTGTCATTCTATACTTGTTTAATCAAAAGTCTGTTGACTCTTTGAATAACAGTTTGGAGACAGGCATCTGAGAATTTGTTTGCCTAAGCAAGCTAAAATGCAAAAAGTTCATAGTTTCTTTCACACAAGGCAATCTCATCAGTGAGTGCAAGCAAAGTTTCAAGCACTCTGCTTTGGCAAATGAAATCCGTATTTCATGAGCTATGTGCATAATCAGATTCTCAAAATTATTTTAGAAACAGGAATTCTGTTAGATCTATAGTCACAAGTTTTTATGAAGCAGCCATACCAATCTAGTCCCCACCGTGGCCATGTTTCTGCACATTTGCGCGTATCTTATACCATGTAGCCTGTATGGGAATACAACACATGTATACCATCATACCTTTATTGATATAAAGATAACGATCCAGGCTATACTTCTGATTCAATATGAATGTTGAAGCAGGACAAGCTGCTTGAATGAAAATTTGAACAGATAGCCAAAATGTCAGAAATGCTAAAAATCATGATTTTCATGAAACTTTCTTATGTTACTTAAGTGAAGATTTGTTACTTAGGTGCATAGCTTCATTAATTTATATATATGCTGCAATAAGGAATTAGTCCATAGGATTAGCATGTGAAGATCACAGAATCATAGAATGATTGAGGTTGGAAAGGACCTCCTGAGATTATCTAGTGTAGCCTTGCAGCCTCTGTGCAAGCAGGGACAGCTATGGTGGACCGACCAGTGCTGTGTTTAGTTGGGTTTGAGACTCCCCATGGGTGAAAACTCCACAGCCTCTTTGAGCAGCCTATGCCAGTGTTCAATCATCCTCATAGGAATAACGTGTTTTCCTATGTTTAGATGGAATTTCATGTGTTACAATTTGTGCCTATGTGCTAATCATTTTGCCTTTGCTGGGTTTGCTCCAGTATATCCATGTGTCTCACTGAGAAGCCAAGAAACAGATCCAGCACACTGATGTGGCTCACCAGGGATGAGCACAAGGGAAAGAGCATCTTAATAAACCTGTCAGCAACGCTCCGCTAATGATGCTCAGGAAGCTGTCAGTCTTTCTTGCTGCAATAGTGCATTGCTGGATTAAACATCTAGAAAAAAAGCACAATGTTTTTACACGACTTCTTAAAATGAATGGTAAGTCTTTAAATGTGCCTAAATGTAGTCTTTAAAAAGGACAACAAAGACAGGAATCCTTTTGTTTTTTTTTTTTGTTTTGTTTGTTTTGTTTTTTTATTGTTTTGTTTTTTGTTGGTTTTTTTTTCAAAGATTTCCACAGTTTACTGATGGTATCACTGATTGTAAGCATAAAATTCCACTAAGCAGGTGGTGATTAAACTTTAGTAATTTCCGTCCCATATTATTATAATTGAAATTTTAATTGATGCTTCTTCAGAAACCAAAGCAGAGTTCTAGTGCAAACCCCATCTACAAAAAGGGTCTGCTTATAAACCCTTCAAGTAACAGATGATGTTTTCTGAACACTAGATCTGAAAACTCCTTGGACTAAATAAAGTTTTAGCAGCTAACACTAGAAAGGTTTCTAGAGAGGTAAATACCCATCGAGGTAGCATCACAGAATAAGAGATTTTAGGTAACTGGAGGAATATGAAACAGTTGATGTCTTGTCAGAGCCTGGATGAAAATGTTACATGCCTTTCTAAGCATCCACTTTCCATAATTAGCAATTGCTAAGACTTTACTCTGAGCATGGATAGCATTACCATGTGTTGCTCCACCTCAAATGTCCCTTTACTCTAGAAAAGGACAGCTGGGCAGGAGTTCTCTCAAGTCTACTAGATTCTGTTGTCTAGTATGTTATAGAGACACTGATTAGTGTCATTAGACTGCACAGATGTTATGTGCTATCAGGCAGTATGGACTGATATTAATGAATCAGGTGACTTTTCTTTAATTTTCAGGAAGTATTTTCAGGTTCTGAATGGTGACTAAAAGTTTTCTGTACACAATCTTTTATTTAGAGCCCTTTTAAATAAGTGCACTATTTAATGCTCTTAACAACTGTCTCATGAATTGGCTTTTGCAGACATGCTATACACTTCTGGAGGTTAAGCAAGTGAGGATACAAGCTTTGCAACTTCAGACGTTGGGCATTTTGAGAACTCTGCTTCAGAATTCATTCTTCCACATGAAAACACAAACAGCTGAGATAAGATGAACCCCATCAACTAGCTGTTCCTCTTGGTGACAAGAAAGCTGTTGGCATCATACTGCAGAGTTGCATCCCATGTTTTGTAAATTATATGTATATTCCAGTGATTTGCTAAAGACTAAACGTATCAATGGCTACAACATATGCTAAATCTCTTTCTACTCATGCACTTTTTTGAGAGAAGTGGCGTATATCTGAATTTAACCCTACCATTTTGTTTTGTATTGAATGATTTTATTTTGGGATACTAAATCCAATCACTGCAAAGTTTCACTAATAGTTAACATAAGAAAGGAGAATCTTATTGACTTAAGGTAGCAAAATTAGATGATTGTGTGCTATGAGGAAAATACACTGATCATGCACACATGTCTATGCTGAAGATAGCACAGTTTGTAGAGCCATATAATACATTAACTTCTGGTTAGCCCTGGAGGAATTGTTCCTTGCCTTCAGCTCCTGAATTTACCGCAGTTGCCAAACACTTTCAAACTTCCAATCTCAATTCCAAACCATTCCAGAGTGCTTGCAGATCAGATTTCACATCAGTATTTCGTTGGGCTGCTTCCCAATATCTCATTAAAATTACAGGCAAGACTATTGCAAGTTGATGCTACTATTCACTCCCCTTTTGTTTAGGCAATTTGTTTAATAAAAATGCTATGAAATCTTTAATCTTATTTTCATTTCAGTTCAATTGGTGAATTGCTGAAGGCTCTGTGTGATGCTGGGTCTACCGATAACTGCTTTAGCACAAAACCGTCTGATTTAGTACTATTTAGTTGCATATTTTACACAGCTAATGAACTAAAATGTCCTGTAAAGGAAGCTGGTTTTGTCACAGACCTGTTACATAGGACATCTACAGAGGCTTTTCACTTAAGTCTGCCTTTGCATTTCCTTTTTCCTCCACCTACTTGTATTGCAAGGCCCTGTAGTGATCTGTTTAAATTGTGTCTATAAAAAGATTTTCTATTTCCCAGGAAAGCCATAACTGATCATAAACAACTTCACAGTATGGTTAAATGTTGCAAGGGATTTCTAGAAGTCATCTTATCCAAATCTCTTGTTCAAGCAGGGTCACCTAGGGTGGTTGCTCCAGGGACAGAGACTCCACAACCTCCCTAGGCAACACATGCCAGCTCTCAGTCACCCTCACAGTGGAAAAAGGGTTTCCTGATATTCAGACAGAGTCTTCTGTGTTTAAGTTTGTGCCATTGCCTCTGGTCCTGTCACTGAGCACCAATAAAAAAAGCCCGGCACTATTCTCTCTGAACGCTCCCTTCAGATAATTATATACATTGATAAGACCCCCCATCTGCACCCTTTCTTCCCCAGGCTGAACAGGCCTCTCAGCTCCCAGGTCTCTCAGCTTTACCTTGTAGGAGAAACACCTTGAACTCTGAATGCTTTATAGAAAAATATTATCTGTACTATGCAGATAGAAAGGGGCACTAGCAGATGACATATTTTGGTAGCCGGAATCTACTGTCTTTTGCTACGAGACACACAGAGAAGCTCAATCTCTTATTAAATCCCTTATTAATAGCCATAGTGTAAGAAAACACCCAGCAGCTACTGTGTTTTAACTATGTTTATTGTCCTGCTATAGCATTGGTAAAATTATTTCAGGTGCAACCACAAGTAAAAGTCCAATTCTAGCAGCTGAAGGTGTACGGGGTTGAACTGTAAACTATAGTGGAGAGATGTACATCCCACGCATACTTCAAGGCAGTTGAAAAGTAGTTTTATACTGAACTTGTTCTAAGGTAAAGGAAAAAGTAACTTTCTCCTGGATGCAAGGTACGCCAAAGAATTATAATAAAAAAAAAAGAAAGTCCACAGTATTTTTACAGACTTTTTTGCATGTATGAAGCAGATGATCAAAACAGTTACATTACTGTTAGTCTTGAAATACTGTGTAGGGCAAGAATATATTTTATTTCTCTCCCTGGTCTCACTGCTCAACATTTGTGTAAAAGCACAATTCTCAGTTTCTTAAAACTTTAATCAGTGGTTCTGGATGTGAAGTGCTTACTCAGAGATATCTGGTGTCTACAGAGGGGCCAACTGGGCACATTTCTTGTAAATAATGGCAGAACTGAATGTTTCTCTGTGTATACTTGCTTGTAGCTCAGGTTGGCTTTGTCATCTATCACGGGCTTTCCACAGAATGTAGGAATATTATAGCCCTTTGCTACTACAGCTCCTGCCTTCCATCCTAGTATTTCTAGAGGCAAGGAGAGGCCTTTGTCCTTTCATTTTAAATTTTGAAAAGGAAATATTTCATCTCTATTAAAAGATATTCAGTGTTGTCCTAAACACATCTGTATGTTCCTCAAATCTATAAGCAAACATGCAAAGGAAATGTTAACTAAAATTTCTGGTGAACTTGCAGAAATAATTAGTCTGCTGTGGCTTATGTCACCCCATCCTCCCGTCAACAGACATATCTCTCATTAATTGCAGTGGGAAGCACATAAGGAGGGAATTGACCTTAATAGTACTATATCTCCATTAAAATGGCTGAGTTGACTCACTGGTTTTCTGCAGGAACATTGTGTCTGACACTGTTTCACAGATGCGTTACAGTGTTATCTATCATTTCACCTATGTTAGAGCTTACTTGTGTTGAAATTAAGTATTAATACATGTTTAATTCTATATGCATATACACAACTTCTCGTTTCACATCTAAAGTGTATTATAGTCATTCTTTCATTACAAGATTTTTAAGTGGTTTCCATTTGCAGTCATTCAATATATAATGTAGTAGAAGAGATCACCTTGCAAATGATTTTTGTTTGCTTTACATTTTACAGCACAGTTTACATAAAGAAATAAATTATGTAGCTATATAAATAGAAAATTAACAAAAGGCACATATGAATTTCAGTGCTGTAATACCATTTTAGGATTCCGATGCCTCCATAACCCACAGAAATTCATGTTCAAACAGCTTATGCAGGCACCAGGACATTGACATGAATTTGCTGACTCACAGTTGAAGGGTTTCTATTTTATTCAGAGCATGAAATGTACAGTCCAAGATTTATTATGCTCAATTTAAGCTGCTACTACTCTCTTGCTTTTGCCTCTCTTTCAATTATTGGACTTTTCCCAACCATTCAATTTGTAATAAGTATGTTTACATCTCACCTATTACTTGATAAATTTGGGTAAAGCCCAAATACTTCTCAAGTATTTTCCTTTATAGCAACATGTGCGCAAATTTGATGGGTGAAAAGGATACTTTTCAGTTTCCAAATTAAGAAGCCCTCCTGAGTTCCAGAAGCCAAATTATTTAACTACGTAATAAACTTGGCAATGAAGAGTAGAGCACAGTTTATAGTGTAAGCATGACCAGAAACTGCTTTTACTGATCGGTTTTTCTACTTTACATTGCCACTACTCTGACAGTCCTGTGCTGTTGTTGTCAGCTGAGAATGAGCACTCTATTCTGAATTTCTCTGTTGGAACCATATCCAACCCAGTGACAAACATGCTAAGAAGTAACAAATTAGAGGCTTAACAAAACTGTTCTTTAAGCCAGTCTGTTGGACAATGCCATTCTACTCTTTCATCTTTAATCTGTATGTGTGAATTTTTTTTGTGCTAATTCAAGCCCACACTATTCAGTTTTAAAATCTTAAAAGATGTCTGCATGATATGTGTGTGATCTGTTTTTTTTACTTGTTTTTCCTGAAGAGGCATCAAGGAAGAAGCATGTGATGAATTAAACTTTCTTCCACCTCTCCTGTTCTGCCGTGCTCCTACTGTTTTCTCCATTGGTAGGAAATGACAGGAATCTCACATTTCCTTCTAGTCAACAGTTCTTCCCTCAGGGATCACTTCAGACTAGCAATGCCATGCTAGATACATGGCATTTGCTTAACAGAGAAGAAAATCGTGGTATTTAATAAAAGATGAAAAAGTAAGATCATGTTTTGTTTATGAAGTGACAAGCAGTTCCATTTTGTAGGTACTAAGAGAAAGTTAATGATTTGGAAGGTGAAAAATGGTAAGACTTGAAGGAATTTGAAAAAGGAAAGGTCATTTTTATCATAGAAATGGCAGTATTCTGTACAGTAGAGTACAACTACTAATAATCATTCAGATTCAGATGAAAAGCTGGAAATGATTATAGAAAATGGCAGGGAAAAAAAAATCTTGTTTACAAAGATTTCTTTTTAATTTACTGTGTACTTAAAAATTTATTGGAAGTTTTCAGGTCCTGCTCAGCCATCCAGAAGAGCTGAGCAGCTGTTGGAAAGCAAGTCCTTCCCCTGAATGTACGCTCTGTCAGATAAAGAAACACAAGAGAAAAAGTGTGGAAACTATTTTAATGATGGCAACTACTAATGATACCTGTGACTCTGTCAGTCATTCAAATACAACTATGATGGGCAATAAGTGGTTTAGAACAGCAGAAATGTGAGGGGAACACCTTGGGCTTGTTTTGTGATTTGTCAGGAAGGGCTCATGGCTTAGCAATTAGAAAGAACTGGAGGAGAAGAGAAAACAAAACTTAGGGAAATTTCTTCAAAGAAACAGTAACATTTTTCAAAAAGCTAGTACAGATCGTATTTCCCTTCTAAATTTTCATAACTGTCATCTTTTTATTTACTCCATGCCTGCAGGAGCAAGAATTTCTCATTCTCTCTTCTCCTTCTTGCTCTCAATATTACAGCCTGCCCTCTTAGTTTCTCAGGGGAAAATAAAACACAAAATTAGGGAAAGAAAGGGAAGAAAATCAAGAGCATGGACAACAGGTACCAGATTCAAGCCATTTGTCTTAGCCTATAACCTGCAGTATAAGAGAACAATATAAGAAAGGAAAAACTGAATAAAGACATCCTGCATTTCTTCCTCCATTGATGTTGGGAAAAATTTCTAGCACCTTACACAGCACTCTTGGGTTGAAATAGGTTATTAAAATATGGGGTTAGGAAATTTAAACTTGCTGTGAAAGGGCTGCTTGATTGCCCAGTCTTCAAAAGGACATTTATATTGTTCTGTGGTAAACTGTTAAGACAATATCTGAGGCTGTTAACTTTTGAAAACCTTAATATAAGACTTTTAGTTTCTTAGGTAAGAAGATAAAGAGCAGAGTAAAAAGTGTATGAAAATTAAGGTGTGAAAGACTATTGGTAGCAGATGGCACATTAAGCTTTGAAGACCAACCTATAAATATTATTTTTTTAAAACCTGGTTTGTGAAGAAAATGGCATCCATAGGATGGATAGCCTCTTTTTCTTAATCAGAAAAGAGCTGATCATTACTCATGGGCATAATCAAGAATTTAATTTTTCAAATCCTTGACAACACCAGCTTTCATCTTCCAGCAGTCTTTCTTCTTTTCTCCTTAGCTAAACCAAAGCACAGAGGATTCCCTTATAGTATGTTAGGTATAGATCATTTATAGGAGTAATATAGTTGTACACTCAGAGCACAGGTCTGAGAAACCTGACATTAGAGATCTGTTCCCTCCTCCTGTCCTTGCAATCTTTGGTAAATCACTTTGTCTCAGTATTCACCTTTATGTAAAGCCAACACTATCGCAGCATTCTCTGAGGACAGGGGACTGCAAAACATCAAACCCTGTGTCAATGGATACCACAGAAATGTCAGTGAAAAAGCTCTCATGAAGCATTTGGCCAAACTACACTAGGAATATACAAAGGTAAGGTTTTTTTTTTTTTTTTTAAGAGAAAAAAAAACAGAAAGACTGTACCTGATTGGGCATTACATTGTCATGGCAATTAGGAGAGGTGCCTGAAGACTAGAAGATAGCAAATGTCACCCCTGTCTTCAAAAAGGGCAAGAAGGAGAACCCTGGGGACCACAGGCTACTCAGACTCACTTCCATACCTGGAAAATGATGGAACAGCTCATCCTGGAACCAACCTGTAAGCATATGGAAGACAAGAAGGTGACCAGGAGTAGTCAGGATGGATTCACTAAAGGGAAATCGGGCTTAACCAACCTGGTTGCCTTCTATGATGGGAAAACCAGCTAGATAGATGAGGGGGAAGCTGGGGACGTTGTCTACCTGGACTTAAGCAAGGCTTTCAATACTGTCTCCCACGACATCCTCACAGACAAGCTCAGGAAGTACAGGCTAGATGAGTGGAAGGTGAGGTGACTTGAGAACTGACTGAATGGCAGGTGTCAAGGGTTGTGATCAGTGGCACAGTCTGGTTGGAGACCTGTAACTAGCAGTGTACTCCAGGGGCCAATACTGGGTCCAGTGTTGTTTAACTTACCCCCACCAATGACTTGGCTGAAGGAATCGAGCACCTCCTCAGCAAGTTTGCTGGAAATACAAAACTGGGAGGAGTGGATGACAGCCAGGGAGCTGTCCTGTCATTCAGAAGGATCTAGACAGGTGAGAGAGAGAGAGGCAGGTGGGAATCTCGAAATTCAACAAAGGCAAGTGCAGGGTCCTACACCGGGGGAGGAATAACCCCATGCACCAGCACATGTCAGGGGCTGACCTGCTGGAAAGCAGCTCTGTGGAAGTACGGGGGGACTCCTGTGGCAGAGCATTGGAATGGGCTGCCCACAGAGGCTGTGGAGTCTCCTTCCCTAGGGGCATTTAAAGCACATCTGGACACAATCCTGAGCAATGTGCTTTAAGTGACCTTGCTTGAGTAGGGGAAGTTGGATTCTCCTGAATCAAGTGAGAACACTCTAACCTGAAAGAACTTAGAGCCAGCTTTCAGGAGCTTCAAACTGAAAACACAGATCCCTCATCCAACCTGTTTAGTAGAGACATGAACTGTATCAGCAGATGTAGAGGTTTTTATTGGTAGAAGAAGGCCTCATAGAGAGCGGCTGACAGAGACAGTTATAATGCATGATTATAAATTAACAGGACTGTAAAACCAAACTAGAACAGGTTTTTTTGAGATGCATACATTTATTTACTTTATGCTCATTGATTTGCAGCAATATTATTGTATCACTACTCATGGTAACTGATTAATTTCTGTTACTACAGTGTTCATCAAACCATCTTAAAAAGGCAAATAATTGTTTGTTGAGAGAGTAAGCACAAAGTAATGGATGTTGTATGTGTGTACATACACAGTAGCCTGGTGTGCTATAGGCAGAATGCTTTGCAGAACTTTATTAGGATTATTTTTAAAAGTTTCTTCCTTTACTTCCTGTTTTGCCACTGAGTCATTATGAGGAAATAAGTATTTTCAATTAAATGAGCATGCAGAACCTTGCAAAACAATAACAGCATGCAGCTCTTGAAATAACACTCTTTCCCCTAAATAACAGTAGTATTCTAAGTAGGCAGGGACTAAAGAAGAGATTCAGAGCAGCCCTGAGGAGAAGGACTTGGGGGTGTTGGTCGATGAGAAAATGAACATGAGCCAGCTTCAGTATGCGCTTGCAGCCCAGAAAGCCAACCATATCCTGGCTGCATCAAAAGGAGCGTGACCAGCAGGTTGAAGGAGGTGATCCTGCCCCTCTACTCTGCTCTCATGAGACCTCACTTGGAGTATTGTGTGCAGTTCTGGTGTCCTCAACATAAAAAGGACATGGAACTGTTGGAACAAGTCCAGAGGAGGGCCACAAGGATGATCAGGGGACTGGAGCACCTCCTTATTGAAGACAGGCTGAGAAAGTTGGGGCTGTTCAGCCTGAAGAAGAGAAGGCTGCATGGAGACCTCATAGCAGCCTTCCAGTATCTGAAGGGGGCCTATAGGGATGATGGGGAGGGACTCTTCTCATTAGGGACTGTAGTGATAGGACAAGGGGTAATGGGTTAAAACTTAAACAGGGGAAGTTTAGATGGGATATAAGGAGGAAATTCTTTCCTGTTAAGGTGGTGAGGCACTGGAATAGGTTGCCCAAGGAGGTTGTGAATGATCCATCCCTGGCAGTGTTCAAGGCCAGGTTGGACGAGGCCTTGGGTGATATGGTTTAGAGCGAGGTGTCCCTGCCCATGGCAGGGGGGTTGAAACTTGATGATGTTAAGGTCCTATCCAACCCTAAATATTCTATGATTCTATAAGTAGAATTTGACATACTTTGCAAACAGCAAATCATATATTTTAAAATTTAAAAATGTTTCTATTGCTTTCTCAGCAGGAACTGAGTTTGGTACCTCACAGAGTAAGTGCATACATAACACGTATCTAGACAACCTAAATTAGTGGAAAGAAAATCTTCAAATGCCATTTAATTTTTTGCTTCATTTTTAACACATTTTTTGAAAACTATTACAGTAACAAAATTATGTTACTTCTGAAAGTACTTTGTAATTCACTGTCAATTTAACAGACTTTGGGCAAATGCAGAAAAGCATACAGTTTTGCTGAAGGACTACAAGGATTCTGCCCAAAGTCTATGCTACAGATATCGCAGATTCAGTGGCTTTTGCATCTACTTTTGTTCCAGTGAGAAAGTCAAAATAAGCAATTTAAACTTGTTCGGTTTATTGAGCATGCATAGATATTATGAAGTATTAATGGCAAGTGACAGAGAGAGAATTGTAAATCCCTTGTGCCTTATGGGTTCAGGGACTCCTCTGAAACTATCTGTTTAAACTATCCAGACTTAGACTGTAAGATCATTAAAGGAAAAAAAGAAAAAAAAGAGACATGTTTGTTGGAGAAAGACTCTAGCCTCCCTCTGTGCTAAATTAATGCTGAAGGAGTGCTACCCACATTTCCTGCACTGAAGCACGATAGAATGGAAAGTTTCTTCACTCTGAATAGGGTGACATTTCAATATTTGCAATGTTCATTCAGGTGGCAGGCAACAGAGCTCAAATTCCCTTTAATTTACTAGTGACAAAAGAGAAAAAAAAAAAAGCAAAAAAAAAAAAAAAAGCTGAGCATTCCTCAGCCTCTTAAAAGAAAGCAACAGACACTTGTCTTTAGAAATGAGATATACAAATTGTGTCTTGCATGGATGGGAGTTTCTCATAGCAGCCTGTCATGGAGGCAAGATTGACAATATACCTGTTTGTTATTCTATGTGGTAACAGATTCCAAACACGTTAATATTAAGTCTTACCCTGGGGGGATGCCTATCCCCTTGGTTGGTAAACTCACAATTTTGGATCCCAGATGGATCTTTGATGTAGACATTAGGCAGTGCAGCTCTCTAATTTAAGAGTCTGTTTAAGGCAGGAGGTGCTTTGCTGGATCTGATTTACAGTTTCTGTACATTTTGGGAATCTACAGAATGGGTCTCACATAGGCTGAATTCCGAATACTTTGAACAAATTGTGTCAAACACTTCAGAGACTGCTATTTAAATGTTAACATTCAGGCACTTGTACAATACAGTAATAGTTACAGACATACTCTAGAACAGAACTGAGTCAATGTGCAGTGCTGGAAAAGATTCTTGGATGCTTCAAATCTCAGAGAGCACAGCTGAGGAAACGAGCAACATCTTCAGCATTTTTCAGTAAGAAGGCAAGAAAGAAATTGTATGTATGGAAAAAGTCAAGAATCTGATATTAATTTCTTTGAGTTATAACAGCAAAATGAATATTGGTTCAGATCCTATTTAGAGTACCAAAACATAAAAGACAAGTTAAAACCAAACCAAAACAAAACCACCCTGAAATCACACATAAGACTATCCAAAGAAAAGGCTCACCCTGGGCACCAGTAATTTCAGAAAACAACTTGATTTTACTTCTGAAATAATTTTGATTGAGAATTTAAATGCACATTTACTATTTCCCTCATACACAGGCTGTCACACTTGCCTGTTTTAAATTCCAATATCCCATGAGAGAAAGTCAGCAGTCATGTCAGTTCTGTCAGTTCTCATTCTGCTGTAAAATCCACTGTCACAGCACCTGTGTAGCGGACATGAAACTGCAGAAACAAAACCACTACAGATGCATGCTCTTGTCTGTACTACATGCTGGAATGAGTGAGCAAACAGCTATGCAAATCTAATTCAGTACATGCAGACCCAAAATCATGGAATCACAAAACTACAAGTGTGTCTGAGGCTGATCAGCATCTCTGGAGATGGGCTTGTGCAAGTTGCTCAGCAGGTTGCTCAGGGAAATGACCAGGCCGCTTTCAGTGTCTTTAAGGAGGGGGACTCCATTGTCTCTACTGCCTTCGCTGGGCAACTTGTGCCAGTGTTTGATCACACTCACAGTATAAATGTTTCTTGATTGGTTTTCTTTTTCCTTCTGTTCAAATGGAATTTCCAGTATTTCAAGTTGTGCCCACTCCCTGCTGTCCTGCATCTGAGCACCACTGAGAAGACTGCTGCTGTCTTCTTTCCACAGAGTCTTTTTTGGTGATCACTGCTTAAATACTTTGTTGAATCACTTTGACAAAATTCTGAATTAGATAGCTATAGCTTTTAATAACTCCACTAACTTCCTTGGTCTGCAAAGCTGTGAAGTAGCATTCAGAAGAGACATAACTCTAAGCAATAAATCATACTCTGCAATGTCTCTCACTTGAAAAAGAGTTTCCAAAGTCACAAGACAGGGATGTAACACAAAGCATGCAAAAATAGAATGAAGTAAATATATAGTTGGGTTGCATAATAAAAGACTAAGAAAAAGAGGAAATTATCTCTCAGTGGTGTTTCCTAATTTGGTTTGTGGTAACAATTGAGCTTATTTAAAGCTCTGGGAAAGGTTTAGAAGGTTTTGAAATAATCCCAACCCAAATTTTTGCAGACTTGTCTATATCCTTATTCATAGAGGTGGTGTTTATACAGCTCACTACTCTTTGAAGCTGATTGTAAATCGAAATAGGATTGTGCATGGGTATAATCGTCTGAAGATGAAAATTGCTTTCCCTTTGTCCAATAATGATATACACTGAAGCAAAGTATTGTAACAGTCCCAGATTTTTTAATCAGCAAGTCACAACTCCTAATTACGGAACTGGCTACCATTCTAATTCATTAATGCCAGTCTACTCACAGTTCTACTTACCATGCCCTATTCCATCATGTGATGATTGCCTTTACCTATACCTACTAGAGCTGAACAAGCTAACACAGTGCTAGGAAAACAGCCAACCCTTATCCCTGTAGCATGCTATGATATTATTTAGCTTGTTTCATTTGACTGCCATTTCCTTCACGGAATGGGTAGTTAGATGATCCTGTTTTATGCACACTTGCCAATAAATCAAATGTTATACAGTCCTCATAAACTTACTGCCCTACAGTAAGGTAGGTATCAGAAGAAAGGCTGTCAGATTTGCTTGATTCCTGTGTGCACTACACCAAGGCAAAGAAGATTTCCAGAGGAAAGTCTGCATGCAGAATATGTTGTAAAGGTAACAAAATGCATCCTTGGCCTTTCTCTCCTAATAGAGTCAATGAACATTGACAGTCTTTCACTCTAATAGTTGCAGAAATCATGGCTTAGGGAAGAGCACACTGCTTCTCTCTCTTTTTCTGTTTTTGGTCAAGCCACTCTCTTGAATGAAGAAAAAATGAATTTCCAACAGTGCCAAAGCATGAATAGAGGTATTGTTCTCACAAAGGCCTGAATACCTCTGAAATATATCAGAGAATTAGCTTGTCATTTTTTTCCGCTTCCTCCTTGAAGTGTTTTGAAATGACTAATACATTACCAAGAAGCGGCTTCTTACATCTCATGCAGACTAATTCCCCAGGGCTCCTGTTATGTTGGCAACCTAAAATGATCAGTTAACAGAGAGCATTAGCAGCAGTGAGGAGATGAATAAAGCACTGAGAGAAGGGAAAGTAGTTTTCTGTGGCTTGCCTCCCTCCTCTTTTAGTAGCATGTCAAACATAATTATGCTCCTGTCATCTGCACCTACAAGACAGGATTTTAGTTATGATACTTTGCCTGGCATGTAGCTGCTGTTGACAGGCCCCTGTGACCCTATTCCAAGCAGTCTGACTCTACAGATGACAGGACTCTGGCCTAGATGCAAAAATCAACCTTTCTCAGCAGAGAAGACTTCGCTAAAGGGAGAAGATAAAACGCTAGAAAAAGGCAGGTCACCTTGTGGCCTGGTTGGTTCTCAATAAGCTGTTGCAAGAGACTTGACTTTGCATGTTCATAGAATCACGGAATCACAGAATGCTTTGGGTTGGAAGGGACCTTGAAGATCATCTAGTTCCATCACCCCTGCCATGGACACCTTTTTAGACTAAAGAAGCCAAATTTCCTCACTCTGTTTTCAAAGTTCACTCTTTCTGCAGTCACTTCCACCACCCTCCTCTGGACACAACCCCATTAGTCCCAGTCTTGCTTGGGCCTGGCACCTTAGATAGGTGAGGTATTTTGGCTAATGCCATATTCTGCACTCATCCTCTGCAGAGCAGAAGCAGAACTTCCCATCACAAAGATTTCGTAGCAGGATTCCTACACCTCTCTCCCAGTGTGACATTTGCTGCCTGTGCATCAGCGCATGCCTTGGAGCACCAGGCTAAACAGCTTTATGCTACCCACACCCTCCTACCCGGGTAAGCTGTTCTGTGAAACACACAAGATGCCGGGCAACTCTCAGGCCTTCCCAGGTGCATGAGCAGATCACAGTGCTAAAGCTGCAAAGATGAGTTACGTTACACAGGCAGGGTAGAAAAAAATTAGCTAACAGAGATATGCCATCATTCAAAGAAAATTGTGTATTTCCCTCACAGTCTTCCTCAGCTTCTAAGCAGGAAAAAAGGACTGGAAATGTCACCAAAATTTTAAAACTTTTTGTGCCTCCTTGAAAAGGAAAAGAAAATAAAAAATTACTACATCTACAATGAAACAATGCTGTCTTTGTAATATTATTTCTCCAACGCCTTGCTACAGTTACCATTGTTTCTTTAATCAAGCAAAACTTTCACTCAGATGGAATAGAAACCTCTAATGCCTTGAGAAAAGTATTTTCAGCCTTGAGCATTTGGTTTTCGGGTGGAGATTAAAATGGACTACTATGCAGGAATGCCGCTGGATTTAAAGAGACTGAGGTTTTGCAACTCATGTATTTAAGCGTGGAAAACCCATACTTTCAAATTCCCTAATGTTTGCCTCGCTTTCACTGATGGCATGTGCATCTCTAATAAGGAGCTGCAGTACAGCAATACAGATTTTATTTACTCATTTTACAAACCTGTCTTCTGAGCATTTGAGACCTCTAAGGATCAATGACAAAGAAGAGGGTCTTCCAGAGCACATGCTTGAAACTGTGTCCAGTGAACTGACGGTTTACAGCACACCATCAAATGAGGAAAAGCAAAGTCCTGTGGGAACGCCTCAGATCCAGAATTATCCATAGGGTCATGAAAACACATCTGATTGAAGGTTTGTGTGAGAACTACACTCAAAATTCTTACAGTTCAGCCCAGGTCAGAATGCAAGAGAGTGAGGAGCAGCTGTGACATCAGATAACAAAAAGCTGACATGGGATGAGGTAAGAAGTATGTTCTGACCTAATGTTTCAAGTTCATCAGAGTTATATACCTCTCCCTGGAGAAGCTATTGACAGCAATTCATGGCAGTTAGGCAACTGCACAAAGCAGTGTGTCAAATTTTCCTTTGCAGGTTCATTATGTAAGAGCATAAAATACCAAAAATAAATACTACAGAGAGGCACATGATGGCACAGCATGAGCTGGAAAAGCCCACAAGAGCTCTCAAGAGTCAAGTCAGAAGCTGACTGTGCACATGATCCCAAAGAAACAACAACAAAATCTTTATGCACTGCTATAATTTGTTCTTTACAACGCAAGCTATACATGAAAATAGGTCAGGCATAGTTTAGAATTCATCAAGTAAGAATGAATGAGATTATCTCACATATTGCTCTGTTTCTAACATCAAATTTGTCACCCAAAAGACGGGAAATACAAGAATTCCAGCTTCCTGAACAGAACTTTAAATAACATTTTAATATGCAAATGCTCCAATTCTAATGGTAATTTAGGTTAACTCAATCCACATATTACTCTAATTCCAATGGTAAATCTCACATTGCAATTTAAAGGAAAAAAATATGTCTGCGGTCGTTTTCAAGTATTACAGGGCTTTTGACAGTGGGAATCTGATATCCTTAGCACTCTTCTAAGAAAATATAATAAACATTAATACACTTAGAGCACTCAGGGAGACTAATTAACCTGGTCATTGTAGATTAAACAGCCAAACACACACTATTGTATTACAAACCCTGTGTGAAGGGCAAAGATTCACCGGAAGTCTCGTTACCCTGTGTCTTTGAACTTACCTTGTATAGCAGCATGGAAAGCCAGCAAGCAAGTAAAACACACAAACTGCATCTTGGATAGATAAAGGATATAGCTTCCAGTCATTTACAGGAAGCTGGAAACCACAGAACTAAACTCAAAGTCAGAGGATGAGAGGGTCAGTAGGGTGGCTTATATAGAGCTTCTAAAAATTGGGAAATATAGAGGGCTATGCATCCGTCGTACGGAGGAAGCCAAGGTGGTCTAGTATGGTCACCATGAAAAATGATAGTAGCTTGAAAGACAATGGTGATTGCTAGACTGCTAGACATAACTTGCCTTCATTATAGACAGGTGTGTTCACCTTATTTCTCCTTGTCTATATAAATGAGCATATACAGGCTCTAAGGGATAAGACACCTGGTGACCCATGGAAGCTTCTAATAAAACTGACCATGAAGTAAGTTCCTATCAGGCAATAAAGGCTGGTGGACTTTAAACATGGAGGAACTATTTGATAAATGAAGCACAATTATGTTTTAAGCATTTCTTTCATAGAATCATAGAATAGTTAGGAGTGGAAAGGACCTTAAGATCATCTAGTTCCAACCCCCCTGCCACGGACAGGGACACCTCCCACTAAACCATGCCACCCAAGGGTCTGTTCATCTCTACAGACTGAAAAATTTTGGTTTTAACACAGTCTTGACTGTAATACACCCTCTGGCATCAGAGAGGCATCAGTATCCTGTGGCAATTTTCCATCTGCTTTCCATATCCAGGAGGATCTAACAGTCTTAAATACATCTGATAAGTAGTGAAACATCTAGTGCCAGAGCCTCTATTTCTCATAATCTTATTTATCTTACCCAAACTCCATATGAAAGACTACACAGAAGATTCCCAAATGAATCTGGCAGATGGGATGACCTCTCAGACCTGTGGTTGCCCTTTGATATAAATGTAATAACTAACATACTTGCCATTTGTGTTCTTGCAAGTCATGTATCTACAAGAGCATCACCACATGGGTAAGAGAAGGTGATAAACTTCTTCAAATAGGATGGTAAATAGTCTCAGAGGGAAAAAAAAAAAAAATCAAAGCCACAAGAATACTAATCACTTGACTGGGGAATTTTGCCATGAAGTTTAATACGTCATATATTATTATTACTGAAATACTTTCCTAATATTCAGTAAGGTTTTTCATTGAACACTGCAATGTAAGTGCTTAATATCCAGCTGGGTTTGATAGATGTACAACTGCCTTACAATAAGTATATAAAGTAATGTAAATTTCCATGGATAAGCAGGTATCCTTAAGCTGAATGCTCCATGCCCAGAATATACTTTCCTAAGAGTGTAAGATAGTAAGGAGGACTCTTTAGAATTGAAATGGGCATAAATACTCCACTGGTTACAAGACTACACTGAGTTTCTAAATAAAGTGGCTTTTCAGAGGTACACCAGATCACCTAAGCAGAGTGTCATACCTTAGTTTTCATTTATTTTCCATGTGCACATTAGAAGTTGGATACGAACTGATACAGTTTAATGCCAACACTGTGCAGATGTTTGATAATACTTTTTATTGTATTGATGTTTGATAATAGGCCAAGAGTACCCATTACTGGGAAAAAAAAATACTTTTGAAATAGCTCTGCAGTATCTTCTCTTTTACCACCAGAAAAAAACGGTTCTGATACTAACAGAGAAGGCAGATAAAATAGGATGACAGTGTAAAGATTCACTGAATATAAGGCCTTCATACCAGATGTCAGGAGGATAAAAATTAATAGTGTTAAAAACACTTGTTAGGTGTGTTCCAGGCCATACAGTTGAAAAGAATTTTTTTCTTTTAAAAATACCAATGCAAGCATATGAAAACTAGGAAACAGTAAGAATAAATCGGTAAATCAAACAATTTTCTCAAATAGGCAGTGTCAAAAACTGACTAGAGAAGTGTTACAGGTTTCCACCAAAAGGAACGCAACTGATAGAACTAAGCCCTATAGCTCTTTGAAATAGAATTTCCTTAATAAAAGTAAATATAAAGTAAATCCTTTATCTAACTGTCAGTTCACAGGTATTTTTCTTCTTTGAGAATAAGCAAATGCTATGTGACACCATTAATCAAAGTGATATCTGTATGTTCAAAGCAAATTTTCTCCTATAGTTTCAACTGTTCACTATAAAAACACTATGCTGAAATAGCATCATTGATTTTTCTGATCTCAACATTCTTAACTTATTATCTTAATGATTATAAAGTGCTGTTAGCATTAACAGCAGTATGTATCCTAAACCAAGTCATTTGCAAGCTTCAGAGCTTAGGTCATAAGTAGAGAAAGAGCATTTAACTTAGAATAAACCAGCCAATCCCTTGCTTAAAAGGAATTGTAGAATGAATAATGGCTTTTTATACATACATGTAAAATTAATTTGATGATAACTGCCAGCTCACTCAGACAATTCTTAATGGTTGCTCTCTAGAGATTAGTTAGGCTAAATTTACTAAGGAGTAGAGGGATACATTACTACATTTCTTTGATATGTTTTAAGGAGTGGTAGCCTTCTATGATGGGGCTATGGAACTGATGCATAGGGGCAAAGCAGTTGACGTCATCTACCTGGACTTGTGCAAAGTGTTCAATACTATACAGCATGACATCCTTGTCTCTGAAGTGAAGAGACATTGATTTGATAGATGGACCACTCAATGGATAGTGAACTGGACGGATGGCCGCACACAAAGAGTTGTGGTCAATGACTCAGTGTCCAGCTGGAGAGAGGTAACAAGTGATGTCCCTCAGGGCTGGTGTTGGGACCAGTCTTGTTCAACACCGTTGTCGGTGACATGGACAGTGGGATTGAGTGTGCCCTCAGCAAGTTTGCTGATGACACCAAGCTGTGTGGTTCGGTTGATACGCTGGAGGGAAAGAATGCCATCCAAAGGGACCCTGACATGCTTGAGAGGTGGGCTGATGCCAATGTCATGAAATTCAACCAAGCCGAGTCCAAGGTCCTGCACCTGGGTGGGAGGAATCCCAGGCACAGCTACAGGTTTGGCAGAGAAGAGATTCAGACTTCCCCAGAGGGGGAAGAATTGGAGGTGTTGGTTGGTAAGAAACTGAACATGAACTGGCTTCAGTATGTGCTCACAGCCCAGAAGCCAACCATATTGTGGGCTACATCAAAAGGAGCCTGACCATCAGATTGAAGGGGGTGATCCTGCCCTTCTACTCTGCTCTCATGAAATCTAACCTGGAGCACTGTGTGCAATTCTGGTGTCATCACTATAAAACAGACGTGGAGCTGTTGGAGCAAGTCCAGAGGAGGGCCATGAGGATGATCAGGGGGCTGGAGCACCTCCTGTAGAATGACAGGCTAAGAAAGTTGGGGCTGATCAGCCTGGAGAAAAGAAGCTGCATGGAGACCTCATAGCACCATCCAGTATCTGAAGTGAGCCTATAAGGATGCTGGGGAGGGACTCTTCATCGGGAACTGCAGTGATAGAACAAGGGGTAATGGGTTCAAACTTAAAAAGGGGAAGTTCAAGTTAGATATAAGGGAGAAGTTCTTTACTGTGAGTATGGTGAGGCACTGGAACAGGTTGCCCAAAGAAGTGGCAAATGTTCCATTCGTGGCAGTGTTCAAGCAGGTTGGACAGAGACTCGGGCAACATGGTCTAGGGTGAGGCATCCCTGCCTATTGCAGGGGGTTGGAACTAGATGATCTTCAGGTCCTTTCCAACCCTAACTATTCAATGATTCTATGAGTCGTTGGTACGTAAACCGCATCTCAGCCCTTTATGTCTTATTGCTGCCTAAAAGCAGTAAAAAGTTATTTGTTAGAGGAACAAATCTGCATTGATTTGGATGATTAGCTATAGAAAGAACAAATTTGAGGAAATGTGAGCTGATAAGAAAGCTGTACTTCATACAGCAGGTCTTTTCATTCATTGGCTCAGTCACAACTGAACTCTCTTGCTCTTTTTCTTCTTGTCATACCTAATCTGTAAGTCTGTGAAATGTCAATGCCGAGGCATATTTTTCCAGAATGTTATTTTTTTAGTTGTCTAATAGGCACTTTTTAAGGCATTGCTCTTAAAGTTCCCTTTGCCTATTTCAAGCTGCCATCTTTCAAAACTGTAGCCATCGCTGATGAGTTTGGAGTAACACTTAGCCGCTATTCACATCACATAGAATGCCATTATCACATTAAAAATAGTCAAATTTTCCAACACAGTGTATTTTATAACAAACCTGAGAGCGTATTACTTTTTCTAGATTAAAAATCTGTATTTTTTGGGTTTATACCTTGTTACTGTCTTGCTTTTCCTTGCTATCCATGTAATTCTGACATCACCAGAAGGGTTAGTCTCTCATAAGCTTATTGAGTGAAAGAAATTTCATTACATAAAAACAGTGTATAAGCCTCATAGAATTTCTATATCTCTCAAGTTTCTGAATTGAATTAGGGGCAGGTGAGGACCAAGAACTTAGTGAGGATGCTAAAAAGGACAGAAATAACAGACTTGAGGGGGTAATGTCTCAGCTTCCTAACAAATCGTTTGATGAAAAATGGCAAAGCGTGCTCTATAACAAATAGTTTGCTATATTTATTCTGCTATGAAAGAGAAAAACATAGTAAATTTCCAGTACAAAACAAACCTCCAAGTAAAATTAAACTCCTTATAATATAATACTATTCTGAAGTTTTGAATAGGCATGTCATTCTAGTATTTATAAAATACTTATCTTTTAAAATGTCCACGTTTTAGGCCTTCGGATTTGAAAACAAGAAAAGCAACCCTAGATACTGTTCTGGAAAGATTCAAGAATCCAGTTTCCTTTTAAGCAGAAACATATTGATCATTAAACATAACATGGAATGATTAAACTACATCTAAGTCTTGAATTACACAGCACTGATGACATCCTGTGCACCAGATCTGTCTGCCATTACTTTTTCAATAACAATCACTTGAGATTAATTTAGTACTTCCTTTTTTCCTTTTCATTGCTAGTTTAACAGCAGACCTAGTCACATACTAATCTTCATCCATTTCTCTCATATTGTGGTTTAAACCCAACTAGTAACTCAGTACCACGCAGTCACTTGCTCGCTTCCCCTACTCAGGTGGGATGGATGATATCAGCATCATTTGCTGACTGAAGCCAAAACTCAGCACTGCACCAGCTACTATGAAGAAAATTAACCCCATCCCAGTTGAAATCAGGACATCTTATTTTAAATAAGTCAATGATGGTTGAAGTGGAGGATTGGTGAACTTGCTATCTTGGTACAGAACCTCTACGTATTCTACAATGGTGAAACACAAACCCATATTTTATCAAAATGCTATGTTAACTTTTTATTGACCTCCCAAATAGTCTTTGCTTCACTTTTACTGAGTGTCACAATAAGTTTTAATTTATCATGGTAGTTTACTACGAGAGTACATGGTATATATGGGAATATCTAGATACTCCAGGTGAATATTTTTTATTTGTTAGAATAAGGAAGACATTGGTGATTTACAAGAAAACAACCAAATGAAGAAACAACAAAAAAACCCCACCACAAATACCTCTCTCTCTCCTCCCCCCCCAACCCCCCCAAACAACAGCAACAACAAAAAAAACAACCTAGGCCCAAATATTACAAAATATGCAACAGTGCTGCTAGCACACAGATTTTTTTTTGCCAGAGTTCTTTATGATCAACAAAATCAGGGAATGAATCATCACGTTCTTTGTATTACCAAACTGTGTCACACTTAGTATAGCATCAGAAAAGTCTGTTCCCCTTTACTGAGCATGTATGTGTGAAAAAAACCCCAAACCACAAAAACATCCACTGCATATGCATTCAAAAGACAAACAGAAATTATTCTGATTAACCTATTACATAAGCATGATAAATTCTTAGCTTATGTCAGATTTCAGTAATAAAATAACTAGAAGATTTGGGAAAATTGTTAAGGATTTCATTTCTTGTTAGAAAGATAGTCTACAATCACACTTGCTGAAAAAAAATAATTTCACAGTATTACAAGAAACAATGTTGATTCATTGTAGGCATTTCTTCTGGTACAGCTTTTTCAGTACTTGAGTCTTGAAAATTAAGACTACTTTAATAACTGTATTTGGAGCAACATTAAAGTAGTCTATTTGGGCTGGATATCTAGTGTGCTATATGAGACCAGAAAAAATCTATCTTTCTGTGGATTGCTGTCAATCAACAGAAATGTCTCACTGCAGTCTGCCCAACAATTTATTGCAAGCTGAGCAGAAAGACTGAAGAAAAAAACAAAACAGGCTCTGAGTTTTCTTAATCTATCTATAGATGAAGACAACATCTATTTTACACCTTTTTGGGAAAAGATGACTTAGCCTTTATGACTAAATCTTGAATAGCAAGAATAAGACCTTTAACTGACTAGGTTAATAGTGAGTCTGCATACCTTTTCATAGAGCAACCTGAGGAAGTTTGAATCTAGTACTTCGAGGGAATTTAGAGCATTGGTGCTGAGAGTCAGGGCTCTGTTGTCACACAACCGGTTTTTACGCTGAGCAAACTATGCCTTCCCTGATCACCCATTGTTGAGATGTGTACCTTATTAGGGAGCTACTGTACGCAAATTAGCAACAAACTCTTGAAAAGAATATTAATTTAACATATGAAGAAATATCTTAACCAACATTATTTATCTTTCATTATCCAAACCCATTTATAGTCACTTGATAGAGATAGAATGTCAAAACTAAGTTTAAATAACCTTCCCTTAGCTGATTTAAGATAGCTCCTAAATATTATTAAATGTTTCACATTTAATAAGGAACATATTTTACTTCCTTTGGACACAAAAAGAATGAAAAATAAAAGGTCTTAAGTAGGACAGCAGAATCTCTCCATTTTACCTACACAGAGCTTGCTAAATATAGTGTTCAATATAGTTAAAGTTGAAAGAGAAAAGACTGAAGAGTGTTTTAACAGTGAAGTAAAACCACAACTAATGACTTTAGGAGACAGGAGCTAGGTGGACAAGTAAAGCATTACAGTTTTAAATATATGATATTTGGCTTCACCTCCCAAGTAAGAGGGTTGGCACTGATTCAAAAAGGCTGGTCTGGCATGCTTGTGCTTCTGAGAGGGACCACACTGTCTGATGGAAAGAACCACAAAAGCCACAGTGAGAGCACAGCCTTCCAAAGGCAACAAGAAAACAACCAGACTGGCAATTAGACCATGCCAGTGCTTGGCCTTGGTGAAGAGAAGGCAAGGCATCTGAAATGGCTCATCTGTCTGCAGGAGAGACAGGCCCAGCGACTGCCTGATGGGACAAATTAAAGTAGCCATCAGATAGCAGAGGGAGTGTTTTGAATGTGGATGACCTCCTCCCCTAGCACCAACGTAACAGACATGATAGGAGTTTTACACATACTTTTGCATCTTGAAAATAATATTCTTTACAGTGCTCATTTAAACCTAAGACAGCTGTGCGAAACATCACTGCATACAAAATCTAAGGCAGAGTATGGATTTTTACGTCTATTCAGTCTGTATGCTGGAAGCAATTTTGCCGTACATGCAATACTCTTTTCATCTCACTGGTTCCCAAACAACACATACTTAAAGCATTTTGCCTTGTGCCATGTGATAAACTGTGCTGTAGGACTGATTTGTTTGTTGCAGGTGTCTCTGGAGCCTAAAGGCACTGTGGCTTCCACAAACAACTGTTTTAAAATAATGCTTTTTGCATTTCAGTGTGAGTTTTCTTACTCTTCTGTTGGCTTGCTGTTTCAGTCTGATAATTTCAGAAAAGAAAATGAACCACTGTTGATGAAACAAGTGGTTAAAGAGTACCAAGAGCTTTTATATTTTAACTTTGGTGGAAGCTGAAAGTTCATCCAACGTTGACTGGTCATCTTTTACAGACTTTCAATATCAAAGAACATGGGGATGTCAATTTTTGGATAGTAGATTAATTTCTCTATTAGATTCAGAATTAATTTCTCTATTAGATTCAGAGCTTAGATGACAAACCAATCATTTCTAGCCTCCGTGTTGCAGAAGATGGTGCTAAAATATGTGATATATAGCACAGTCTGCTCAAACCTAATGCAAAACACATCCTTATCAGCAGCATGAAGAACTGTGTAATGCTCATTTGCTGCTACATCTAACTTCTTTGGATACCATGGGTTACCACCAGATCACGCACCATCTAGGTGCATTTAGCAGACCTGTTAATACAATTTCCATCGTTCATTAAATGAGCATGGAATTCTGGTGAATATAAGATATATTGTTCCACAGTGGCTACTGCTGAATAAGACATTCTTAGTATTGTCTAAAAGAAAGTTGAAGTATTAGTGTAAAGAGGGAAGCAAGAGAAAGTTGAAGGAGTATATTCCATAGGCTGGCAAATAAACCCTAGGAAGACTGTGAACTGTACAGTTCATCTCGTTGTTTCTGATGTATAGAGGTAGCACTTATATGCATGTTTCCAGTCCATACTTTACTGGTTAAATTTTTATTCATGTAATAACCTTGTGAATAAGCCCTCACCCTAAATTAAGCAAGCTTTAGCTGGCTTTAATAGGTGAACAGCAAGTAATACACATTATTCTGCTGTAGTTTTTGTAACTTCACTGATGTTTTTGAGGGTAATACTTAAGATTCCTTGAAGAAACTTGATTTTCAGACTCCTTGAGGAGAAAACTGAACGTTAGTCCAAACATGAATCCCATTGTCCTGAAGTTGAGCAACCAAAACTTGAATCCAGGCACTAGTCACCACTGAATCTGCAAATGAAATCACTCTTCCCTCTACCACAATTGCTGGCTGGTAAAACCTACTTCCTTCTTCAATGTCCAGCTTGTCATATATGGCAAGCTTTGTTTCCTCCAGCTGGAAGTCCTATGCTCATCACTGCAAAACTTTAAGAGAGAAAATACACGAGCAGAAGCAGACCGGAGCTCTGAGGTCATCAGACTAGGCCTTAAAATCATATAAAATCATTCCTTGGTACAAACACACATTTTTTCCTTTTTAAAACTGGCATAGAAAGAGGATGTCACTTAGAAGTTCTGAATTAATCACATGAATGGCTTTTGAAGTTCAAAGGAGTGCAAGACACGTTTGTTTTAGTTAGAGAATTCCAAGTCAGATGCAAGCTGGAAAAGCTATATGTAATTTGTGATTCACCATAAGTTTAGGAATCAGGGCCAGGATTTCCTGAAGGGGGTAGAAAAGGAGGAGGCAGTAAGAATGCTCTGATGATCAATTACTACATACGTGTACAGCAACATTCCCTTTTCAGAGAGGTGGTGAATTCAAGACCAAGAATGGTTCTGCAAAACAGAACCTGATTCACTTTGGATGAAGCCAAAACCCCATGATGTATTGTTAGCTAGGGAATGTGATTAATGTAAAGGACGTCAAAATAGAGAAAATATTTGCCTTTTTGTGCTTTAGCATGTAAACAGGGACCACAAAGTATGTGCTGCTTCTACTAAAATGTATCCAATGCCTAATTTTCATGCTAAATTCCTGTACTGTAGTTTATCTTACCTGACTTACCCTGTTAGTCATATGCTTATGCATTTCCCTTAACTACTTTTGAAGCTGTGTAAAACAAAAATAAAATGTGGCCATGCTACTGTTTAAGAAAAATATATTGCCATGTTATTTCTGAAAACAATTGTCAATATACTTTTCTCCCACTATTTAACAGAAGTACTTAATGTACATGAGGCATACTATTTTATAGTTAAATGAAGTTTTTAAAGACTATTTGAGTTAGCTACAACTCCAATCACATGCTCTAGCACAAGCTGACATATATTTGCACAGACCTAATTCTAAATAGGTTTTAGGTATTGAGGAATAAAGTTTTCTTCTGTGGCCTGTTTGGTTGTTTGTGAAATGAATTTAGATCAGTGATCCCCAATTCAAATTCTTTTGCCCTATCATGATATATAGGCAGTTCTGGATTTCTATTGTGAACACATACCCTTTGTCATGTTACATGGAAACTCAATTTAGCATTTTTTGTTTGCTGAGTATCTTCATTGTTACCGTGACATAGCTGAAAGCAATAATGATTTTCCTCACCCTGTGTTAATTAGGTAATACATATTACCATACATACATAATACATACCTAATCAGATCCAAAAGGTTTACTTGATTGTACTTCATTTTGTCTTTAACTTGGAGAGACACTTGCAGAAATGTTAAATTAGCTGAAGTCCAGCATGTGTGTGCCTCTACATGAATGCAACAGACTGCACACAAAGAATATGAAAGAGCAAGCCTTGGTGCTCACTTCGGTCAGTTGCTCTAAAACCATTTTTGGGGGGGAAAAAAAAAAAAAAAGGAGGAGCAGATTTGAATTTATCAAAGCCTCTGAAAAAGGACTTCCTTTGAAATAAATGCTATCAGAAAAAAATACTAGGAACTTACCTTTCACATCAAATTATGTAAGTCTTTGTTCATCAAAAATGTTGAAATATTTCTTAATAAAATGATAATGAGTAATCAATTTTGCTAAGAATTTTGATCACAGTCAAGATGCAAAAACAAATACACATATCTACATAAAAACTTTTCAGTTCTGATATGAAAAGCAGTCAAGTTTAATCTCTCATATTTCTGGCATCTACATGGTATGTGTGACCCTTCTCTCCCATCTCTATTCTGTATGTTAGTCAATGAGAAAATGAACATGAGCTGGCTTCAGTATGCGCTTGCAGCGCAGAAAGCCAACCATATCCTGGGCTGCATCAAAAGGAGCGTGACCAGCACGTCGAAGGAGGTGATCCTGCCCCTTTATTCTGCTCTCATGAGACCTCACTTGGAGTATTGTGTGCAGTTCTGGTGTCCTCAACATAAAAAGGACATGGAACTGTTGGAACAAGTCCAGAGGAAGGCCACAAGAATGATCAGGGGACTGGAGCACCTCTCTTATGAAGATGGGCTGAGAAAGTTGGAGCTGTTCAGCTGGAGAAGAGAAGGCTGCGCGGAGACCTCATAGCAGCCTTCCAGTATCTGAAGGGGGCCTATAGGGACGCTGGGGAGGGACTCTTCATTAGGGACTGTAGTGACAGGACAAGGGGTAATGGGTTAAAACTTAAACAGGGGAAGTTTAGATTGGATATAAGGAGGAAATTCTTTCCTGTTAGGCTGGTGAGGCACTGGAATAGGCTGCCCAGGGAGGTTGTGAATGCTCCATCCCTGGCAGTGTTCAAGGCCAGGTTGGACGAGGCCTTGGGTGATATGGTTTAGAGTGAGGTGTCCCTGCCCATGGCAGGGGGGTTGGAACTTGATGATCTTAAGGTCCTTTCCAACCCTAACTATTCTATGATTGTATGATTCTATGTCTTGAAAGGTAAGCTTTAAAAAATACATCAACAATGTAGCACTGTTGCATACATCAACTTTTGTTTATTTCTTTCAGGATTTGTTCTAAACAAAAAAATATGCATTGAAGGAGGCAACTGCCTAAGTTACAAAAACTATTAAAGGAGCAATGAAACTAATTAAGGTAGCAAGAGCATTTTACTCCATGAACTGCATCAATTATTTTTTCCTGGCCTAGAAAAAAATTATTTACTCCCAAACTCAAAATGAGATATTGCAAAAAAAATGAAGGACATATTCAAGCAGTGTGTTCATAGCAGCTCTGATTTAAAATCAATATTATACTGCACTTGGTTATTTATTTTTCTGTTCATCCTCAACAGTGCTAATCTTTTAACTGTTTTGTAGACACATTAAAGAGCTCTTATTGAAAACATATAATGAGAGCTATTATTCAATCCCATAAAGGTATATATTATGATCAGCTCTAAACCTAAGGGTTATGTTATGGACTCTAAACTGCAAGTTCAGCAAATTAACTCAATACTTCAATCTGATATGCACACACGCTTTGTCCCCCCAGAATCTACAACTTATGGTTATACCTCCCATGTAGAAAGATTGTATTGTGCCTCCAGCTGTTACAAAGAAGAAAGTGGTTCCTGCAGCTAATCTTTTTATTTCTGAGGTCTCAGGTAGATGCTGAAGCTCAGAGAAAAAATTACAATCTGAAAAACATCTAGAATTATTTCTCCTAATTCAAGGCAGCAGAAGATCCTTCTTCCAGATTTAAAAATTCATTTAACAAAATCAAAACCAGCATTTCTTGGCAGCAGAGTTCTACAAACTTCATTAATGCTACACTGACAAATGTGTTTTGATATGTTGATCTTCCCCCCTTACTTGACAAACTACTAGATAAGCAAGAAATGTCCTAAAAATTCAAATTAAACTTTTCCAATTTGATACATTTAGTTCCTTAAAATTATTTCACTTTGAATTAATGTTAAAAAAAATGAAAATCTGATTAAAGCTCTTATCACTATATAACTGAGAGTGCATGCCCACATTTTTTTTGAACACTAGTGGGCAGGAACCCGGGTTACAACTGACAGCTAAAAGTCCTCAAGCAAGTCATAACTTGTACCTATAGACTAAGGCTTTCAAAGATGGATATATAAAGTTATAATTGTAAACCTGTATCATGGACCATCTAGAATTATGACCAGATTTTCATGAGTGCTAGCTATCCATTATCCTCCGCTGTCTTCACTTTGCTCTTGTAGTTGTAGTTGGTTTTTTAATCTTTCATGGAGCACACTTTCAGGCTATTTGCTATACTTCCATTGATACTCCAGTAGTTAAATGACTTATATGCTATATATAGTATAGCTATAGATGCATACCATCATCTGTGTGTCTTTTTTGCACTTGAAAATACACAAGGCAGGAAATCTGGCAAGCTGGATTGCTTAGAGCGCTCTATAATCTTATTTAACTCATCTTTTTAAAAAACATCTGTGAGATACAGTGTAACAGTAATTTTAAAAGCTTAATTTACCAATCCAGAGATTAACATCTGATAGTTACCGTGATGATGAACAGCAGATGCTACAGAAGTTTCAAGGAAACAAAACTGTTTATTTAAAATTTTTATTTCAAATGTCTATTTCTCAGACTTAGAGAATAATAGGAAAACAGAATTCTATACATAGCCTTAAACAGGAAGAGCAGCTGAAGACAAAGAATGGTGATGAAAGAATGCTGAAAATTGAACTAGATGCAAGACTGTCCTTATCCCATGTAGACTGCAGGTTGTCTGTTACTATGCTTATGCTGCTGAGAAGAAAAAATATATAGAGTTTATGTTAACAGAGAGAAGTTATACTCTCAAATTTGAGGCTCTGGGGTTCTGCTGCTGAGGTTTTGTCACATGAAACTTAGATTTGTGTAAAATGTTAGGGTTCTTAGGCACCTTGAAAAATCTTGCCTGTTTTTCAGCCAGTTTTACTGAAGAACGTTCAGTGAAAAAACTTACTAGTTCTTCCAGCAGCAACATTGTAACCTGACCAATGGAAATTTTAAATTATGGATAGTATTTTCACATTTTTGTTCTTTCAAGGACTTCAGTTTAAAAATCTTTCAGGCTTTACAGTATCCACCCTCCCACCCCAGTGCCTAAAATTTTGGCAACTAGATAATAAATACTTACTCTATAAGAACTCTTTCATAAGTCAAGCAAAAAAAACCCCAACATTTATTTATATAACTAATATTCTGTTACAATGGTATTTCTAAAATATTTGGTTAATTAATTAAGCATAAAAAGTAACAAAAGTGGAATTTCACCTTTCCACAAGAAAAGTGATGTAATGCTCCAAGTACCTTAAAAATTATAGGGCTTGAACTAAAGTTCATTGCAGTTACTTAGTAGAATCCTATTCATAGCAGTCTTTGTGTCAAGCTTAAAGAAAACATAGTCTGAATTCTGAGATTATTTCCGAGGTACCTTCCAGCTGAAATTTTTCACTGAGGTACTTTTATGAACAAGATATTCATCCTGATTGAAATTCTATCTGCTGAAACACAGACATTACAGTTATTAGAACATAATTCTTAGAAAAGGGTTTTGTTTTACTATGTAAAATCTCTATCTAGTTACAATATTAATTATAAGAACAATTATTTCTTACTGAACTTCTCCTAAGTACCATAATTCTTCTAAACCCAGAGAAGATAAAAACTAATTTGAATAGCATAAATTGCTTGACAATGGCCTACTTTTTAGTTAAACTGGCACAAATTCAAAAGTATTTATATTGCATATATTTACTTTGCATTATGTGAATTGTGCTGTCCTTTAATTGCAAAAATGGAACCAATTTTTAAGTGTCTGTGGAAATACTTTATAATACCATATTAATATTCCCAAAGGAAACGAGTATGTTGCAAAGAATAAGAGATCATGAGGTGCATAAAGAATGCTGTTTTCCAAAAAAAAAGAAGATTATATCACAGAATGAGGAGGATGGCATTCCAGAGCTGGAAATCGATGCTGAAATATAGATAAGACTGATGAAAGTACCACAAAGATATGACTTTAATATGGAGATGTTATATGAAATTTACAGTCTCAAAAATAAGCTAAACAATGACTACTCTAAAAGGAAGCAAACAACTAGACTAAAACATAGGAAAAGATCATATTTTATGATTACTCATAACTACTTTGAATTTAGACCTTTGTTGTATCACTTTCCTACATTGCTTTCTAACGTGTGTGTTCCTTCATATCTGCTCTTACGTATTATAACCAAAATACCAATGCTCATCACAGATACTTAACACTTCTGGTCATTTTTACAGTTTCACCAGTGGTAACATATTTTGCCTAAACTGGTGTTATGGGACCCTCTAACGGAGGACCCTGTGATCTGCAGCAGTATAGCTAAGAATTTGCCAGAGTACAAATTCTTCTGTCAGAATTTTTCAGAACACAAATTCATGGAAAAATATTATAATTGCTGAATTAAAAAAAACAACCAACCAAATGAACAAACAAACAAAACACAACCACCTTTCATTAGGTTTTCCAAACAACTATAAATCTAGTACTGTCTGGATGGGTTTTTTTGCTATCTCATAAATCTTGTACATTGGTAAATTAAATATGGAAAATACTTAAGGAAACAGCCTAAGCACCTACAGCAAACTACTTTCTGACTCCCATTTTTTTGTTTGCAAGTTCAAACAACTTTTAGCAGGAAGAAACACCTCAATTTGAATGCAAGCACTCAAGAATTAGATGATACAAAATCCACTTCCTAGGTCTTGCCATAATGAGATCTATTTAGGGATAGGAGGATGGTGACAAATAGGTATCTGGGGTCAAGCCTCTTGTAAGCCACTACTGTGCATTGAATGTCTCACTTTACTGGATCACTCAGCATAATGGAATAGTGGTGTTAATGGGTTTATGAGGACTAGCACGGGCATGACTTCAGATACTAAGAAGTGGCACGTTCTCTTCACAATTCTTGCAAAAACACATCAGTAATTTTTGCAATGAGCATAAAAAATTATTGCAACAGAATCTGTGACATGGATCACATTCCTGCTTTTACAAAAGCATAACTTCACAATTTCTTAAAATTTCCTCACTGTCTCCCAGATCCTATCAAATAGTATTGCTCTGCTAATGGGTCCCATTAAGGTAATCACAACAGAATGAAAGACAGGGGAGCTGTCAAAAAGCTCTGAATGGCATCAGATAGGGATGACATGAAATATTGCTTTCGCAGTCTCACAAAATTACTGCTGTTAGAGAGTATGCATTATCTGCAGCAGTTTTTTCCCCATATCTTCCTGAAATTTTTACTTCAGAAATTGTTCCAGTTTATAATTGAAGAAAAATACAGGACTTACTCCAAGTTGCAGAACGTATATAAATCTGGACAACAGAACTGTGACAAAAATGAAACTTCTTTCTAACTCTACACTTACAACCCTCTCAATAACCTAAAAAGCACATATCTTCTACAAGTTCTTCATTTCCTTCCCTTATTTTTCTGTCAGGCCTTTACTATTTCAGGTGCTTTGTGATAAAATCCTGTTGGCAACTCTGAAACTGATGATTTGAGTAAGATTTTCAAGCAACATAAATTGTCACCAAGAAAGATAAACGAAAATGTGAAGAATTTGTCATTTCTTGAGACTGACAAGGAGACATAATGATAAATAAATTTTCATGCCTGTTTAACCAGTGCTTCTCACTACCATATTTGTAGGCTTTTGGGGTTTTTTCGTTGGGGTTTTGTTGTTGTTTTTGTAGTAACTTTTCTGCTTCTCGGTTGTTCAGCGTCAAGATTTCATTTCTTAAGCATTTTTTCTGCACTTGCACTTCTCCCCAAGCAACTAATCCTACGGAAAGCTGCAGTACAAACCTGTCGTTTGCATTTCTGCTGGCACAAAGACAATGAGAACAAGAAATTTAATCATTCTCTTAACTTTAAAGTAGCTCCTTTAAAAGAGGTTAAAAAAAAAAGGAAGTCCATCCTGCAGTGTACGTGAATACATGCTATACTTGAATACTCCATATTCCAAAGTTTGCTTTTCTTCTGGAGGCTGGCAATTGAAACCTCCAGCATGGAAGTGATCAAAAACACTTCTTCATCATAATTTCCAGTGCTTAATATCAAAAGTTTTTATTGATATTGCTCTGGGCATCCTGCCCTTTGTGACGAGTGGATAAGGCCTTTGCAGAATTTATGCCTGTATGAAGCTGGGCAGGTCTCCTAACTATGCTTCACTCATGAGTTTCCTCTACTCAGTCACTTGCTCTTCTTCAGAAAGCAAAGAGAGCTAGGTATCAGGAATAGCATTCCACAGCTGTCACACACGTTACTTTCCCGGTAAGAAGACACTGCCACAGGAGATATTACACCCCATGTGAATGGCCCATATGTTAAATGATCATAAATGAATTTGCCACCTGTCCTCTCCTCATGGAGAAGGGCAGGTGGGTGTCAGTCTTGCACTGCTGCTGCTCATACTATATTGATTTCATGGATAATAAGACTTCACATGATAATTTTGTTAATGTGGAACAAATATTAAACTTATTTAAAAAATATATGCCAACATAAATCATGCTGATCCTTACCAATATGTGGCTAGAATCATGTTTGCAGTCTAATACAAGCTGTCCAATGTCTTTCAATTCACGAGCTTTTAAGTTATGTGGAAATTTTAAAAAGGGAAAAATAAAAAAAAAAAAAAAAAAAAAAAAACAATAAAATAAAATAACCATAATGATAATGTTTATGGTTCTTAAGTGGGAAAATAATTAAAGCTGGAAGTAACAAAAAGTCATAGAATCACAGAATAGTTAGGGTTGGAAAGGACCTTAAGATCCTCTAGTTCCAGCGCTCCTGCCATGGACAGGGATGCCTCACTCTAGACCATGTCGCCCGAGGCTCTGTCCAGCCTGGCCTTGATCACTGTCAGGGATGGAGCATTCACAGCTTACCTGGGCAACCCATTCCAGTGCCTCACCACCCTCACAGTGAAGAACTTCCTCCTTATATCCAATCTAAACTTCCCCTGTTCAAGTTTTAACCCATTCCCCCTTATTCTATTGCTACAGTCCCTGATGAACAGTCCCTCTCAGGCATCCTTGTAGGTCCCCTTCAATACTGGAAGACTGTTATGAGGTCTCCACAAAACCTTCTCTTCTCCAGGCTGAACAGCCCCAACTTTCTTAGTCACTTTTCTAGTTACATAAACCTCTCAGAAGCAAGTGATTAAGGGATGAAAGTTGCACATCTGAAGAGCAATTTAGGAGCTATAGCACCCAGTCACATTTCTGCCTTTATCCCCAGTAGTGAATCCTTCTCTCCAAAGTGCCTGGACTAATTTTTAAATTACAGGTAGGTTCCCAAGTTACTTAGAGCCTTCTGAATAGGTTCTATGCTTCAAGATAGTTTTCTATACAATTTTTTTCTTAAATCTAATATGTTTCTTGAAATCTAAAAGCCAGTAAAGAATTTTGACTGTTTTCTTTTACTGTTCAACCATAGCAACAATAAGTAGCTCTTTGCTATGCTATCACTCCTGTGAAGAATTCGTATTTTTTTTGCAATGGATTCTTGATTTTCTGCAGCATCATTACTTTTTCGGTGGAGTTGCAAGAAAAATGCACCAGGTGGCTCTATGCTGACATTTGTCTGAAGTAGAATGCCGATCACATCTTCAGAGTATATGCAATACCTTCATTCCATGCAATCATAACTGGAATATCTATTTTTAAACTCTGGATAAATACCTTTATCTCTTAATGTCTTAGGTTTGATACTTTGAGCAGTCCAGAGTGGCTGTGAAAAGGTAACTAGCAAGCTTTGTCTGTGAAGCAAAATTAAAATAAAACTCAGTCATGATAGGTCAGAATGGATATCTAGGACAGTCTGTAATCAGATTTTTAAGGTGTGGTTCTTGATGTAAGCCTTAAATGCTCCAAGACTGAAAGGGAATTCAACCTGAAGTGTGCATTATGCTATATGAGAATGACTACTCATCTGAGGACAACCAAAATCATCTAATCAGTTTTCCTTAATCTTACAGGCTTTCTTTAAATCTTCATGTCTCATTCTCAGCCTTTTGTCCAAAGTTTAGCCTCTTAATCAGGAAAGCTTTTGATCTTAAGGGGGGAGGGTTTGAATTAACTCAATTTTTTGTTTGGAAGTGCGGAATGAGAGAATTTTGGAGCTGTGTTTTTGCTGGGCTTAGCACTTTTTTCAATGCAAGAGGAGCAAATGCAACGTGAGATAAAGACATAGAGGAAGCCATGGCTAGGAATGCATGCTTTGATTTTCAGGGCTACTGCAAGATGAGGGTGAGACAGGTTGTTAACTAGTTTTGGATTGACAGGGAGAGATGTAGCTCTGAGCTGCAGCCAAGAATGAGGAGCTGCTGGTGGCACAGCAAGTGATTGTATAACAGGTTAAATGGAGGCAAAGAGCCCTCTCAGCTTTCCCAGCCATACAATAACTTATAAATTTCCATTTTACTGAAAGTTTCAACTGAGTAAAAAGATCAGTTTAAAAAAAAACACAAACCAAACCAAACCAAAAACTAAATCAACAATGCTTTTAAGATCAGAACACTAGTTAGAAAGCTGTCTCTTTCAAATGAATTTATCTAACCTGTTTGTTATGTTTTTCAGGTTTCACAGTGAAGCCTAGATACATATTGGTCATCAGAGAAAAAAAAATAGCAAACAGCAATATACAAAACTCAGTATTTTTCACTTTATCAGTATTCAAATAATGAAAGTGCAATAAAGAAATTAGAAAGACTGTTCATAAAAGAGAGAACTACCGGCAACATATATGTAACCCTGAATTAGACTCTACTGACACTTTTGTAATATCAAGTGATGCACAAATAGCATTTACTCTCTTTTGTTTTAGTAATCAATTCATTTAACCATCACTGAAACGGAAGCCAGACCTTTTTCCTTTGAAATCCTCATTGTAAAAGCATTACAGAAAGTATAAAACAGCTAAACTGGAGTACTACGAAAGTGTCTTATAATATGTAAAATCACTACAGAAAACATGTGGAATATTTCAAAAATTAAAGTACTTTAAAAATAAATGAATAGCATTAGTACCTGAACAAAATTTCCCAATTTTTATGGTATTGAATTACAACATAAATAAACATAATAACAAAAATCTGATCATTTAGGACCTAATTTCCAGTAGTGGGCAGTAACAGATTTTTTTCTCTCTACCTTGCAGCCTGAGAATCACTATTTTCAGGATGGTAATCTCCTCCATTCACACAGAGGGCACAACAGAAATTTTCTATATATAATATCTGTTTATTTAATTCTAACTCTGTTGTCCAGCTCTAATCACCACTTAGAATCATAGAATCAAAGAGGTTGGAAAAAAACTTTAAGATCATCAAATCCAATCTTTACCCCCGCACTGCCAAGGCCACCCTAAACCATGTCACTGAGGGCCTCATCTACACAGTTTGTGAACACTTCCAGGGATAGTGATTCCACCACTGGCACACTCTGTTCCAACAAATCTATGCCCCATAAGGAGTACTTTTTCTTCCTCTTTCTAAGAACAAAAAATCAGTGGGACATGGTAGTGAAATAAGGATAAAAAGCAGACCAATATAATGCACCTCTACTGAAAGAAATATTTCATTGAACTCACTGAAAGATTTGTCTGAGATGGAGCTGAAGGAACAACATAGAAAGAGGGCTGTTTAGCTCACAGTCAAATCTGTATGCTTGAAAAACACTAGAGAAATAAAGAGAAAAGAGCAGGGAATATAATGTTTGTTTCTTCTGTATCCCTTTCATAATTTTTAAGTCTTCTTAGACATACTTTGAAAGTCTTCTTAACAGAGACATGTACCACTTGCTTGCTGTAATTAGGCTTGTATTTTGAAAGAATATCAGTCAGCTTGCTTATTATACTTGCTAATTCAGCTACTATATTTTATTTTTGAAACTTATAATTGAGTCATCCCTCTTAATACTGTTATGAGATACCCAGGGTACTATATGTGTCCTATTAATTTTACTTTCTTGGAAGAGGATGGGTATTATTAAAATGCCAGTATTACACAAGAGAGCTGACAAACAGAAAGCTTTGAACGGGAAAAGGATTTCTGTGGAAGTGCTGTTATTTTCTTACAGTCCTAGAAAACACCATGTTCAGCTCCTGCCACCACTACAGCTAACAGGATCCCTTACATTGACAAGATTTTACCAATTCAGTTATGTGATGTAGAGCTGTCCAGTTAATCTACTTCCATTTTTACATGGAAAAAATGACATTGCTAATGGCCTACTGAGACAGACAAATGCTGGTGCATGTCTGAATCCAACCACAATTTTATTTCGTTTCATAATTACAGTGAGTGCAAACTGCTCTATGAAGTCATTGAGGGGAGTCAACTGACAGAGGCAAGTTGGAATTTATGTCAGGAAAACTCTATATCCAGATTTTTGACAGAAGAAAGCAAAGAAGACAAGTCTAGGTAAGAAGATAAAAAGGAAGTATCATCTGGGATGCAGAACAGGACTCTTGGAGAGTTTTCTGTGCAGTATTTTGCAACTTTTCCGCAGATATTTCTTTCATATTTTGTCTGCCAGCAAATTACAGCTGTTTAAGAAGTTCCTCTTAGGAGTTTTCCTGACTCTTTGTTTCACTTCTATTTGGGAAGAAAATACTGCAGTTCTGCACTTCTTCACACACAAAAACATGAGATGGCTCCGTGATATCTGTGGCTTGGTAGGTGATCTCCTCAGGTCTCGGGGAGGTCGGGACTATGTAATCCTGTCTAGATCAATGACATATAAATATAATTGTAAGGCCCTGTTTATATATCAGAAAGGCAACCCACATCATCCCATTTCCACCATCAAGGAACTCAGATGGGATTTTGGAAAAATTCCTGCAGTATTTAAGTGCTGAATTCTCTCCTTGATGCTCAAGACTTTCTAAAAATATCAGGTATGTAAAGAAATAAAGGTCTTATCTCTGTTCCTGCTACCATAAACCATAGAGTTTTTCAAATGACCAGCTGTTCTTGAGCATCCGGACAGGAATGGCAATAACCCAGGAAAGCACAATGAAAGGAAACAAAACCCCAATTCCCAAGCAGCTGTTTAGATGGAGAATGCTTAATGCCATGTGCTAGCAGAATGGAAAAGTAAGCAATGTGTTAATTCTTTCTTGCCTGTGAGACTGCTGAGTGAAAATATCTGAAAGATCGTGCAGGCACTCTGCTAATTACATGTGGAGGGTGCCAAGACAGGAGAAGAATCATGCTATAAAAACACCATATTCTGCCAATTGCCTGACAGCAGCAGGAGAAGGATCTTGTTCTAAATCCCTTTCATTCACCTAAATTAAATCTAGAGTTATTAGGATGGCTAATCAAAAATTACACAAGCTCCATGGTGCATTTTCAGACCAGGCCGGCTCCTAGCTGGGGTTCAAAAGCCTACTGACCTGCTGACCAGAGGAGAAGACAATTGTACCCATTTCAGTACACATTTCTCCTTGAATCACTATGCAGAATGAGAACAGCAAGTAAATGCAGCTGACAAATATCTCCTTTTTTGTCTTCTGCAGATAGAGAGATAGCAGTGCATGGTATAAATGCTATGAAAGATGTGGAAAAATCAAGTCAGGCAAGTGTTAATAAGTCTACCTAGACAGAAGTGGCACTCAAAATTGTTAGACGCCCCAAGATTTCCACAGATTTAACAGAACTGCACATACTGAAGAATGGGGTCAGATCTCGTGCTGAGTACACTTCAGTTCCCACCATTTGCGATAGGAAATAAAGTCATAGCATATGTTGTATCACTGAAATAAAATCACCATGCTCTGCACAAATCTTACTTCTTGAGGTAATAGTAATCCATGCTGCTCTCAGCAGAAAGTGAAAAATCAAGCAGAAAAATACAAACCCGAATGACAACCTCTAGCTGGGAGTCATCATTAACAATGAGGGAATATTCAAATGAAGTCTTGTAGCATTAGGAGTGAAACCTAATAATAAAGCAGGATGCAACATCATATGAATTACATTCCCCATTGCATATCATCACCGTGACACATGATATCTAAACTTCCAGTGCTTTCAGCTCTACTTAAAATGGTGACACAGCCACAAATCAAGGGAACTGTTGATAGATGGAGAATGCAATTGAGGCATTTCTCATGTGCACATGTACAGTCTCAGTCATGAGAAAAAACTGTCTATTAGAAAATCAAAATATCACTCCTGGCTATGACAAGGGAGAGATCTAATGTGAGAAGGAGGGAGAAAAGGCTTGGAAGTTGTTCAATACTTACTCAGTTTCTCAACACAGAAATACAGAAAAGAAAAGATAAAGAGGAAAATGGCTTGCTTCTAAATAAATACCTGAAGACATGCTATATTGTCAAAGCAAGATGAAGCCAATATGTTGCTGCTGCATGCCTGGATTAATTGTATTACCTGTAACCTGCAACTGCAGAAACTGAAGGATTTCTTTCCAGTAGCTCTAGGGCCTCCCCTGTCAGAGACATATGTTGATGCTGCTAATGCTTGAAAACTGATGTATATTAGCTGCAGACATATTTGTGTCAAATACCTTTACATTTCATGCTTTTTTCTTTGTCATGAAAGAATCACTGCAAATATAAGTAATTACACTTGACAAAATCTGGTAGATACATTGCAGTAAGTAGGTGAATCCCCTTCACCTCTCAAGAACACATAAAATTTTTTTTTTTGCTACTAACCACTGACATTTTTATTGATTTAGTTCCTAGGAAAGAATAAAAGTGGTGTATAAGCTAGCACAGACTACAGAAATGTGCAGCATTGATTTGAGGGAGGATTCAACTAAGACATACCAGATAGTGACAGAACAATCTGGACTAGCATGCTGAAAAATATACTGACTTCTTTTCTCTCCTAAATTTGTCACCAGCCTACCATGTGATAAAGGGTAAGTCACTTCATGATGTAATTTGACCACTATGAAGTATTTGGAGGTATACAGATGAAAGGCTACATGTTAATGACTATTGTTCTTCACATCCACCCAGCAGACATATCTGAAGAGCTTCCTTCACACCCTCCAGTGACAATGGGAACTTTTCAACCCCATCAAAATAATGAGGAAAGCCAAGCGGTGATAACACCACCTGCTCTCCTGCAAGGTGAATCCCTCTGGTAAATCATGCACTTGTTATTCCAAAACTCTCCTCATCTCTGAAGTGATAAAACTTACTTTAGCCAAAAGAACAGAACAACTACCCCAAATTCTGCAACTGAACAATGAAATCTACTTAACTTTGGGTTTGGAAAAAGTCCAGTGTGTCATGAGCCGTAAGGAAAGCGTACTCTTAAGAATGGAGTTTTAAAAGTGCTATTTGATTATTGCTTTAATGGTATCAAACATCTGATGTTTGTTGTAGACCGGCGATCTGCATAAAAGGTTGTATTTTATTGAATGAGAGAAGAGTCAAAGCCAGCCCTATGACTCACAGGCACATCTCTATGCTTCTCTTGTCCCCTGTGGAGGCTCCTACTAGTGCTGTGAACAAGGTGGTCTTTGTTATAGACACCATATTTTAATGGGAAATTCAATGTTGGCCTGCTTTATTTGTTGCATGAACGAACTGTTTGTTGGGCTTGACTGTGTTACAAATGTCATCCAGTCAGCTTAACTGTGTTACAAATGTCATCTAGTCAGATGAATTCAGGGGTATCAGGAACTGGTCAAGTAGTCCTTGAGATTTGAATATACTCCTCTATTTGGCAAAACTTAAATACTGCATATAACCTGCAAACTACTTTCAGTTTTGAAACATACAGCACTGATGTTGAATTTCCCTTGGAACTTATAGCATATATTTATACAAAAATAAAACAAAAACTCTAAAATGTAACAATATCTATCAGCATAAATATTTAAGAAAATTACTATTAATTGATTTGTTCCTTTCCACCAGTTTATGCAAATTTATCTATCACTAGCTGATGAAAGGCAGCAAAAAATTATTTACTGGGAAACCAACTAGCATACATGAAAGATTAACTTCATTCAGCAGAAGGTTAAATCCTGTTCTTAAGGCAGAACTCTCTATAATCCTTTTTGTTTTCATTTAAATGTAATCATAAGTTACCTTCATAGTAACACAACCTGTCAAGTATTATCAAACTTGTCAAACAAATGGCCAATGGACTTTCACTGGGTGAATGCTCCATCCCTGGCAGTGTTCAAGGCCAGGTTGGACGAGGCCTTGGGTGACATGGTTTAGTGCGAGTTGTCCCTGCCCATGGCAGGGGGTTTGGAACTTGATGATCTTAAGGTCCTTTCCAACCCTAACTATTCTATGATTCTATATATAAATAACTCCAATACACCACATCTATGAAAGCATGACCTTTTACTTGTGCTGGTGCTGGCACTGCTCTGCAAAGAGCTGACACTGCTCTTGCTCCAGGCAAGGCAAGTGTCTTTGCAGCACAGGTGCCTGAATCCCCTTACCCAGGGCTCAGGAGAGCTAGCGAGGGCATTGGACATCAGCTGACAGTGCAGCATGAACAGTGGGATCACAGCAACCGACACTTAGGTCAGTGCCTGCATGGCACTGAGTTCATGCCAAAGTGGGCAGGTAGCATTCCTTAAGTTGCCAGTCAGGACAGAGTAGATTTCACCTGAGGAAAACAAGTTGATTCAGAACAGAGGTAATTTCTGCTTAGAATTTGTGCTGTTAGAATAATTTAGTGAATGGGAGAGAGGAAGGCAAGGCTGCCACAATACGTACTTCATAATTTCATTCCTTGTGAACAAAATTAGTATAAAGGTGAAAGGGAAAATCCAGGATTCCTTCAATTAGAAAAGGGTTCCCCCATCCAAGAACCTACAGCAATAGTGGCAGGCAATAAAGCTAAAATAAAACCAAACAGCTGGGGTTAAGCAAAGTGCTACTGGCTGTAGCCAGTCAAAATCAGAGCGTTCATTCCTAACTTCTAGCAAATTACTGAGGCATAGATGAAAGAACTGTCAGTCTGTGGCTTTTACAGAATATCATGACTGCTATTAATACTCTACTTCAGGTAATTTAGTTGTCAGGATATGACAAGAGTGTTCAGAAGGCCTATATTATGTCACTGCAAAATGCAGTACAAGATTTATCAAGATAATTGAGTTGCTTGACAGTATCTAAGATATCAATAGTTTACTGGATTTCTCTTACAGATCTTGATCCTTCTCTCACCACCATGTTTATGAGTCAGTGGGCTAAGGAGTATTGTACTTGTTTCAAAGGAGTTCTCTGACCATCTCTGCCAATAGCCAAACTATTTGGCTATTCAAACTGGGCTTTGAAAATTAAGCTCTGCAACCACTATTAGCAGGCAGCAGAAATGAGTAGCATGACCAGTACAGTGCGGAAAGGGAAGAATTTCTCTGACTGATATTCAGAAAGTGGCAGTCATCTGAATATCTGCCTAGAGATAAAACATTAGCCAAAATGCAGCTCATACCATGACTGCCCCGTGCAACACCAGGCACCTCATGCATTAGGCCTAGCAGACAGTTTGGTCAGAAAGCAAAGAACCACATGACCAAATAAGGGAACTAAAACAGACTTGAACATTTTAAAGCTGTTATTTAAGGTTCAAATTCAAGTAAAGTCATTATTTAATAACCTTCAGTCATCTGCCATTGGTGGAGCTCTCCCATAATATTTGCAACACTCAGTCAAATATTCTTCCAATCTGATAGCTGTAAATACTAAGGTCCCTGAATGAAGAGTTCTATACTTGCATCTTAATTCTGCTGGGAACAGTAGTTTTGACAAAATCCTACATTATGTTTTGCTGTCTTTACAACTTTTGTCTCAGTGAAGTTAAAGGCTCAATGATGAAGCAGATAAAATCATACTCCCACCTCAGCAGAGGACTGATGCTTCCCATCCAGCGTGCAGCACTGCAATAAAAGAAGTTTGCCCTTTTCCTAGCTGCACACAGAGTAGCAGAAGGGTAGTCACTTCTCTTTCATGCACCAACACATCACCCACACTGAACCGTTAAACGCCAATTTGTTTAGTGCTTCTTAAAGTTGCAGTCATATAAATACCTGCATGGTGCATGTCTACATCACAAATAGTGCCCAGTGAAAACAGATGCCTATTATGTGCAGAATATAACACTTAGATTTTATACATGTTTGAACACTATTAACACTACCATTTGCTTCTTCACTTTTCTAAAGGAATATAGACTACCTGAAGACATCATGGTCTTCAAGTATCTACTCCCACACCAAGGAGCACCATATTATTTCTCCAAGTAGTTGATTACAGCTTGGTTTCTAAAATCTCTTTGTGTCTTGGTGAGTCCCTTGGAATTGAGTAAGTTCTGACTATTGCCCCATCCACTACCCATGGTAGTGATAGTTCATTCTAACACTTTCCTAAGTGTCTGGTGACTTGTAACACTTCAGCCCAACCTGCAGACTTGCTTTGAATAAGAACAGCAACTGAGTCTTGCTACATATGTTCTTTCTTAGAAAATCAATGTGGAAAGAAGAAAACTGAGAATACTTGGTTAAACATTCATTATAAATATTCATTATTTTGTCTGTTTCTGATCTCTAAAATCTAATCTCACTGCTCATTACAGGGTTTGCTGTCAAACAAACACCAAAACCCAGCTGTTTCTCTATAGTCTGTTTAGAACTGCAAGTTCTTTTTTTTTTTCTTCTTTTTTTTTTTTTCTTAAGATTTAAATTTTTTGCTGTAGGCAGGTGAGAAAAAGTTCACCTCTCCTCATCTACACAGTGGCTGCCACTTCCTTCTTATTTCTGTGCCTTTTCATGGCATAATTCTCCACCATCATCTTCTACCTTTGAAAAGTTTCTCTGTACCAGCCGGTGCAGCCATGTAATTTTCATAATCGTTACTTTTCCACTTAACAACTTTATCTGTGGAAATTCTTAGTAAGAACTAGTGAAAAGAAAAAAAGATACTTATCTTACCCTCAGGAAAAATTATTGCACAGGAACACATCTACTGATTCAGCTATTTCATGTTTCAGGAAGAGAAAAAAGGTGGCAACTTGGACTAATGAAAAGGGTTAAACTGGCAGCGTCAGCACAATCAAAATTTCCACCACCCGTTGTTTCCTATTCTAGTTCCAGACAGAGGATTGTGTCCTGAGGTGAGACCCTAACCCTAACCCTAACCCTAACCCTAACCCTAACCCTGGAACCAAGCCTCCCCCCAAAACAGACTGCAAGCACCATTCACTAGCACTGAATCCAGTAAACCCAGAGCAAACTACCCTTGAGCTTCACTGAAACCAGAATAATTTTCTCTTTCATTCCTACTATACAACAAATAGGTCACTTAATGCTGCCGTTGAGTGCTAGCACAGTAACATGGAGCAGAGTTGTGGTTACTGGCACCCTAGGGAAAATAGCAATGACTCCTCTTACTTGTAGCTCCTCAAGGGTGGAAAGACCACACCAGGAGGATGGACACACGGCCCTGCTACTTCCAGCTACAGGCCACCTGTTTGCTGTCCTTCCAAGAGATTTGCACCATTCGCTTTTCCTCAGTTACTTGCAGTTCAGAGGAACTCACAGCTGAGCATAAATGTGATATCTGAAGTATGGAAGAGTGTCTTGGATGGGAGAATTGTGAAAAAAATGTGTAAAGCTGAAATGCCATACAAAACACAGCCTGAAATTCAGTTCATTCTTATGCCTGAGACAGACTTGGTGACCTAGGGAAAGTCACTTACTGTAACTTCATCCATGTGACTCTCAACACAGGCAATTTCCATCATTTTGCACTACAGTTCTTTGAAAATAAATCATCAACAACAAAAAAAAAAAGAGAGAGAGGGAGAAATTGGCATCAGGGAACTAACTGGAATTAGAAATAGGTAACAGGAAAGAGACAAATTTAGGGTGTCTTGTGTTACATGCATATGTATATGGTCAGTTCTGCTATCCCAAAAGTGTTTTGGTTTGGTTTTATGAATAAACGATCAGAGGCACATCTGAAAGCATGTATTCTGCATTTTTCAACTGTAAAATGATGCTGATGACTCTTCTGTTCTTTGTTTTCATTCATGAAGCTTAGAAGCCGCATAAGCAGGACAATCTCATCACAAACCTTGTGTCAAGCAGCTCTGATCAGCCTTGTTACTATGATGACACCAATGAGTTACTGTGATTTAAGTCTGCTGATCAGTAATGCAATCGTCTTAGCAAATGGTGAAGCATATCTAGTATCTATGCCACGACAACCTCTTAATATATGATTTCCTGTTTTAACAGAGTTTAAAAGGAAAAGACCTCTCCCTACCCAAAAATATCTTTATTTCTTGAATGCTGATCCAACCTAGAAGCTGAGAAAAATTACAGAATACAGCAGGTAGATAGAAGCCTCCTTAGTGTGGTAATTTTTGCCTCTGGTCACAAATTTCAATGCATTTCTTCACAGTGCAAAGTTTTAGCCAAGCACATCTCAAATCCACTACATCTGGAAAACCTTTCAGTGGTCAGGTTTTACATTATCATCTAAGCCACATTTAGTTGATATTTCACAAGGCTGTTCAATACCAAGAACCAAAAAGATTTCACTATAAAAAGCTCAACATTATTCAGATTGCTATGCAGAGCAGACACTTTGCTACAACAAGCACAAAAAATAAAAAGTAAAAGACCTAAATTACCACTTACGCATGTCTGAATTTGCCCATTCCATATCTATGCTTACATAGATGCTGAATGTACTTCTTTCTTTTCATTCTTCCAACTCAGCTTGGCCTATTGTCATGCCTGCCCAAAGATGTGGTACATGCAATGAATATATTTTTGTGTGTGTGTCATAATACCATAATTTGATGTACTGCAGATCTAGATAATAGATTTAGTTAACATTTTTTTCCCACAAATATGAGCTATTTTTTGCTTCCTGAGTATCAGTGAAGAACCATTTAAATAAATGGGCTGCATCAGGAGGAGCATGACCAGCAGATCGAAGGAGGTGATCCTGCCTCTTTATTCTGCTCTCGTGAGACCTCACTTGGAGTATTGTGTGCAGTTCTGGTGTCCTCAACATAAAAAGGACATGGAACTGTTGGAACAAGCCCAGAGAAGGGCCACGAGAATGATCAGGGGACTGGAGCACCTCCCGTATGAAGACAGGCTGAGAAAGTTGGGGCTGTTCAGCCTGGAGAAGAGAAGGCTGCGAGGAGACCTCATTGAAGCCTTCCATTATCTGAAGGGGGCCTATAGGGGTGCTAGGGAGGGACTCTTCATTAGGGACTGTTGTGATAGAATAAGGGGGAATGGGTTTAAACTGAAACTGGGGAAATTTAGACTGGACATAAGGAAGAAGTTCTTTACTGTGAGGGTGGTGAGGCACTGGAATGGGTTGCCCAGGGAAGCTGTGAATGCTCCATCCCTGGCGGTGTTCAATGCCCAGTTGGACAGAGCCTTGGGTGTCCCTGCCCATGGCAGGGGGGTTGGAACTAGATGATCTTAAGGTCCTTTCCAACCCTAACTATTCTATGATTCTAAATTAATATAACTTTTCCTCTATCAAGATGTTTGCTCTGTATTGATTCCTACACCCTGGACAATATTCTTATGACTAATATTTTAAAATTAAGCAACTTAGTAAGACCTGTATTTTGGCATTTGGCTATCAAATGTCTATTTGCACTACTAGGATTATTCAGCAAGAGAATGATTTTGCACTATGATGTGTAGTCCTTGACAATAAAAGAGAGGAGTGGGTAAAACACGTTTAAGAATATATGGCATGTTTTACTTAATAACCCCCTAGTTTACAAGTCAAACTAAAGAGGCAATCCTTTCTTTTAGCTTTATGAGCTCCTAAAAACCAAGGTCTCTCTGCCTCTGTTCAGAACAACAGTGACATCCAAATGTGAGTTTCAGGCTCTGTGACCACAGGACAAGCTTTTCAACTGTCTTCATATAAACCCAAAAATGTAATCTTTGCATACACTCCCTCCTGTGTAATGAATGTGGTGTATCTTATGATGTGCATTGTATCAGTATCTGATGCAATTGACTCACGTCTACACAAAAAGTTCAATCAGTAAGCAAGAAATCCCCATGCCTTGCAGGCAGCAAAGTTTTAAGGTAGAAGTGACCAGCTTAAATGGAATAGCAAGTACCTTGCATTAGGCCTTTGGAAGATAACAGTGGTATAATTTCCAGGTAGACGAATACAACACTTTGTCATGCCTAATGAAATAAGCTAGTGCCGCTTGCAGGAACCACCAATGGAGCAGCAATGGACAGGTAGAGTTCCCCCACGGGTGACTGAGTGCTCCCTTAGCTTCATTCCTGTTGCAAGACATGGAGGAGCCTGGCAACCAGTGCAGTTATGGTTTCCTCAAGAAGTTTAAGTGTGTTACCTTTGGTCTCTGACATTCAGTTCACATCAGTGTATTCATCACCTGTCAAGCACAGGCCAAATCCTAGAGTGTTTTTAACTCTGGACTGAGCACTATTGCATTAACACTTCTTCCTGGGAGGCAAGATTTTCTTCCTCGAGCTACCCTGTCACTGGGGGGCAAATCTGAGTTCTCACACTGCTGAGTCCAGGGCCAGTGCACCTCCAGATTCTCTGCGGGGATGCCATGAAACCTTCCCTGGGGCTGCAAGTCATTGCTCAAAAACATGGATACAAAATTCCCAGTGACTGAAGTTAGAAACTCTACCACCTTGATCCTGGAAACTTTTATTTTAGTTAAAGGCAGTTCTTATTGTCAAAGGTCTGCAACCTGAAGTCCTATGTCTGAGGGACTGTTTCGGACAGAGCTCTTGAACAGAGCATGCTCCTGCATTCACTGTGTGAATGACTTACCTGGCCTACAGCGGTAAGCTTAAGACCAAAACCAGGTTTAATAAAGATATCCATCCAAAAGGTAAACCCCATTTTCAAGTGAACTGCACTAATACCTACCACAGAACTAAATAATTAATGAAATTGATAATGACTTGATAAAATTTTCAAATATGGATTAACAATGACTAGTTTATAGACTAGTTTTATAGACTAGTTTAATGGAGGTGAGAAGCCAGTATTTTTGAGATTCTCTGTTGTCTAAGGAAATCAGCTAAAACAGAAGACTGTAGTAAGCAGATGAACCTCACATTTTCCTTATTATTCTTTTATAGCCTCCTAATTACTTCTCATTTAAGGCTTATATTATGATAAACATGCAAATTCTACACTAACATGTAAATCAACTTTTACTACATATGAGTAAAGTGGGAGTAAATCCACACAGCTAGGAGTGAACTGTGTTCTCTGTAGATGTAAGAAAGGAGTAATACTTCAAAATAGATTTTTTCATGTGCAGAGAATTTTTCCGTTCCTTTTGCTTATATTTACATCTTTCAAGAGAATAGCTGTCCACTATCATAAGAAGCTTGAAGAGTAAATCAATAAAATTGGCAAAACCAAGTGAACAGTGCAACTGGATGTTTGGCTTTGTAAAGCTGATTGGATAAAGAATTTTTCATTCTTTTTACTGGGGAAGAGGTTCACTTAGATCTGAACGCAGGCAGACATTCTTCCTTGTAAAATACAGATAACACACAAAATAAAAGGGAGAAAGCCTTATACATTTGCAATTTTATAGCAATTTTAATCTACTTTAAAATGCACTGAAAAGCACTGTGAGGCCCCAGGATCCTTTGGTTCTTACAAACTGTATGTTTCAGCTTCTGCCCTAGCCACAGCGTCTGCTGCTTGGAGCCTTTGAAGTATCTACAGATTGAGCTGACACTGCCTTCAGCAACTCAAGGGAGGAATCAGTGGTTTGAATGAGAAAAAAAATCCTCTGCTTGCAGCCAAGTTTTGACTTATCTGTCAGCTTTGGTCCAACCCAAAGCTACTTCAAAAGGCTTCAAAGTGCAGGCACACAGGCTGGGACTGAAGCTGACTTTGCAGGTTTTAGGACCCAGGACTCAGTAACATTTTCCAAATTAAACTGTAAATGGATTAAAATAAAGTAATATAATTAAATATATACTCCAACTATTTTTATATTCCCTCACAATCTACTGACAAAATGTACTCTAGAAAAGGTAGACATTTGACAACCAACCATTGTCTAACTGTGTTTCAGTTTAATTTAATAATCTGTTCTACCTGTGAAACAACATGAAAGGTTATTAAAAGATAACTGCTTGCCTCAGGTGCTGAGTAAAGCTGGCCTTGTGCCCCACTGCTGATCTCAAGGTGAGTCACTTGCTTTCTCATATTGTTACATACAGAGCCTCTATTTAAAAGATTAAAATCTACTTTCAGATTTGTGAATACCTTGGGCTTGTGATTCCACTCATATTTCTCATGCTTTTTTCACTACCAGAATATACATCAGTGTTTTAAAACTGCATTTCATCAAAATATACTAATTTAAGTAAAACTAATAGATATATAATCCGAACGGCTTCCTACTTCCAGTGTCATTCTTAAAGCTAAACATTTTCCCAGAATCTCTTTTTTCTGGGAGAGGAGAACAAGCATGGGAACAGGCTGTTTGCTGGAAGGTCACTTTGGATGCCTGTTGAAACTCTGTTCTGCCTCATCTGCCTGCAAGGTCCTCATTTCTCGTCATAACCCAACAAGGCACTATAGCCCATTAAGTCACTGGAAAAGAGAAAACTGTCTTTCCATGTTTTCCTTTTTCATGTTGCTCCTCCTTATGTTAAGCAAATAAGTATTTCTTTGTCTAAGAAAGGGGTAACTGATTCTCCTTAAGATAGTGCTGTAAGATGTGGGAACTTCAGGTGGTTTTTGCCCGTCCCTGTGACTGTACACTTTTTGTATAAGGTGAAACTACTTTAGGAATAGAGATGAAAAACTCATTTGGGATATGGCAAAACTTACTGATTAGTCAATTTCTGAAATGCAGTGGATGTTTCAGGTGGGTAGATCCAAGGGCAAGAAATCCCTTTGTGTCCAATGTTTTTGTGACCTCTCAGAGCCTGACTACCCTGCAGACTGGCAAAGAGGTACTCACAACAGCTTTTGGATATGGTATTCAGACTGTCTAGTTGTAGAAAAACATGAAGGTGTGTGCTGGCTTCTCTGGTTTTTACTGTCTGTGGGTTTTGCTGAGCTGTGGGGCACCCAGATACTGGTGGGACCAGCACATTTCCTTTTGCCCACTTTTGTTGCTGTGAAGAGAAGCTGTAAGACCTTCTTCTGATTATTATTATTGGGTTAGTGAGGTAGGCAAACATGGACAAAAACTTCCTGAAAAGCTGAGAAGTATTTGCTCTTCAGTAGAGATGTGTTTTTCTCAATTCTAATCAAAAAGGTTTATATTATAGGTATGAAAATTATTCATAATGGTCCCAGTTTCCCAAATACAGAAAAATCCAGTACACACAAGAAATAGCCAAAGGATGGCCTTCTTTACATAGATCTGCCTCTCATTAGCAAAGGCCTATCATAAGAAAGAGCACAGTTAGTCTGATTCACATGGTATAATCTAAGGTTCTAATCCAAGCCATATAGTGCATTTTTAAAGAACTGCAGGAGCACGTTCCTATAGTGCAAAAGTAAAAGTTTATTTATTCATGACATTCTGGGAATGCTGACTGGTGATATGTAATTGGTCTAATACTTGGCATCAACATTTGTGGTTAAATGGATTAATACAACTATCTAATTACATAAATCACGGTAGAATTCCCTTCAGATACACAATTGCTAATTAAGCGGAATACTGTCATGTAATTTTCCCTACATAGATACTTCCTGTAACACTAAATATTTCCACTGATACATGGTCATGCTTAATATTGCTTGGAAATTCAGTGAAAGCGCTTAGGGCAGGGAGCAGCAGTAAATGCTTCACATATCTGATATTTAATTTGGACAAGTAAATAGATCATAATCACCCTTACATGTCTAACACTCTGACCAAATGAATGAAATCGGTTGAGATTGCTTTAAAATCCAGTTAAACACGTGATCTCTTTCTCTGTGAAAAGATGCTGACTTGTGCCTTTGTGCTTTTGCAGACTGCAGTTGCAACTATAGCCTCTTTATAAGTGTTTTAGTTAAACACTTAATACACACATAGGCTAAGCAATTTCCTTATTGTACAGAGTCTGGCTGGGATAGAATTAACTTACTTCACAGCACATTGCATGGTGCAATTTATGCAAGATAGTGTTTTTGCTGTGGCTGAGCAAAATTCACACGGCATCAAGGAGTTCTCTCCAAAAAACTGCATCCCCAAAGGCCAGTAGGCTAGGGGTCGGTCGGAGTTTGAGAGGGCATATGGCTGAGACAGCTGACCCAAACTGACCGAAAGGGTACTCTTGAGTTTCTTTTCTACCTCTGCAGTGGAAAAATACATGGATAACAAAACCCTTGGATATTTCTCAATTATGTCTTTTTGTCCAAACAATCCCTCAAAAATTTTAAAGGCTCAGGCTGAAGAAAGAGTACTTTTTCCTACTCCTTTCTCGAGGCAGAGGTACAGGGGATAGACCTCTAAGAGGAAGAGATTAGTTGGCTTTGTTAATGATTTTACTGCCCCAAAGCTGGGATTGAAGAAGCCGTTATTGCCTGAATTAATGTATTATGTTGTTAAAACAGATCAGAGTGTGGAGAGAGGAATAAAAAACAAAGATGCAACATAGTTCAGTTATAAAAGCAAAACTCAAAAAAACCCTAAACAGTAGATAACTATCTAAGCTTTGAAAGGTATTCTCAGTCAGAAATCAGGAATACCTCCTTGGTATTTTTATATTCTTTAAAAAGGCAGTCATGAAACTATTTTTTAATTTAAAGAATCTTCTAATCAGAAAAAGCCTTATTTTATGTTAACTTTTTTATTCATATTTGAAACATTAGCTGTAAATTCAGTCTTTAACCAGAATTACTTTCCTGCAGATAACAATTTTCCTTCCAACATGACTAGATCCAGACATTTGCTTATGCAAAGTAGATGTGGTATTTTCCTTTTTGTACTTCTTTTCTCCTACCAAAAGAAATTTCTTCTCTCAGATGACAAAACAACTTTTCTAAATTGTACTTTTTTAGGGAGAAGAGAATATTTTGAGAAAAATCTAATAAGTGTCGCTCTGACTTTTCTGGTGTCAAAACCAAAAATATTTCCAAATACCACACTACTCTTATAGTAATTAAAAGCCTGACCAAGATACAGAAATATACAAATGAAAGAGAAATAACATGACATGATGCCATTCTACACAAGACCTCAACTTGTAGGTGGTTATAAAATTTTAGTTTTAAATAACAAAAGGAGAAGATAAGCCTGTATTTTTTAGCATCCAGCATCTCATTCCTAACCCTACACTCATCTGTTACAAAGAACCTACCCAAGAATTAAAGCAAAAAGGCAGAGAAAAAGTACAGGAAAAGAAGTCTTTGGGGCACAAGAGTCTTTTAACTCTGCCTCAACTTGTTTCAGGTTCTGAATCAAAGTACAACTGTTTGTAGGATAGCCATGAATAAATAAGTTATTTTATCTAAACAATCAACTTGAAATTGTTTCACATCCTGCAACTTGTAAAGCAATTTTTCTTTGTTTAGTTTGCATATCCCATGATTAGTAAAAGTTGACTTTTGTTCCCTGCAGGTAAAGCATACCAAACATAAGGCAGAAATACCCATTGCCTTACAGCTAACAAAAGTTGAAATATGTTCTAATTAAGAAGTTAGGATGACTCATAATATAATCCACAGTATTTCTAAATGACAGAATTAAATGTGGATAAGGTTTTCAGAGCAAGATATATGTAGAGATTTTAGCCCTAAAGGAGTTTACCAGAGCCAAGAACTCTGATTTACCAAATGGATTTGCACTCTTTACAGTCTGGTTAGAATTCTTCTCACAAATTTTTGGAGATGTAGTATGTTCTTTCTTATAAACACTTCACACCTTTCATTAGCTTTTGTTAACTACAAAGATAACCATAGAATCATAGAATAGTTAGGACTGGAAAGTACCTTAAGATCATCTAGTTCCAACCTGGGCAGGGATGTCTCACAGTAAACCTTGTCACCCAAAGCTCTGTCCAGCTGGGCCTTTAACACTGCCAGGGATGGAACATTTACCTCTTCTTTGGGCAATAATGCTTCTTTGTGGAAATTCTTCTAGTTAATTATCCTTTTAAGCCAACATCCTTTGCTCTACAGTTAAATTTCATCTGTGTTTTATTGAAGTCTAAGGGAGAATAAAATTACTGTGTGAAACAAGGACATGGCACAGAGCATTAAATAATTTTTTTTCCCATGCACATAATTCAGAATAGAGTTGAGGAGGAAGACCATTTTATTTTGCTTTCAGTGGGTTGCTCAAATTTGGTTCAATCTAAAATTAAATTCTAAGCTGGACTGATGAAGCCAATATTTGTTTTCTTATTATAGCTATTATTCATTCACAAACAAGAAGGTTTAGAAATAACAGATTAAAATCAGACTGGTACAATATATTGCAATTTGCAAATAGTTTAATTGTATGTCGAATTAAATAAATACCTATTTGGCATAAAAGGTGAAAATTCAGGGAGTTTTGCATTAGAACAAATATTTTAAATGTAGTTGTTAACACAAGTATGCTTTTCAATACAATAGTAAGAAATTCCACAAAGTGAAAAAACCCTAGTATTTATTTCTGCTGGCGAGAATATCACCACTTTCTTCATCTCATATTATCTTGAAATACTCTATTTAACCTTGGGCACCTGTTTGGAGAGACAACACTTCCTTAAGATTTTTGGTAGAAGACAGGTCAGAGGATATAAATAAAGAAGCATCTAAGCAAGCTAACCTTGGTAATGCTGAAGTCAGCATACTTTTTGAGACATGATACTGCAGTCATTTGAAAATTTGGAGAGCGCTTAAAGGAGTTCATGACCACTGCAATTAACAGGTATATTTGCTTCCTCTTCATAAGCCTGATAGTATCTAGTGGCAGCAGTAGATGCATGCTAGCACTTTGAATGATGAAAAACTTAACTTCTTTAAGCATTTATATTTACATATATATATTATTTATAGAAACTTATTTAGATCATGTTAGGCTTCAGGCTCCTTTGTGGGGTCAAATGAGCAGCTGGAAAACAAAAGTTCTATTCTCAGCTTTGTCTGACTCATAGGTGTCTTTCAACTCACTGCATCAATATTCCTCTTCCTGATTTACTGTGGATTGTCAGCTCCCTGAGGCAAGGACTGTCTTTGATTTCTTGTGCATGTAAACAGCTGCTAACACAGAACAGTCTCCAATTCAGCTGAAGTGTTTAGGGTTATGTTATGTATTTACAGGTGTGTCTTTAACCAAAAACTTAATGCAGCTTCTCATAAATCTCATCCATCTTACAAGCTTGCAAGTCCTCCCAATTTCCATTAGTTGTAGGCCATTTTGTTGATCGCTCTCCCAAATCTTGGTTAGGAATTTGAAAGAGGCAGACTAACAGCCCCTTTTTCATATTCTCTCTAAAACATAAGCAGTATAACAACCCTTCTTCTTTATCCAGATATTCAAAGGATACATTCAGCTGGATATAATATTAAATATCCTGCACTGTCTGGAGAAAAGGATTGCAAAGCAAAAGTCCAGTCTTAGGTAAATGTTACAGAATTGTGGGTAAACATTAGCAGGTATGACAGATTTGTATGACAGATTTGTAGAGATGCGATTGATGGATACTTCAGGTAAATACAAAATCATGTAGACTGTGTTAAGATGTTGGGAATTGTTTCAGGCAATGTCTGTGTTCAAGTTATCCTTGATGAAAAATGTGGAGTAAATACCACACTAGCTATTTTTTAATCATAAGCAGAGCAAAAGCTGCTGTAAGGACTTAAGCAGAAAAGACAACAGAAGGCCTTAAAAGTATCACAGCTTTTTTCTTGCTGTTAAAACATCATGCAGTCTGCCAGTAAAACTTTAGAAGCCAGGGACCTTATAACATATAAAGGGAGCATTGCTATTCTGTGATCCAGTGTTCCTATACCTCTGGGTTTGGGAAAAAATAAAAATCAACAAAACACCAAACTAAAGCACTAGATTAGCTTGCAATAGGAGAGCCATAGTTCATGAGCAGTGTAAAAGGCAAGACTTAAAAGATTAAGGTTTTAAGAAAATCTCATGAGAATTGGCAGTCCTGTGAAAACAGTGTCATATTACTGCTTCCTCACTTTTTACAACTTCCTTTCAGACTTCTATCAGCTTTGGATGTTAATGTACTGAGCAGTATAAAATAACCTGGAAGAGATGGTCTGGCTACAGATCACTGTGCAGAACATGTGCTGTCAGAGGCACCTAAATTCTCTGAAACTCCTGGGAAGGAAAGGAAAATAACAACAACAAAAAAATCACTATTACGGGGAAATTTCAAGGGAAATAAGATGAAGTCTGGTAACATATCTTACTAAGCAGGAAGCCACAACAGTGTAACAAGGCATCTATGAAAAAAAGTCAGAGGACTCCTATTCTATGAATATGCATTTCAGACATAAAAAAGCTGTCTCATCCTGATAAATGAGATAGAAAGGGAGAAAGGGAAAGCAGAGTAACATCTATTTTTCAGCCATATAGTGTAGTGACATTCACAGAAGTATTGCTGCATCACATGCAAATCTACTGATAAATCTCATGACCAAAGTGTTAGGGGCCTAAAAGTCAGTTAAAAGACTTTTTAATGATCCTGCTACTACTGCTACTGCTGTTGCCATTGCTGAATAAGCCAAATTGAGAAAACATTATGAGAACAGAGAGAAGCAGTTACCTGTGGCTGAAAGTGAGAGGAAAAAATGACATTCAAAAACCCAAGTAGCTCTCACTTGGAGGATCTAGGGCTCACTGCAGAGGCACACTTAGCTCACACTTAGTACAACCTCCTTAAAAACCCAAAAGTTATAAAAGATTTTAAATTTGTGATAGAAAATTCATATGCAGAGGAAAACCAAACTAGCTTGAACAAGTTTTTTCATAGAATCATAAAATAATTAGGGAACATTGCCAGGGATGGAGCATTTCAAGGCAAGGTTGGACAGAGCCTTGGGTGACATGGTTTAGTGTGACGTGTTCCTGCCCATGGCAGGGGGGATGGAACTAGATGATCTTAAGGTCCTTTCCAACCCTAACTATTCTATGATTGTATGATTTACCACTTCTTTGGGCAGCCTGTTCCAGTGCCTCACCACCCTCACAGTGAAGAACTTTTTCCTTATATCTAACCTGAACTTCCCCTGTTTAAGTTTAAACCCATTATTCCTTCTCCTACTGTTACAGCCCCTGAGTCCATCCCAGGCATCGTTGTAGGACCCCTTCAGATATTGGAAGGCTGCTGAGAATCAGATAGGTAAGAGATAATTAAGGATAGCCACTATAAACTGTTCCGTTGTGTTTTAGCAGTACATCTGTAATTAAATGACCCAAAAGGGGTTTCAGATAAAGCTACAACACTTACTACAACACTTGCAGATATTATGAACAAATATTCAGTACTGTGTAGATGGGGACAAAGAAAACAAAGTCAAAACAAAGCCAGAAGGATAGGATAACCCACCCAAATAAAATCACTGCTAGCAAAATAAATCAAAAAAAGATAAGGGAAAGGAACAGAAGGTAGTATTCTCTAAAATCTGCAACACTCACATGATGCAGTAAAAAGAGAAAGGACACATGGCTGAAAGAACAAACAGGGAGAAACTGGGTGTTGCTGAAAAAGAAACATTTTGACAGATACACAGCAACCAACATTTGGAAATGACAACTAAATTCTGAAGTCATTCAATAATAGATTTGTTTGGTAATTTTTTCAGAAAAATTACTTCCAGAGAAATTTGGAAAAACTAATCTGAAGGACAAAAGCAGGAACTGCTGGGATCCTTAGGAAACTGAACAGCAATCAGTGCTTAAGATGGCCAGAATGTTAATGACTGATAAAAATGGGAGAACAACACCAAAAGTCTGGACAAACGCTGATGCAAGAAGTAACTCAGATGAGCTCCAGTTAAACAAAAAACAAGTGTGAAACAACGATCTGTTTTCACCTCCTAAGGCCTTTGAATGCTCTCTGAGCACACAAAGATGAGCCTTTTGGATTTTAAGAGTCATGTTTGATGTTGTTCAGTGAATTAGCTAATAAGTGATCAGATAAAACAGGGAGAAACTGGATGTTGCTGAAAAAGAATCATTTGGACAGATACACAGGAAATCTTTCTTTGTTAAGGGTTCTTTTCTGAAGTGAAAGGAAGGTAATGCTGGAGAGAGAAATATTGCATATACGTACATAGCAAAATAGCACGTAAAATTTACACTTACTAAATTCAGAAAAGTTGAAAGAAATAACACATTAAACTACTCCTGTAAATTCAGCTGATGTTAGCAGATCTGCTAACAGCAGAAACAAATTTGGCCTAGCATGTTCAATCTGTAAAAGACAAATGATGGTAAATAAAAACTGGGACAGTATTCATGGAAGGAACATCATTTTATGCCTCAAAAAAGTGATAAGTATTTTCTACATGCAATATGAACTTATATTTAATTTCAACTAGATGCAGGTTTCCTTTTCCTCCTATATCATCATTAAATTTCACTGTAAGAGACGCATTGTGAGATTAATTCATGTGATTGGTTTATGACATCCATTTAAAATCAGATTATCTTGCACATACTGCAAGAAGAAATCCCTGAATGGTTCATAATGTCATATTTTTCTACCTAAAAGAAAACCTAATTTCTTTAAAAAATTAGAAATTTCTTAAAAAAATTAGAAAACCTGATTTTTTAGAAAACCTTTTCTAAACCTAGTATTTCATACATGTGTTTTTATTCCTAAACACCATACTTAAGAAATCAAAATTACTTAAGTCAAAAATCAAATTACCCCAACAGATGCCATAATCCAGTGTGATTTTGCTAATGAGAAATTTGGTATATTGCGTCTTTAAAGGACAAGGATAGTACTAAAACTACTTCTGTTTACTGTGTATATTCCAACTCACTACATCAAGCTAAATCAATGGAATTTTTTTTTAAGAACAAATGGAAAAATGAAATTCAAAATAACTACTGAGAAATAATTAGAAGTTGAAGAATGGTGATTAAGATGCTTAAGGGGAAGGTTCTATTTATAGCATCCAGAGGTTAAAAAAGGAATTTTTCCAATGCCATGATGCAAAGAAAATGTAAAAGGTATTTCTTGAGAAAAGAACTGAGGTGGTAGGAGAAAAAGTTTCAATGAGCATCCAGTACTCCAGGTGAAACAGCAGTGAGTTCTTTGGCAACCTGGTAGCTACGCTCAGTCATGCTACACGATGATACTCCTGGGCAAGACTCAATTATATACTTTTAGATACATCCTCCTCTACTTATCATGGACTTGGGAGCAAAAAAATAATGTTCAAAGTATTTTATACCAGCAAGTCTTGACTGTACTGTGCAAGCAAAATGTACATCAGCCTAAGAGTACACAAGGGGAAAAAAAAAAAAAAAAGACAGCAAAAGCTAACATAGAAGAAAAGAAAAAAAGTATCTGACTATCTTTATTGCTGAAGGGAAAAAAATCTAAATTTGAATAGATATGTACTGTAATACTTTTGCTGCAGATAATGTCACTGTCCCAGAAAACCTCCCAAAAGTTACAATACTATTATAACACTGAGTTATTTTTTGTAAGAGTTAAGCTGGTATTTTCTGCACCTATGTAAATGGTCCTCTGATGAAGAACATGAGACTTCTGCAACATGCTACTTTGGTCGGCTAAATTGAAGAAATCTCTAGCTCTCAAGTCAATAACACCTGTTATCTTTGAGCAATTCTTCTATAAAATCTGTTCCTAAATGAAGGATCAAAATATAATTAGGTGACCCATGTATTTGTGCTCTAGCACAAACTTGCTGACTGGCTCCACAGGAATAACTGTTCTCTGAGGCTTTGAAAATAGAAAATTCCCTACTAGTGAGGATTTACCATGGGAGCGATTCTTCTTGTTTTCGCAGAGAATGAGACAGGGCACAAAGAAAAGTGCAGCTAACATTTTTTATAGTCTTTCCATACAAGGTCACATATTAGTGTGGTGGGTTGACCCTTACTGGATATTAGGTGCCCACCAAGTGTCCGTCAGGAACAGACTGCTGCAGCATGGGTACCTTCCATGGGGTGCATCCTTCAGGAACAGGCTGCTCCAGCATGGATACCTTCTATGACTGCAGCCCTTCAGGAGCAGACTGCTCCAGTGTGGGTCCCCTGCAGGGGCACAAGTCCTGCAGCAAACCTGCTTGAGTATGGGCTCTTCTCTCCATGGGGCCACTGGTCATGCCAGGAGCCTGCTCCAAGTGTGAACTCCATTCAGTGGTGTCACAGCCTCCTTTGGGCATTCACCTGCTCTGGCCTTTGGTCCTGCAGGGGTTGCAGGTGGATATCTGCTTCACCATGGACCTCCATGGCCTGCCTCACCATCATCTGCACCACAGGCTGCAAAGGAATCTCTGCTCCAGCACCTGGAACACCTCCTCCCCTCCTTCTACACTGATCTTGGTATCTGCAGAGCTATTGCTCTCACATATTCTCACTTCTCTCTTCCAGCTGCAGTTGCACAGTAACTTTTCCCCCTTCTTAAATCTGTTATCCCACAGGTGCTACCAGTGTTACTGATGGGCTAGGCCTTGGCCAGTGGTGAGTCCATCTTGGAGCCTGCTGGCCTTGGCTCTATGTGACATGGGAGGAGCTTCTGGCAGCTTATGTCAGAAGCCTCCCTGATACCAAAACCTTTCCATGCAAAAAACAGTATAATTGGACATGTAGAATACATGCTATCTTTTTCTGTACTTCCACATTTATTCTAGTCCATAAAATCATGTGGATCTATGAAGCTCTCATTCTGCAGTTTCTTCACAAAAGCACATCCAGGGAGTGATTTTGATTTCTACAGAATGAGGACACAATTGCACAAGCATGAGCATGTTCCCAAGACTGAAGATTCAAGTTCCATCAAGACTCCTTTACAGGGGCTGCCTTCTGAACTGCAGGTTACAAATGTACCTGCATTCTCTGCTGGCTTTTGAATTCATTGCTGAGGGGTCTGATCTCATGCATTAGCATGTTCATACTTCGTTATCACCAGCCTCATCATTAGCCAAATCTACACAGTATTCATTGCTTCTTACCCCGATATTCCTTCAGGGCATTGACCACCTTTTGGAATTTGATCATTTGTGCTTAAGTTCCACATAAGTCAGGCAGAAAAATAACAAAGTATGTTCCATATTCATTGCTTAAGCCATTTAAAACTAGGCTGGGTAAAATATTTGACAGTATGCTGAATAAAGCAGCAAAGAATTTAATTTCCTTCTGTGGATGTGGGAGTGATAAGATAATCTGATGTAGCATCTCCCTGTCCAATATCCAGAGTTTCTTGATCACTACTGCTTTAAAAAATATTCCTTAAGACAGCTGCTTCTCAGCATTGCTCATTTTTTTCTAGTTTTGGGGATTTTTTCTTTTCAACTTTAAGACTATTCATTTCTCAGTTTGATGGCACATTTTTTAAATACTTCCATTAACAGCAGTCTTTTTTACTCCATCTATCTTCATTAATCTCCATTATTACCCAGTTATGTGTCTCTAAAACACTCAGCTTCTCTGAAGCTCAGAGGGCAATTCATACCATATATCATTTCACACAGTCAGTTATGACACTGCTTTTCTCTAGAGAGGTGGAAAGGGAAAAAGATTCCTGCAATGAGATTTTCACTTGAACCCCTTCATGAATATGCAGCAGCAACCAGCAGACAATAAAACCAGTAATGGGGAGTCACAATTCTTTGCACAGACTGTATTCAGAAATGCATATTTTTTATATCAAATTAAAAAACTCAAGATAATAAAATTACAGTTAAAACCAAATCCAGTGTAATATGATATTTTATAAAAGTCATCTGATTTAAAATGGACTTGTCATTTTATAGCTTTGAAAGTTCGAGAAAATTGTAATTTATTTTTTTTTAAAGGTTATTCTAAAACTTTTTCCAACCACGGTTCTGAAATCCCCAAACTTCTTTTCCAATGAACCTTTAATGTTAAATATCTTCCATCATTTTATGTATTGCACTGCTCATCAGTGAAAAGTGTATCTACTATTGATAAAATTGTAAAGACAATGTCTTTTAGACAATAGAAACTGTGGAGTTTTTGTTTTGTGATGTGTTTTGTGTTTTCTAAAAAAAACCCCTATTGAACATTGAAGATGGCAACTGATATGTACTATTAAGACATTATGCACTTGAACTGATATTTCAGTCATTAATGTACTGTTCACTCTCTTTAGAAAAGCACCTGACAAATTACTGTAATAACAATGAACAAGGTTGATTTTACTCCATTGTTTATCCTAAAGATGACACGTGGAAAAGCAACAATATTTACTCAAAACTGGATCAACATAATCTTGTGTTTCAAATATAACTGATGACACCAAGCTGGGTGGTTCGGCTGATACGCTGGAGGGAAGGAATGCCATCCAGAGGGACCTTGACACGTGTGTGAGGTAGGCTGATGCCAACCTCAGGAAGTTGAACCATGCCAAGTGCAAGGTCCTACACCTGGGTCGGAGCAATCCCAGACACAGGTACAGGTTGGGCAGAGAAGAGATTCAGAGCAGCCCTGCGGAGAAGGACTTGGGGGTGCTGGTGGATGAGAAAATAAACATGAGCCGGCTTCAGTGTGTGCTCACAGCCCAGAAAGCCAACTGTATCCTGGGCTGCATCAAAGGGAGTGTGACCAGCAGATCGAAGGAGGTGATCTTGCCTCTTTATTCTGCTCTCGTGAGACCTCACTTGGAGTATTGTGTGCAGTTCTGGTGTCCTCAACATAAAAAGGACATGGAACTGTTGGAACAAGTCCAGAGGAGGGCCACGAGGATGATCAGGGGACTGAAGTACCTCCCATATGAAGACAGGCTGAGAAAGTTTGGGCTGTTCAGCTTGGAGAAGAGAAGGCTGCGTGGAGACCTCATAGCAGCCTTCCAGTATCTGAAGGGGGCATATAGGGATGCTGGGGAGGAACTCTTCGTTAGGGACTGTAGTGGTAGGACAAGGGGTAATGGGTTAAAACTTAAACAGGGGAAGTTTAGATTGGATATAAGGAGGAAATTCTTTCCTGTTAGGGTGGTGAGGCACTGGAATGGGTTGTCCAAGGAGGTTGTGAATGCTCCATCCCTGGCAGTGTTCAGTGCCAGGCTGGATGAGGCCTTGTGTGGCATGGTTTAGTGTGATATGTGCCTGCCCATCGCAGGGGGGTTGGACCTAGATGATCTTCAGGTCCTTTCCAACCCTAACTCTTCTATGATTCACTGTCCTGGAACACTTCCTTTTGCTGAAATTTGTTTTGAGTTGGTTAAAATTATTCAGCAAAACATCACGTGGTCATGGTAGCCTCTAAAAGAAAAGGAACATAGAGTCTTAAGACATTAGCTCAGATCAAAATGTTCCCAGGTAGGGACAATCAGAGATTGGTTTTGGATATGAAGTTCTGCAATGTTACTGGAGGAACTAATAGGAATCATGTCACTACAGAAAGCTATCTGTTCAAATACAGATAGCTACTAAGAACAGAATGTTGTGATTTCTGGATGCAGCCACTCAGATAGTCACTAAACCTGTAAGAGGAATTGCTGTTTTAAATCTGGTAATTTAGATAAATTGCAAAACTTATAGAAAATAGTCTCATGAAAAAATAGACATTGTGCTCTACCCATTAATCTTTGTGAAGAAAATTTGAAAAGGATCTATACCCAAAGCCTATAATATAATCATATGAATAAATATGATGAAATATACATAGGAAAAGCAAACCAAAAAGGACAGTTCTGCAGTGAGGAAGCATTTGAGATGCAAGAGTGTTTATATACTGCTGGGAAATCATGTAAAGACTTTTTCTTTTCCCCATAAAGAAAGGTGATATGGAATATGATGACAAAGTCAAAACTAGGAACAGGGCTCCTGATACTCAAGACATGAAAAGGAAAGAAACCATGCAACGAAGAAGTCAGTAGCTTAAGTCAGAAGGCAGAAAGCTATCCATTCATCCCACAACATCAAGAAGTTTAAAAAGCATACAAAAATACCAACCTGGCAGTTCAAATTTCTTTTGTAAGATAAATGTGAAACATAACATAAGCAAAGTTGAAAATAGTATTTTTAACTATCAAAGCAATAAGACTTTGGAATAACCTTGCATTAAAAGCAGCAGAGCAAACAACTTAAACAGAACTTTTGTGGGTCCTGAGAGGCATATGAAACTAATTATAGGATGATGTTCCCTGCCACAGGGGTATGTTGCATTCATAGGTTTCTTTTTGTCTTTCCGTTTTGTTATCTTCACACACTAAATTTGAAGATAGGTCGCTCAAAAGGGAGTGAAAGGTGCTTTTGGCATGCAGAAGCCTCACAGAAGATTATACTCAAATATCCTTAACTTTACTTGGGCCCTATACAGAGTTTGCAGAGATAAACTATAAGATAGGCATTTAGGAAATAAAACTTAACGCAGAAATGATTGGAAAAATCATGTGGAAACTGGCAAGACTTGGTTAACACAGATCCCACTTCATTTACATCCCGCAGAACTAGGTTATCTCTTAAGAAGGGAAAGAGAAGAAATAGAAGTAGAATCCAGGCATAGCCAGAGAGAAAAAAAAAGAAAAAAAGAAAAAAAGAAAGATTTTTAAGGACATAAGAATTAGAGTAAAATGAGGAAGAAGAAATGATTGATAGGTTAATAATAAAAGAAATGCTTGTTTTTCTTTACTGTTTATTTATTTCAACCTGTTTCTGACTAACATCAATATAAAAAAAAAAAAATCAAGCAGTGACAATTTCAGTCTGTATTCCCAATGGTTTAGTATTATTATTCATGTAATGATTAGGAGCAATATGTTTATAACCATACATCCGTATAGAAATTCACAAGAGAATAAGATAGCTATTATCTTCTGAAAAACTCAGGTAAAAGTCAAGGACAAATTATTCTTCTCCAAACACCTTTCTTAACTGGAATGTTGTCAACCTGATGGTGCTCTGGAAACATTACCAGCCAACAGGCAATGTAATTTACTTTAGACCTCAGTGAGGACAGTATCAGAAGCACTTCTTGTTATCATAGGCAATGTCTTCAAGAAAAAATAAAAAAGATCCACAAGTCATTTAACTACATCCTTAAAAATGACAGCAAAAAGAAAGCAAAATATTGTCCATAATTAGTTGTTTGGTTTGGTTTGGTTTGATTTGGTTTGAATTGGTTTGGTTTGGTTTGGTTTGGGGGTTTTTGGTTTGATTGTTGGTGGGCTCATATTTTTTTGGCTTTTGTTTTTCTAATAATTGGAATACCATAGAATCCATAATAGTAAGTTCCAGGACATCTATTAATTGCTTCATGTAATGGACATATGCTTTTGGATTTTTTTTTTATTTGTAATTAGCTTCATTAAGTCAGTAGTACATTCTAACTCCATATTATTATCTCTTCTGTAGCTGAAAGATAATTACCCTTAAAATATATCTGAAAACACAAATTAGGATAGATAGTTGTAATATTTATATTACATTTGTGTCCAGCAGTATAAAAACATATTTACTGCCATATAAATTTATGCCTATATACAGATACTTAAAATCAACAACTATTAATATGATTATTTATATCTATGCTTTCAAACTGTTATTTTAACCATTTAGGAAATTTAAAATTACTCTGTTCTTAACAAGCATTAAGTGTATGAAGAACCATAAACAAAAGCTAAGAACAATTAAGAGCATGTGTTTGTATTACAAATCTTAAAGAATCATGCATAGTAAATAGAAATACTTCTAAATTTCACCTTTTTCTATTAAAAAAACCCTCACTCCCTACCTCTATCTATTTAAACAGCAGGCTGTGACCACACAGCTATATAGGAGATTACCTGTGTGGAAAAGAAGACAGAAAGATATGAACCATAACTATCAAATGACTTTTTAATTTGATTTTGGGAACATGACATTGGATGTCAGTACTGTATCTTCTAATTAAGAACAATGGCACATCTTTCCTAGTCATGTGTAGTTCTTGTCACTAAGAAACAACATCCCTTATCCTCAGAGCTAAAAGCAATAAAAAGCTTCAGCATTGTCCTTCTACTTCTGTGATCCTTCACAGTCCAGTATGTATTTTTTATTAATTCTACAAGGTAATTTTTTGGAATCTAGTATTCCATGATTTAGCCTACAGATGACATTCTGCCATAGAAAAATTACCATCAAAGACTTCAGTACTGGAAATCTAAGCCTTATTTTTCACAGCAGATTTTAAAGCAAATCCAAGAACAAAATAAAACAACAGCAACAACAACAGTAACAAAACACACCAAAAAAAGACACACACACACAAAAAAAAATCACAAACAAAAACCCACACCAACCCTCCCCCTTAGAAACAAATAAACAGACAAAAAAGACCCCATAAATAACTCCATATTTGAGGGCCAAGCAAGAAAACTGAAATGAAAAATAAAGTCCAGTTTCTGTAAAGAAACTGCAATGAGAAAGATGGTCACATTTGCTAATGAGCCAGGGAATAAAGCCCTGACAGAACTAAGTTTGGCCAGGGACATTAAGAGTGAAAAGAAATGTTTCTATAGGTACACTGTCAATAAAAGGAAGGTAAGAGAAAATATGAGCCCTCTCCAGAAATAAATGGGAGACCTGGTCACCTGCACATGGAGAAAGCCAAGGTACTCAATGACTTTTTTTGGCCTGAATTTCACCAGTAAGAGCTCTAGCTTTGGTGGATAAGGAAAGAACAGCTGACATCATTTACCTGAACTTGCGCAAGGCATTTGACACTGTTCTGCATGGCATCCTTGTCTCTAAATTGGAGACACATGGATGCGATGGATGGTCTACTCAGTGGATAAGGAATTGGCTGGACGGTCGCATGCAGAGTTATGGTCAATCGCTGTCCAAGTAGAGGTCAGTGATAAGCAGTGTTCCTCAGGGGTCAGAATCAGGATTGGCACTTTTTAGCATCTTTGTCAGTAATATGGACAGTGGGACTGATGCACCTTCAGCAAGTTTGCAGATGACACCAAGCTGTGTGGTGTGGTTGATATGCTGGAGGGAAGGAACGCCATCCAGATTGAGCTGGACAGGCTCAAGAGGTGGGCCTGTGTAAACCTCACAAAGTTCAACAAGGCCAAGTGCAAGGTCCTGCACCTGGGTCAGGGCAATCTCAAGCACAGCTACAGGCTGGACAGAGAACAGACTGAGAACAGCTCTGAGGAGAAGGACCTGGGGATGTTGGCTGACAATAAGGTTAAAATGAGCTGGCTTCAGTGTGTTCTCACAGCCCAGAAAGTCAACCATATCCTGAGCTGCATCAAAAGGAGTGTGATCACAGGTCAAGGGAGACGATTCTCCCTCTCTGCTCCCCTCTAGTGAGACCCCACTTGCAGTACTGCATCGAGCCCCAGGGCCCCCAGTATAAGACTGACATGGACCTGCTGCAGTGAGTCCACAGGAGGGCTATGAAGGTGATCAGAGGGCTAGAGCCTGTCTCCTTCGAAGACAGGATGAGACAGTTGGGCTTGATCAACCTGGAGAAGAGAAGGCTCAAGGGAAATCTTACAAAAACCTTCCAGTACCTAAAGGACACATAGTGACAGAAGGGGGAATGGCTTTAATATGAAAGAGGGTAAATTTAGATTAGATATTAGGAAGATATTCTTTGCTATGCAGGTGGTGAGACACTGGAACAGGCTTCCCAGAGCAGACGTGCCTGCCCCATCTCTGGATTGGATCACTCCGATGCTACATGCTATAAATCAGCCCAAAGCATGGCTAATTACAGTTTGCTCTCAGCAAAAATAAGAGAGCCATGTACTCAGGCTGGGAGGTGCCTGGAGAGGTCTAGAGCTCCAGCCCCTATCCAAAGTAGGCTTAACCAAGGGTTCAAACTAGGCTGCTCAAAGATTTCACAGCCAGGGCATGAAACTCCACATGTGAAGCCCTGGTTTCACAGCCTCTCCTTGTAGGGCAAGGTCTCCAGTCCCACTAGCTTGGTGGTTTCCTCTCACCTCCAGCCAGCTTGTTGGTGTCTTTTCTGCATGCAGGGCAATGAGGCCTGATGAACACAGTGTTAGGGGAGATAATCCCTTCCTTGGGCCTTGGGACTGCCTTCTGCTCAAATCCCCAGACAATGCTTCCCCATTGCTGCTGACGTATGTGGGTAGGTGCTGCTTAGCTTGCTACCTGCCAGGGCCATCATCCCAAGCTGCTCCTTGGTCCTAGCCTGCATCCCACAGGGTTCTGCCTTCCCAGGAAAGATGTTCCTGTTGGCAAATTTCTACCAAGGTTACCCTGGATGGCAGCTATGTCCTCAAGAACATATGCTGTTCTAACAAAGCTGTTTTGGAATGTAACACTCCCATATTTTCTTCTCTGTAGGTTGAAACCAAAGATAGAAAAATTTATACACACATATTCCAAACTCTGTGGATGCTACTTCACTATACATCAACCACTGTGGTTTCTAAGTAGACACAGGGTATCTAATATAACTTGCAGGTCCTTAGACACATTTCTTAATTTATTTTAAAATAACCTATTAATTTGTTTTAGATTCATATATGAAGTCCAGATTGACATAAAAAGATGACAAATTTTTCCACAACCTATTTTACCACAATTCTGGTTTTAATCATAGAGGTCTGAAGGCCAAAAAAAGTTTATCCCTGATGAAGATAACACAACTAGTCAGTGATGCATGCAGGAATAAGTTATATCATACCTTTCTTGCAACACAAAAATATAACATATTTTTTTTTCCCCACAAAACGGGTAAAAAATAAGAATTCTCCTCATGTAGAAGTTTGCATAAAGTGAAGGAACTGGCTCTGAGGACTTAGACCACATTAAACCCATCCTTTGCCCCCAGAAATTCTCAATAAAATTCTTCATCCAGGTCTTAGTCCAGAAGCTGTATAATGAGCAAGGAATACAGCATCTAAAACCTGAATTCAGAACACATAGAATGGTCAAGGGATTTATTTCTGTGATCCACGACAACAAAGAGAAAACTCACCTCTGCATAATAAAGATTTCTCAGAAGTTAAGTAGTATACTGAAAAATAAATTTCTGGGAATGATTTCCTACCCCTCCTTCTTGTCCAAACCTCACTATCTTCTGGTCTTTATGCAGATTCATTCTAATCTTCATCATAAATAGGAATGCTAAAATATACCTACCATAGTATATTCACATTCAAAAAAGAAGATTGTTCCAGTGCCCACACTATTTAGCCTAAGGAACAAGAAAGAACAAATATTGTTGCTACTGAAGGAGATGGGTAAGAATGAGCACAAAAATACAAGGAATAGAAATAGCTTCCCATTCAAATAGTAATCTCTCTGCAGAATGAAAAACGACTAACACTCTTTAGATAAGTCATTGTAGGCACAAAAGGTCATACTAGATTATGCAAGAATTTAATACACTTATTCTGAAAGCAGACTCTGGCAACAGTTTCTGTGTAGCAGAAAAGGTATTACAGTAGATCGTAATTTCAAGGCTAGATATCATATGTCCTATAACTTGTAGCAGAATATTTCTGATAAACTCACTGTTTAGACTCTACCAATAACCTTTTGCTGCTCGCTTTCCCCAAAGTCTGCATAAAATATGGTATGATCAGACTTAAAAACATCTTGTTATAAGGCATTATGGATTACTGCCAACATATTTGGATACACGCCTGCAGTAATAATCTGAAAGCTACAAGTAAGGAATGGAAGCCATGAAAAGCATACAAGAACAAAACTGAATGTGATCTTCAAATAAGGATTTAATAAGACAATTGTGGAATGTTAATTAAACGATTAAAGACATTCATCCGGATTTAACAATTCAGTATGTGGCAACTAGTTATTGAAACCGTGTTGTGCTTCATGATGATGCAATTGAAGATGAGCAATTTAGGATTTACCCTGATTTATTCACAGCTTTTCAAGGAATTACCATTCAAATGTAGATATTAGGAGCAGAGTAAATGCTACAAAACAGTTCTGCAAGCAGACACTTGATTTGGACTATGTACAGGTTTTATCAATGTCTACAACCTCAGTTGCTGATTGCTTTGGATGAATATGGAAACACACAAGCTTCATCTACACAAATGCTCATACAAAGTCACTTCTAAAAGTTTATGCTTTTGAATACCATCACTGCAAACTTCATGGCAACCATGAGATGAGGATCACATTAACATCCTTATATAAAAAAAAGGAAAAAAAATAAATAAATTAAAAAAAAAAAAAAACAACGAAAGGAAAGAGACCTAGGGCAAGGGAAACAGACTTTCTGGCACTGCCAGTGGAGACGTTAGAATCCAAGCCTTCTGATCACTGGTGTAAACTGTATGCTCATCCGGCAGTGGTTTTTGCTGATACTGAAATTGGTAGTGCCCTACTTAACACTGCTCAGGAGCACTAATTTCCAAAACCCTTCATCAGTGCCCTAGACCAGAGGCAACTCAGTAAACCAGTCCAGGATATTATGGTACACATGACAGTTACAAGATAGTAGGCATACAGGCATACTTTTTGGTGAGTAAACTAAATTTAGACTCTAATCCCTGCCAGTGATTTTTTAGTAGTGGAATTTTTCTAGGAATAATTCCCTGGCATAGCTTAGTGTGACTCACAAAGGAAAAAGTTTAAGCATTTCTAACATTCTGTAATCCCTCCAGTATGCTGCCTCTCCCTTAGATAGTCAAAGCTCCTAGGCTGGATTTTTCAGTCCCCATTCTCAGGAGGCAGCCTGTGCCTGTGCGAACAGGGAACTGGAAAGAAAAAGTAATCCCCCTTTCATTTGCAGTGATGCTGAGAGGCACTGGCAAAGGAGTCTCTGCCAACTGCAAGAGGCAGTGTTGATCCCAAAGTCTCCATGCCTATATTCAGTGCAGCTAAGGAAGCTCTGTACAACTGGGAAGTAAGAGAAGTGCTTTTGAACAGCCTGTGATCCTAAAGCATCACAGGCCATTGTTCAGAAGTCTCATTATGACCACCAGAAAAGCAGATCTGGAAGAGTAAGTTGTGGCTTTTTCCTCTTGTCTGTTTCAGACAACTTAATACTGAGCATCTGCTAAAATTTCTACATTTATTTCATGCTTCTGAGCCTCATGTTGCAAACATGGCATCTAGGTAAGCATATACACATTATAAAGGGGTACTGTGTGTACCTCTATCTGCAATTAGGTATATCTGGCATATAAGTATTATATATATACATACAATAAAAGAAAGAAAACTAGCAGAACTTCAAAGATATACCAGCCTAACACAGAAATATGAAGTTATGAGGAATGGTAAACCTGCAAGCAACTATATTTATGAAACCGCATTTTTTACTAGCATGATCAGTTTATATTTATAAAATAGAAAATCAGCAAACATTTGCCTAGCAGTAGAAAAAGACATTCTTAGTCAATGATGCAATCTGAGTTCAACAAAAAGGGCACTTTTCTCCAAAATATTTAAATGAGTAACTCATTTCATCATCACTACTTGTTAAACGATTATATCCCTTTTCATTCATGCTTTGCCTTCTATAAAACAATTGAAGGTGAAATTCAAGACCTCAGGTAGAACAGCAAGTTTGGAATACCTCAGGTCAGTATGTGTCTAGCTTGCTAGAGACCTTTTATATTATTCTTTCATCTATCTTCACCCATTGTACCTTACTTAATAAATTCCATTAAAAGTACTATATAGCTTTTGCCAATTATATAAAAAGGGGGAACTGCACATTTAAATGAAGAAGAGAATCACACAATCTGCAGTCAAGGTTCCATTTAACTGCAAAAATGAAAAGGCTGTTCTCATCTCTAAAGATACAAGATGCTCACAGCAATGATGTTTAACATGTGGCCTTAGGAGCATCCTGTTACTCTAAGGAAATCAAGCACTTAAGGCATGAAAGTGAGCTTCACAAACCATGTTCTGCCATGCCATGCAGCTGCTACAGATGTTGGCTCAGAAGTTTATGCCCTAATGATTTATTACTGCTTTTCTTAACATCCCAGACAATGCTCCCATTTGACTTGCATCTCTCTCAGGGCATTATTTACCAGAGAACTCTTAAGCAGTTCCTGGTCTCCTAAACAATCCTGTGTGTAAGTAGAAATAAAGACAATTCTGCTATACAATCCCTAAAACTGAAGTCAATCTTTTGGTTTTTTCCCAGAACAGGTGCATTGTTTTCAAATAATTGGGTTGACAGCAACTTACACAGGAGTATCTTGATTCGCACCAGGGAGATCTGTTCTTTACAAAGAGCAAATACAAGGTAAGTCTGAAGGCAGAAAAGAGTTGCTCTTATCATCAAAGCATTTTAGCATTTATCTATCATGTCAGCAGTTGCATGGGGCAGGCCCTGTAATTCCTGTGGTCTTACGATTTCCCATCCCTAGGGAACTCAAAGCTGGATTCAGCAGCACTGTTTTATAACCATTTAGAAGTACATGATCTGTAGCTGAGAAGCTTGGAAATTTCTTAGTCAACAGGCTGAACTCTATCGATACGCATCAAACAATTCAGAGTACAAAGGAAAAAAAATTGTGGCTCAGAAATAGCATAAATAAAATATTCATTATATTTCAATTCTGAAAATAATCACATATATCTGGAATGCCTAAGCAGCACACTGTAAATACCAGAATCAACTGATACAGAGGAAAAAAAGTTTTAGACACCCATCTTAAATATTCTTTACTATATACAGGGCTTGCTTTCATTCTGACTTTTTAGGTAAAAGTTTAAAATAATTTCTTAGTAAAACAGCTGCTTTTAAAGAGCTGACTCAGGATTCATGAATCCCAAATAACATCATCCCTGCCTTTCAGGAGCACATAAGTAGGAACTCTCAGAAAACTGTAGGAGAATAGTATTTGGGATGTTCTTTAAATTAGGAACTTCCTTAACTGTAAGTTTTGTTTCAACTAAGCGGTCTACATCCATGTACTCCATTATATTTTAATTATTTTGCCTTAGTTATTGAATTATTTTCAATATTTTTCCAGAAAAAGAAAGAAAACCAACATAATCTAAGAACTGAGAAAATGATGAAAATATGGATCTCCTCTGGCTTCTAGTAATTTCCCCCCGTCTGCCCCCCAAAGAGCTAATGATGGTAGAACTACACTAAGAGATTTGCGGTTTACTGCTTATATTGAAATGGAAACTGCAATACCCAATGCCTACAGTTGTAAAAGGCTAAATAACATCACTTGCAAGGGTGGAAAGATAATTGAAAGATAAGGGAAGCGCCTCTGTGAGCTATTTCAGTGAGCAAGATAAAGGTCACAGGTTGTAGAAACAGGGTATCCGCTATGGTAAATTAAAAATGGTGACATCATATTCTATATTTTTCACTCAACATTAATTATTTAATTACCATAAGCTAAGATATTTGGGCTAAATTACACTCTTTAACACACAAGCTTGTAAACAATTGCTTAAAACCGCCTCAAAAGCAGGTAGTGTAAGCATTTCCTCATTAAGCATATATTCTCTGGCAACTGGTTACAAAAACCAAAAGCTCTTCTGATCTCAGGAAAAGTAGAAGTTTTTGACAATGTCTGTGAGCCTCTGAGTCTGTATCTGTAAAATAGGAACAATATCTGTATTGTCCGCAGAAATTCAGGTAAACAAATTCACTAATATTAAAGAAACAGAATTTTAGAGTAAGTGCCCGAGAAAAGTTCTTGCTAAAATTAATGCTTGTCTTTGAAATAAAGTCTCATAGCACACAGCATACAACTCTTGACTCCCCATGCATAGTCAAAATATTTCAGGTGAAATACAGAAAAGATACTTCAAGTTCTTCCATACTACGTGTTCCCTAACTGAATCAATAATGCAGAGAAAACAGTATGTGCTTCTGTAGTTGAAGATGTTGTCACAAGAAGATTAGGTTGGGATAAATGTTCTTTAAGTCATACTTTAATGAAAATTGAGAAGTGATGTTTTCCGTCTGATATTCTTTCAGTGTAGTTGTGTTTTCATATATACATAGCTGCACAGAAAGATGACAGGAATGACACCTGATCTTTGTGAAATACACTTATAAACAAGCACTTATAAACTAAGATCAGCATAACTCAGAAAAACAATCAGTTCACTGGTACTTAAAAATACTTGTAATGGAATACTACTTTCTCCTTTGGACCACAGAGGATAAATGGTTTTAATGTATAACAATTTCAGCCATATGTTCTTGCTGAGTGGATGGGGGTAGCAAAGACCAGCACTCTGTTCAATGAATCTTTATTTTCCTGGCAACATGATATGATCCTGAACTGCCATAAAGTTATCCACAGTGGTAGAACGAAACATTGGTTTTGCCTGATCTGAAATCTCTTTCAGCAGTTGTAAAGCACTAAGCGCAAATTCTCTGAGAGCAGATGGATTACCACAAACACAGTGGATTGTTTAATACCCTCACTCCTTTTGTTAACTGGATTCTTTGACCTGAGCAACATGACTTATCAAAAGACATCCACCCCATCCTTCCAAAGTCCTAGCTCTACATGCTCCCACAAATGATTATTGGCACTAAGAAAGGTAACATCAGGCATTGCCCTCTGAGGCAATGAGAAAAAGTTGATTAAAAAGACAGTAAACACGGCTGTGCCAACATTTAATTATTCTAGAACCACTTTCCTTTTCATTTTCTATCCTATAGAGTCTTTATTTTGAACTTTAATCCCTAAAATACATCACCCATTCATGGTAATATTAGATACTAATGCACCACTAATTCTGTTAAACTACGATGTGTTGGACATAATAACAAATTAGCCCTTGAAAATACCAGACTTACATATTTACTGCAATTTAAAATCACTTGGCTTGCCTAACTTGATGTTAAAACATGATTAAGTATGACTCCCAAGTTCTTTAATTCCACATTCTTTTCTTAAAAAATATCAGAGAATCAGCTGCTAGACAGACATGAAATCCTTCAGACCTGAAAAAAATATCTTGCCAGGCATATATACAAGAGAGTGAAGAGAGATTTTGCATAAAATTGTTTCCCTATTTCTTACATTCCCTGGTGCATTTTACAAAATAATGTTTTACAAAGTATTACTTCTTTTTACATAGCCTGTGAATTTAACTTTACTCATATTTAATGAAAAAAAAAGTCACTTTGCATGTGCAAATCAAACAATGCTAGCAAATCAGACTGCCAAAATTCTGAATGAGAAAAACTTTCATTATAAAGCAAAAGACCAATGGATGTTTATTTTGAAAAAGTCTGTATTTATAATAATGAATGCATTTGACACTCATCCTATGAACAGCCTTTTTGTACATGGAATTCCCAATATTTTTCTGATGACATTTTAATGCAGCAAATCTAGTTTTGTAACCTAAATAACTGATGAAGCAGAATGAAAGACCTATCACAAAAATCTGTACTCCTGCAAACATTTCTTATGAATTTTTTTTGGGGATAATAGAAGATTCCTACCGGATCTTCTGTTTTGTGGTTATGCAGCAAATCAGATAGGAAATCATCATGAAGACTTTCTCTCCGAATCAATGTAAATTCACGAAGGAAAACTGCTCCTTGATTCTGGTCTCCGTGAACCTAAAAGGAAAGCAGCATATCAGGAAAAGCAAAATTTTAATACTGTCACAGATACAATTGCAATATCCAGATAAATCAGACTGGGAGATTAAATTGTCTGTTTATGGACCTTTATTCCATTGCTAAACTCATCCTAACTGGTCAGTATTGCCACTAATGAAAACAAATACACTTAAAGAAAGTCATAGGTTACTTGATAGTTGCCATTTACATGAGATTCTGCTGTAAAGTACGTCTCTATGCTATTCCTTACAGCCATGGTCTATACAGTAGAAGACAGTTAAAACCTCTTTTGTGAAATAAATTAATATTTAGAGTTTTATTTTTACTTTTTGAAATTATCATATTTGTCCAGCATTTTGAATGCTCTATCATAAGAAGAGAGAGCTTAAAACTTCTGAGGGACAGAAAAAAAACGTATAAGGACTTTGGCTAGCAAACTCAAATAAGTACATGCACTCTAAATCATCTAGACTACACCTATTTTTTCCAAGCTCAGAAAGACTTATAAGCTGCTCGAAAAAGAGGTTGTTTCTTCACTATGTGTCTAACCAACACTTATCAAGATGTCGTAGGTACTATTATGGTATTGTTATAGTTTTTGGAAAGAAATAATGAAAACAAATCCACATCATTCTTCAAGCTCCAGCATGCTTTCTTTTTTTTTACTTCAGTTATCCAAGCCAAGCAATGATTATTTTTTAATTTATTTTTTTTTTAGATATAGAGAAAATTTTAAATAGTGGAATCTGGTGAAATATCAGGGAGGCTTTTTTACATGTTAATGGAATATGTGGCTTTTCATTAGACTGACTATAAAAAAATTCCACTATAGGTGAAATACCCATAAAGTTTGTAAACAACCAGAAATTGGAAGTATATTGTCAACTGAAAACCTAGTAGATTCTTTTCAGTTTTCAACACTTCACAATGTATTTTGAACATGACTCAGCCTGAGAATAGTATATTTTACCAAATGGCTAAGAATACCTTGTAATTTAGTATTTAACTACAGAGACTGCAATTCTCGTATGAAATAGGCAAGAGTAATTATGATAGATAGTTTTTTATGTGAGATACTGATTTATGTTCCTATAAAGGTATGGAAATACACATGCATGGTAATTGTGGCATTTAGGATTTCTGGTTATGTTTTTTTGTTTCTCCATCATACAACAATCACAAATGGTAGATATTTCCTCTTTTATTTAAGATGAGCACAAGACTTTTAAATGAACTGTTGTTATTACTCACAAGTGCTATATTACTAAATATATTTTACTAACAAGAAAGTCCACGCTCTGCTGCTTTTATTATGACTGTTTATTGTATTCATCCTTCTGCATAACCCCCAGATGCCATATATATCCTAGTTTTACTTATCCTAGCTGATAAGTTCAGAGAAAAAAGAAGGACCTGGGAGTACCATGAATATTACGTGTAGTATGCGCAGAGAGAATGAAGTACAGATTTGACTTGCCACACCCTAAAGGTGAGCTGGCACTGCTGTTTGAGAGGAGGCAATCCTCCTTGCCAGCTGGGAAGTGAGATCAGAACTGCTGCAAACCTAGTGCAGCTATAAGGGGGTGACTAGAAGGAGATGAGCTAATAAAACTGAAATGGGAGATGGGAATATCTGAACATGAAGTGGGTAGTGGGAAGTAAGAGTCCCTAAATCCAAGCTTTATGCTGGTTAACATAAAAGACTTTCACATAAGCCTCTTCTCTGTGGCAGTAAAATATAGGGCACCTAATTCTTCTGGTTGCTTTGAGCTCCTCCGCTGTAAATTTTAAGAGAAGCAAACAAAAAACAAAACCAACCAATCAGACAAACTAAACCCCCAAGACTTTTCACAAAACAAACAGTTTTAGAAGTTTTAAAATTTATACCTAGTTTTCCAGCTTGTGGATAATATTGAGAGACACACCTGCTGATATTCCTCTTATGAGTCATGGAAACAAAGAATCCTCAGGGATGTGCGAGGAAGAAACATGCATGTGTACAAAAGAAAAAGAAGTCCTACTACTGAAGCATGTGCATTTTGCAATAGAAAGGGACAAACTATTATAAAAATCTTCCTGAAATAGCTTACATTTCATAGAAGATCTTCAGCCCAGGACTGGCAAAAGGTGTTTAACAATCGAAGTTATTTCAAGAAAGAAAACCTGTACCTTTGTTTTACTTTTAAGTAGCAGTTTCTACTTACATTAAGCACTTATTGGTCAGCAAATACAATGTAAAATTATGATGAATTAGGTTTTTGTACAGTTTTGTTCTTCTGATATCAGAAGTCAAATTACAGACAGTGTAAAAAGTCACTTCCTCACCAATGATTCACATTCCTACTTGGCATTTTTCCCCTATAAAAATATGTGCAGATTCTGCAAAATCTTTTTCTTATAAGAGGAGTCAACTTGCTACAATTTCAAACTGGTTTTCAAAAAGAAATGAAATCTACAGAGGTACCTTGTTGTCTTCATAAGTCATTAATAGTTAGCATAAAAACTTCATAAAGAATGAGTTTGATCAATAATCTCAGTAATGTATTGCTAACCTTTAAAACTTAACTATTTACCATATCAATATTAAGATTTTAACTCCTGGTAGTAACATGGGAGTGAAGCAGATGCCAGAGGCACTACTCAGGAAGAACACAGAGGCCAAAACAGTAAAAAAAAAAAAAAAGATATTGGGAAACAGAGGATGAACCAGAAATAAACCCCAAGAGAAGCAGTAATGAAAGCATTAATTTTATTTTTTATTCTCAGCAAAACTGAAAGGAAGAGAACTGAAAAACATGCTATAATCTAAAAAATGTTATTCTCTTCTTGATTTAGATTGTGCACTTTTCTATAATTCCCCCTGGGTTCACTGTAATTTATACAAATGCTGATGAAACTTAGTCCTAGTAGACTATAGCCATACTTACTGAGAGAGCTGGAATCAATCTGTTTAAGATGAGTGTCAGTAAATTGGATTAATATCTGGAAAGACTGTTTTCCATTTTTCAAGTTTCCTTAAAGTCTCGGCTACATATATATCATCATTTCATTCTCTCAGGAAACCTATTATCATTGTAACACAGCCACCATATCTCTCATCTCTGTTCCTTCAGTCTGTGACAAGACCAGCTTAGAAAACAACCTCCAAGAATAAGGCAACTGAACCTTTCTCAAGCAGTGAGAAAACCATACAAAGAAAGAGCGGCTAGCAGAAATCTGACCCTTAGCAGCAGCAATCATCTGCAGCAATATGTGACTTTTCAAGAACCTGCAAAAAACACTGAAATGAGGTTTTGCTAACGCATACACGAAGATTAGCAGCATAACACTGAAGTTTCTCAGCATAAGGAATCTATCTGGGTATTCAGATGCCCAACTGACATTACAAAGGAGACTTATGAAATTGAGATGAGACAAAATTCCATCAAATATCTAAGCAATGCTTTTCTTGTTTTAGCTCAGCTCCCACGTCTCTTAAATCAGTGCAGAAAAATAGCTGTTCCATTAGCTCCAGTCATGTGAGTCCATGTTGTAGAAATCTTTGAGGACAAATACAGAATTAGAAAATAAAAACCCTAAGACAAACCAGACAGTGGGAGGATACATTCCAGCCAACAGTCTAATTTTTCTTTTGCTTGAGTACTGTCCCACTATGGAAGTAGCTTAATTAATTTTGCTGTGACCAGCAATAAACTACTAATAATTCTTTGTTAGCAGAGTTTAACTTTGCCAGATTACTTTGCCGAATTCAAGAGACACGGAAATGACTATGCAGCCAGGAACCTGAAGCAAATAATCATGGTACCTAGGGTATCACCTTTCTCAGCTCAGAGACCAACACATTCCAGCATATCTCACTCACAAAGCAAAAATACCAAATGTTGTCCTGAATATTTACAATTAACTATTTGAGCACATCCCAGGAGTACTTTCAGGGTGACAGTTGCTCAGCCAAAGCTTTTCTTATTTTGGGTATTCAGATCCAAAAGCACCCAGATAATCACTACTAACATCAAAACTTAAGGAAATAAAAATTTACCAGTTTATTAAAAATATGTCTTCTTACAAAATAATTTTTTTTTAAAATCACGTTCTTTAAGCTTACTGGGTTTTTTGAACAGCCCAGAGTGTCTTGACAATGATAAGAAGGATTTCCTTTCCTTATTAGTAGCATTCTTAGGCATTAATTTCTTGGATTTTATGACAGAAACAAATTAGAACATGAAGAATATGACAGAAATTAAGGTATCCAATACCAGAAAAGTAACAGTGACATTTATAGTGAGGAATGAGGAATGCAGGCTTTTAACAAGCCAAGTTATTGTGCAACACCCTTTTTGCTTTAAGCTCCACTTTAAAGAGCATGGCAACTTGTGCACGGATTTCAATTCTGAATTACTCTCAATAAAACTAACAAATTTCACTTTATTGCCTGCACACTTCCAAGTGAAAGAATGCTTCAGTTTTATATGGGTGACAAGAGCTTTACTGCATCCCAAAGATCTGGAAAACACAATCATGCAAGAAGGAAAGGCATCCCAGAAGACTCACAGGTGTGTCTAAGCAGCTGCCAGATGACAAATGAACTTGATTAGTACCATGGGTGACTCAAGAAATTGTTCCAAAAAATCTCATAGGAAGTTCTGAAATAAAATGATCATTGCCTTTAATTTTGCATGGTTTTGTGCTGCAGCTTTGATCCAAATTTTCTTTGCTCTCCAAAATGGAATTAGGATGGATAGAGAGGGATACAAGCCCAATACCAGGTCCCAGATTTAGAAGTGATTATAATCTGGCTCCAAATCTGATTTCTGAAAGCTGTTATTCTTTACCAAAGTGCAGGAAAATACACAGAGACATTACAGCCTGATTCTGCCACTGTTAATCATTTTGAAAACTTTTCATTCCTCCACGGAGAGCCAGAAAGCCATGCACAATTAAAATCTCTTCTGTATGTTTCCCTCTGGGAATTTCTTGGGCATGAGCGCACTGTGCTTTTCAGAGGAATAAATGCAAAAGGAGATCCTATTTAATTAATGATATCACTCTCCCAATGCTATGTTTCTGTATTACACATTATTACATTGGTACTTCAGAAATGTTAAAAAATTTCAAACAGATTTTTCTAGGTCCCCATCGGGAAATATGCTGGCCAGGTAAGCAGAAAGGCTGTGTCAACACATTTGTAATAGGGCTGAAAATTCAAAGCCTTTACTGTAATGAAGTCAGCTCTTGCTTTAAATGAAAGGGTAGAAGAATCCATATCTAAGGTGAATTGAGAGATAAGGTAGACACCAAAACAAAAATCTGATTTTTAGGCAGAGGTATTAATACCTCCCAATCAGGTTTTTTTTTTTCTTTTATCATTGCACTCTCACAGATTGAAGTAGGGCTGTGAGGATGACTGTTCTCCCCATCAAAACTCCCCTCCCCTCTACAAAATTTAATTCTATTTGGATTCAGTGCTAGTATATGGTTTTCTTCCCAAAACAAGAACAAAAAAGCATTTCATTTTCTTTCATTTTTGTGAGATCAGAGGAGATGATTTGTTTCATTTCTAGGTCACTGCAACAAAATTAAATGAAACCATGGTCTATTGTAATAAATCTGCCATAAGTGAGGAGGTTAAGTTCCCAGTGACCCCATAGCCCAGCAACTTATGTGCTCATGTGGGTGTACATAGCTTTCACATGAGCTCCATTACTGGCTTTCCAGACAGTCACCTACCAGAGTGGTGTCACTATAAAGCATTTAACATCACTTGAGAAGACAGGAGTAAACTCAGGTATTGTATACATGACTCTCATGTAGTCACAGCAAGCAGAAAGCTTGCAAGAAAGTAGTCAGATTCTCAGCATGTTCTCTGTGTTTTACTCTCTCCTTCAATTATTTATTGCCCTTCAGCATCTCTACTGAAGGTGAAAGAGACTGTTCCAGGTCTAAGCTGACTGCTATCAGCAGCATTTCTTCCTGTCTTTTCTTAGTCCGATTTGAAAGGCAGCTCTCTTTGTTCATGCAGACTTCTTTTTTAGGCTAACCTTTAGAGGTTAGCTTCCCAGATTTCCTTGGCATGGATAGTTAGTGGCTGTTTCTTGCCTTACAACCCTTATGTTTTATGGCTTTGATTCTCAGCTTGCTAACTTTCTTTTAAGTAGAAGAAAGGGCTGTCTAGATTTACAAATTAAGTCAATCCTAAAATAGTTTTTTTCACTAGTGCAATTCCTTCTTCCAACATCTCAAAATAGGATTGCAAGTCCTAGGAAGGATAAGCCATGACAAACAAAAAAATCTTTACCCTGAAGAAAAATTTTCCCTGAGACCTGAATATTAACAATATTGCTTTCTGATTCAGTCTTTCAAACAGCGATGATATTATTGCCTCTGAATTAACAGCCTGTCTCTTAGGAAACTGGCTACTGTTTGTAGTGGCTTAGAAATTTTAAAAAGAGAAGGAGGTTATTATTTGGCTTTTCTTAAAGTACTCACAAAGTGCCTCAAAATGAAAAAAAGAAACCCCACAAATAGCAATTTATTTCCCAAGAGAATGTTTTATTCAGCAGTGGAATGTTCCCACCAGAAATCTTTTTGCTTGTCTTGAAATATATTTAATCTTTTTTTCTTTCCTCCCTGCCTTTCCACAGGGACTGAATTCATTATTATCTTAATGGTAATGTCCTGAATTCTTCTAAAGTTCTGTGAAGGAAATGTGGCTTTGTGCTAATTACTTTCAGTTCTTAAACAGCCACAATAGAAGACTCTGGTTAATGTATTCATTGAAGGAATTATTTAAGCTCCATTTCAGTCACTCATTATAAATGAACAAAAGAAACAAAAAGTGATTTGCACTTAAGAATTACAGCATGAAGTGTCCCTCAAACAAAACCACCAGCTACTAACATCTTGGACAGACATTAGCAATGATGGGGACAAATCTGTAAAGCACGCACACGCCTACACTTGACCCACAGTGTACCAACAAGGGAGAAAGCCAATATGGCCCCATTAAATGGACTGGCAAAAATGCAGAATGTACAAAACCACAGCAATTCTCCTGCTGCCAAGCAACCATAACCAATAAAGAAGTCAGGAGGGGAGAAGTGGAGAAAGACCAAGAAAATGGGTCAGAGAGAGGGAGAGAGCAGACTCTAGGGAAAAAGGTGAAATCACATAGAAGCATACAAATCAAAGTTATAGGATTCCTTTTAAATCCCGCTGATCAGAATCTTCTTCCTGACTGTTCTTAACACAAAATGCACAGACATGAACGGAAGTTGGAATTATACTTGAGAACATTATCTAGTTTCTCATTTACTGGATACAGAAGAGATATTTAGACGGATATGATTTGCATTCCTCAAGCAAGTTATTAAAAAAAATAAAAATTCAAAAAGGCTTTTGTGGTTTGAGCAAGATTGTGTCTGAATTCAAGCCAGAGCTGCTTCCCAAAACACACCTGTTTTAAAGTACTGTTGTTCAAAATATTTGAGAGTAGACACTTGAATTCCTATCAGGTACTATTAAAGGAAACCAAGACATACAGTCTGGAGAACTCATTTTCTACCACTTGTTTTGTTGCCTCATTTTCTTGACCATCAAGGATGGTTAACTCCACTGTCATTTTTCAAAAGCTTAGCCAGTTTTAAAATGGTCAGCATCAGTGTGTGCCATGTGAAAAAGTGGAGCAAGTAATAGCTTCAGAAATCATTCTGCATCCTTCAACATCTTCATTTATCAATGCGCTTTGTCACAGACCTGTAATATACTCCTAAAGGCCAGAACAGACAACAAACTATGCCAAATTCAATGAACAGATAATAATCTGGGATTAGCAAGATCAGTCACTTCTAAACATCATCTAGTCAGCAGTACCTGATTTCAAATTATCATTAGCATAAACGAAAGCAGAAAACAAAACTTACTTATAACATACATAATTATCTGTACTTGGGCTATCACAATTTATTGCACTTTGTATTTTTTGTGTGTGTTAGAAAAAATACTACTAATACAACTTTCCTATAATAGGGAAATAACAAATGACAAATGTGCATCAAAGAAAATAATTAAATATGATAATCTAATTTAATTTAATGACCAAATAATTTAAGGGATTAGTTGTTCTTCACTGAACACCATTGCTCAAAGGTTTTTTTTATTCCTGCAGAACTACAGAATACTCTAGGCTTCCTTCTTCAACTTTGAATTACTTTTGGAAAAGGAAACTTTCAATTCTCTAGAATTGCTTCATCAGTCTTCTTGGGCACTTTGAGCACAGTATTTTCTTCATGAAAGGAAGATTTCACAACTATAATCTTCATTTTTTCTTTCATACTTGAATCTTGGGCTTTTGCAACCAAGGACTAATGAAAAACAAAGAACTTCTAAGCAAAGAAATTTTAACTACTCATTCTGTTTCTTTTTTACAGTTAAACTTTGTGGCCTTACAGAAGAATGAACCCTGTAGAAAATTCATCAAGCTAACATTATGGACTTGCGCTCAAACCCTGGTTAGAAAGAGTTCAAGTATTGGTGGTGGAAGGTCCTGTTTATTTTATAGTATCTCTATCATATTAATGCAAAATAAGGCAATTATAGAATGAATCACTGCATCACAGAATGGGTTGAGTTGGAAGGGACATTAAGATCATCTACTTACAATCAACCTGCCATGGACAGAGACACCCTTCCACAGACCATGCTGCTCAAAGCCCCATCTAACCTGGTCTTAAACACCTCCAGGATTAGAGCAGCCATAACTTCTCTGTGAAACTTGTGCCAGTGTTTCACCATCATCATAGTAAAGAGTTTCTTCTTAATATCTAATCTAAATCTACCCTCTTTCAGGTTAAAGCCCCCCCCCCTTCTATCACTCCATTGCTTTGTAGAAAGTCTCTCTACAGATTTCTTTCCCTGTTTAGGTAGTGAAAGGCTGCTATCAGGTCTCACTTGAGTTTCCTCTTCTCCAGTCTCATGAGTTTGAAAACTTCATGAGGTTTGCATCAGCCCACCTCTCGTGTCAAGCTCCCCCCTGGATGGCATTCCTTCCCTTCAGTATATCAACCGAACCACGCAGCTTGGTGTCATCAGCAAATTTGCTGAGGGTGCACTCAATCCCACTGTCCATGTTGCCAGCAAAGATGTTGATCAGTCCTGGTCCCAGTACCGACCCCTGTGGAACATTACTCATCACCAGTCTCCACTTGGACATTGAGCCATTGACCACAGCTCTTTGAGTGGAACCATCCAGCCAATTCCTTATCTACAGAGTGGTACATCCATCAAATCCATGCCTCTCCAATTTAGAGACAAGGATGTAATGCAAAACAGCTTCAAAAGCCTTGCACAATTCCAGGTAGATGACATCAGCAGCTCTTCTCTGATCCACCAGTGCTGTGGACCTTAAAAAGCCATCAAATTTGTCAGGCACAATTTGACCTTAGTGAAGCCATGTTGGTTGTCACCAATCACCTCTTTTTTCCATGTGCCTCAACATAGTTTCCAATTATCATGACATATTTCTTCACAAGGTGGGGTTCTTTAAACCATATTTGTTCACTGCAGTCTTGTCATATTGTTGGGCCTCTGACCACCTCTCCTATGTATTAGAGAGCAGAAGTTCAGGAATGTCCTGACAGACTGTTGATGGGCATTAATTACATTTATACTATTTTCTGCTATGAAATCATACAGTGCTTATCACAATATACACTCTTCAAATAGCCAGCAAAGTCATTAGAAAATAATGGTAACATTATCTCTATGACATGCAATTCAATTAGATAGGTTTCAGTTACCTCATTTCTTTATAATAATGCACTGCTATTACTATTCAGTCCATGTAAGCATTTTTCTTGTCTGGGTAGCAAAACTGCCATTGTTTCCATTAATATGATATTGGCTTTGTTTGTGTTTTGTGATCAGTTTCATAAACTTTTGTGACAGCTTGCACAATGCTGAAAGAGAAGCCAGAATTTTCTCATGCTTGGTAAATACCCACAAGAAAATCACTGGAGTGAATAGCTTCATGGCGTAAGATTTTGTATAAATTTTTCCACTGTGATTGTCCTTGTATTGGGAGACTTGATTCATAGACTCTGAAGATTCTTGTTCTTCATATTGGATTTTACATTCTGCCTTTTAGTTTAAAAATACATTTGATGAGATTTGTAATGTTTGTGGCTATGCTAAGTGTGGGTTTAATAACTTTAGAGTCCTTCTAATATTCAGCAGTGTGTGGATATAGGAGTTGTTGGATTCTTTTATTTATTTTCTTGTGAAGAAAAATAAAAAAAGCAGCTTCATCTTTATGGGGTTGGCGGTTTCCTTTTTTATCTCTCCATATTCAGTGTACCAAACCTCTGTCACATGTGTTATCAATGAAGTCAGCCGGGCCAGACTCCTGCAACCAGAATTTCTTTCTCCCAGATCTTTATGCTCTAAATAAGGAGCTGAATGGTTTCTGGAGATGATGAGAGCAGTGCTGGGTATTTGACACAGACTAGCAAGTAACAGACCAGATATCCAGCTGGAGTAAATTAGGGTGTCATCATTTAAGCTATTGATTTATACCTGCTTTAACAAAAACCACTTTTTGTTTGTTTGTTTGTAATTACAGCAGGACTTTCTCATTATCTTGCCATACATATTTCTGGCTCTACTGTTATGCACGATAGAATCATAGAATCATAGAATAGTTAAGGATGGGAAGGACCTTAAGATCATCTAGTTCCAATACCCCTGCGCAGGGACACCTCACACTAAATCATATCGCCAAAGGCCTCATCCAACCTGGCCTTGAACACTGAAAGAAATGGAGCATTCACAGCTTCCCTGGGCAACCTATTCCAGTGCCTTACCACCCTCACAGGAAAGAATTTCCTCCTTATACCTAATCTGAATTTCCCCTGTTTAAGTTTTAAGCCAGTACCCCTTGTCCTGTCACTACAGTCCCTAATGAAGAGTGCCTCCCCAGCATCCTTATATGCCCCCTTCAGATACTGGAAGGCTGCTATGAAGTCTCCACGCAGCCTTCTCTTCTCCAGGCTGAACAGCCCCAACTTTGTCAGCCTGTCTTCATACAGGAGGTGCTTCAGCCCCCTGATCATCCTCGTGGCCCTCCTCTGGACTTGTTCCAGCAGTTCCATGTCCTTTTCATGTTGCATGCAATACTCCAAGTGAGGTCTCACGAGAGCAGAGTAGAGGGGCAGGATTACCTCCTTCAACCTGCTGGTCATGCTCCTTTTGATGCAGCCCACAATATGGTTGACTTTTTGGGCTGCAAGTGCACACTGAAGCCAGCTCATGTTCATTTTCTCATCGACCAACACACCCAAGTCCTTCTCCTCGGGACTGCTCTGAATCTCTTCTCTGCCCAACCTGCAGCTGTGCCTGGGATTCCTCCCACCCAGGTCCAGGACCTTGCACCCGGCATGGTTAAACTCCATGAGGTTGGCATCAGCCCACCTCAGAAGCATGTCGAGGTCCCTCTGGATGGCATTCCTTCCCTCCAGCGCATCAACCAAACCACACAGCTTGGTGTCATCGGCAAATTTGCTGAGAGCACACTCAATCCCACCGTCCATGTCAGTGACAAACATGTTGAACAAGACCAGTCCCAACAACGATCCTTGAGCATCACAACTCATTACTGGTTTCCAGCTGGACATTGAGCCGGTGATCACAACTCTTTGCACGCGGCTATCCAGCCAGTTCTTTGTCCACTGAGTAGTCCATCTATCAGATTGATGTCTCTCCAATTTAGAGACAAGGATGTCTTGTGGAACAGTGTTGAATGCTTTGCACAAGTCCGTGTAGATGACATTAACTCTTCTACCCCTGTCCATACTGTGATATGGATACACGGTATCATACAAGATACTATGTCTCTAATTTACTTCCCAGGATATCTGAGTCCCTGTTTGAGTGTGGTGTGCAATGACTCAACAGCTGCCCAACCCTATGAGCTGGTGTATCCATCCAGAGAGCACCTTCCCCACAGCCTTCCCACCTCCTGATAAATCCTACCGCCTCTCCCAAACACAAACACGGTCCCCTTCACCGCCTGTATTACAGGCTGTTTCCCTACCCCTTTTTACACTGTGTTTTGTTCTGACAGTCAGTAATGAGAGAATTTCCTACAACATGAGTCATACACCTTTTGTAGACGAGGTATTTGGGACTTGTTTTGTGTTAGATACACCTCTTTGTCTCACCAGATGGTATTTGACAGCATTTTCAAAGCTTCATTACATTGAAAGCCAGAGACCACATCCATTATCAGCCTGTACAGTTTCAGGCATAATTCCTGCATTAAGCTATCAATGTACTCTGCATTATGCTTCAGTAACTTTTTGGATGAAGGAAAATACATCTTTTAGAAGAAGCATCCACTCTCAAAACGCATCTTAGCGTTTGATGATTAGGGAGCATTAAATAACATCCTGTACTAGCATAAGTACACTGTGCAAGAGAAACAGTACATCTGAATTCCATCCTAAAATGCTTTTTAGTGCAGTTTGAAATCTTTCTGTTTAAAGCATGGTACAGCTAAACTAAAAAACAATTGTGGTATATGCAAGTGAAAGAAATACCAACCACAGAAAGCATACAGCCGCTACTGATTTCTGCTGTACTGCTGCATGTATTTAAGGTTGAGACATAAAAAGAGTCAGAATCTGGCAGCCAAGAGAGTCTGCACAGAGGCAGAGCACAGAACCAAACAGCTCCCAGTAAACTCCCAAATACCTGCCATGTGGCTGCTCTGAGGTCCTACTTGGCTTCAAGGAATTTGAAATTGACTCTTTCCTGGCCTGAAGCTACTGGCATTGGTATGGCATTCATATGAACCAGTAAAATTTACCCTTGTTCAGGTAATCAGAATAAATCAGAATAAAATGCCTTGATTTGAGATCCTAAAGGATAAGTTTTACTTTCAACTCTTTCCTGGTTACTACAACACAGAGTAAAATACATTATTAATCACAAGGGATTAACTCTAAAAGAAACAAAAGATGCACAGGAGTTTACAGATAAAAAGTTCGTAACACACCAAAAATTCAGATGAAAAGGATCTTCCAGTTGATCTAAAACTCTTGAGATCTTTCAATAGCAGTCCTTACTGCTACACTTTTTAGACAAATCACCTTCTCAATATGTTCATTCTGGATTTTTTCACTAGTTTAAGGGAATATACCACTAGCATAAAGGTAACTGAGCATCCTGCCAAACGTAGTGTTCTCATTTCACCAATACTGTGGGTATCAGCTCACAATTCAGAAGCTACTGTCCAATCCTCCAAGCTGCCCAGAAGCTGTACAGCTGAAACAGGATGGTGTGATCACACCCACCAAACATAACTGAGCTGTGAAACTTACAGGCAAAAGGTGCACTCAACCTAGTATTGAAATTGAAACAGAACAGAACCACACATATAAGTTAATATGAAGAATATGTAGGGCTACCACAGTGAATGGTAATGTATGCTAGAATGTGTAGTATCTTCTTTAGTGAACAAAAAAATCAGAGATGTCTAAATGTTCCAACTGAAAAAGTCATATTATACTATGTCTGCTCACTGTATTGCTCTGTACATTCCATGGAAGCTACTAATTTCTCAAGCTGGATATGCATCACAGATCCAGCTGAACACTAGCCTGATTCAGGATGTCAGTGCTAGTATCCTGCAAAATCAGGTTTTGATGATATCTGATATTTCTGTTGCAATACATTCCAGATAATTGTGTAGTGTTGTAAATTAGAACTTATTATTTCAATTTAGTGTAGTGACTGGACCTTGTTTCACATAAAAGTGAGGTACTTCCTAAAAAGAATCTGATTTGTCCCTCCGCAGTCATCTGGTACATCAGGAAGTTCTGAACCTCAACCAGATAATTATTTAGGTTTAATCTGTAAGTTTTAGTGTTATATTAGCAGCATGAGAAAATGGAAACTAGACTGGCTTCATTAAGAAATAAGTTTTGGCATAGAATTTCCTTCTTTAAGAATGCAATGAAGTAATAAATGCATGTTCTTCATCATGAAGGCCTGTAAGGCTCCATCACTAATCAGAAGTGGATAAAGCCGTGAATTTAAAAGCTCCTGGATTTTCAAATTTGAATTTTAAACCAGAAGAATGTTGGCTATTAAGAGGTGGAGTACATTCTTTTCAATTATTTCTTCACACTCAGCTGTAGACCTCCTGAAAATAACTATAAACAAGTTTAAATGTGTAGATGTTTATCAACATTCAGTGCTGGTTCATAGTAGAATACCTGGCACAAGTAACAGTATACAAAACATAAGATTGACCTCTATTCAGAAGCCCAGATCCAAGCCATTATAAGGAGTGAACAAAAGATTCTATCTCTCTCTAATCTCCAACAGAATTCCTCGAGTCACAGTATATTCAAAGAAAGGTTGGAAAGCAAAAAGAGGTGTTGTTTCAACAGCTGTGAAACAGCCACCATGCTAAAAGGAACAAAAATATATTTAAATGTCAGATGCTTTACACCACTGGATTTAACCATGCCAAGTCATCATGATCCTGGAAGACAGCATCAGGTTATGGCTTCCAAGAAATAATGTAGAAATCTATTTTTTGTTAACAATTAGTAAGATTATTTAAAGCTAACTTTAGAGTCTGCTGACAGGCTGAAATACGATTTATCACCTGCCCTTTAGTGGCAAAGCAAAACCTCGGAGTTGAACTAACTTTGTGCTACACAGCCTGCAAATTCTTTTCACATCTCAAGAATGGAAACAGGACTGTGTCTGAGCTCCCACAAGACAGTTTCTTACACTCTTCTCATAATCTTCAAATCTAGGGAGAAAACTATAATGGGCATTTTGAATGTCTACAGCCCACTGAGAACTGTAATGTTTCCCAAAGAAGTTTAGTTGTATCTCCTATAGTGATTTCATTTATAGGCACATGTTGGTAAAGGACTTTCAATGCCAGATAAATAATTTCTGAGATAAAACAGTTTGGTGTTATTACTCCAGGAAAAGCAGCTGATGCTGTGAATGGCAATGAAATTTTTTGTAAGGGGCAGTACTACTAAATCTTAGAGCAGCAAATTAAGACACTGTGCATAATAGGCGCCAAAAAGCTCTCACTATTTCCTTAGTCTAATGCCACTATCATTGATCTTGGCACTCTTGTAGGACACACCAACAAGGAAAGCAGGGAAAATGAACTCTCACTCAATGGTAATGGAAATGATGGATGAAAACATATGGATAAGAAATTCCCACACACACTGAGAAGCGTACTTTTCTTCTGGTATCAGAATCCACAACTTTTGAAACACATCAGAAGTCAGAAAACACAATGAATTCAAATGAAGTTACTGCAAGTATCTAAGAAATGATCAGTACAGTTCTACAATTCTTTAAGACACAAGGAAAACAAATAGAAAATACGTACTCAGAAAAACAGTATTTATTTTATGTCATAGGTGCCATATATTGAGAGCATAAGGAAAAAGAGGGACAGGAAAGCAGTAAGAGCAAGTAAACACAGTATTACTAGAGGATACCATTACAACAAATAGCTTTTGAAAAGAATGCATCACACTGAATTTAAACTGTACTTCTGTGGTAGAAAATGAGTAACAGGCAGAGGCTAATAAAAATTTTTGATTGTCTTGATGACACAGGAGAAAAGTCCTTTAAAAACCACACTGTTTTTCTCATTTGGCCTGAATGATACAGAAAACTTTATTTATTTAAAAATGTACCTCTTTATGCTCTGTCGCTGATTTCCCAACTTGAAATCTTAGTACTTTTTCATGTTTATGGCTTCTTCTTTGTCATAAACTTAAAAGAAACAAAGCCATCTGCCATGAGATACACATAGCTGCCTCCCACCCAAACTAGTGCTATGCTAAAAATATCTTTAATTAATATTCTGCACAAATGCTTATCATAAAAACCATAGATAAAGCACAGAGTAGGCAGAGAATTTACAACAGACCACTCACTAAGTTCAAAATTGCTTCCAGTTTTTACTCATCTTCTCATTTAATAGAATAATCATTTCCCCCCCTTAATAAAACCCAGTGCAAAACTTAATTTGTACGAAATCTATTGACTGGCTTGAAGGGTTGATAAAAAATTCATTTTTATATTGCCTCTTGAAATGCAGTTTTAAAAATCTCTTTACAATCTGTAACAATCTCTAAACATAGGTTAATTAAACCTTTAATTCAGTCTTGTTCCTCAAAACCTTATAAATCAATAAATCAAGAGACAAAATCACCAAACATGAGACTCTGTGGTGACACAAGGAACAATAAAAAAGCTGGATTACATTCCATGAACAGATCTGCTTATGGATAATCTGCAAACAGGCAGCTAAGCAGATTTAATGAATCATTCGCTGAACAAAAACTTGCTCAGAAATGACAGTTTCTAAAATACAACTAAGCACCTTGTGTAAAATGAAGTAATTGTCTCGCTCTTGTTTCTAAAAACTAGGCTGCTGCTTATGATTAGTACTTTCCTATTTGGTTCACTGGTGAATAAGACTAAGTGAGACTAGAAACAGAGCAGCTCTTCAATCCACAGCCCATTTGTTTAGATACTTCTCTAAATCACAGGTGAAGGAGTTGTTAGAATTAATAGTGTTAAATCTCATCATTTTACATTAACTATCATATAATAAAGGCACCTTTGCTCTTATGATTAGAATTTTAAATTATGAAGAGTTTGGGTTTTACACTCAAACTTCACCAAGATAAACTAAGTAGAAGAGTGGTTATGGTAAGTCATTTAAAGCTGTGTATTCAGTACATAAATATATCTGCCCAAACAGAAAATTCAGACTTTATATGGAAAGAATTATCTACCCTAGATTTCAGTTACTTCTTCTCTTTTATTTATATGAATTATTACAATCCATTACACTCATTAGGTATGGGGATATTTCTTAATTCTCAAAGCTGTTCATGCTTTGAGCAATGCAATGCATAATCTATAATTCTGTCTCATTTGAGTGGAAGTTGTGTTAAAGACAGAAACTAATTTCATTCCACTAAAAAATCAGTGAATTGAAAATGCAGTTCTTGACTTTACAGATGAAGGTATGTTTCACTCTCTTATTTTAATATCAGACAGGGGTTATTCTGAAACAGCTTCACTACCTGAGTTCTTGTTCGGAAAAACCAAACAACCAAACCAAACCAAACCAAACCAAGCCAAGACAAGACAAGCCAAGACCAAACCAAACCAAACCAAACCAAACCAAGCCAAACCAGACCGAGAACCCCACCAGCTTTAAAAAACTGAACCTAAAAATCAATCTGCAAAAAATGAGGGTGTGTACAATGCTAGTGATGGATTAAATGGTCCTGGAAACTCTTTATAGTTTTATTTTCACATGTAGGAAAATTGATTCACACAGCAGGAAAACAAAAAACTAAACATATTTTTCAACACTCATTCTGGGACACTTCCTTCTCCTGATAAATGTAAAGCGTACAAGACACATTTATTTCAGGAAAAATGGTGAAAATCTTTTACTAGACTAAAGGTCTTGGAATTGCTTTGGTTCAGACATACTTTTTTCTTCTTCAGGGCAAAGTTTTAACCAGACACAAGCAGATGTCACTTCAAATGTGCAGCTTATTAAATATCGCTTTATTTGGAGAACAAGACTAAACTCAGAAAATGTGGCTAACTTTAGAACAAAATTATTTAAGGATAATTAAAAAAAATAATAATAATCTTGACATGCTTCAGGCATCTTATCTGGCACATGAATATTAATGGTACCTACTTATTACCCCTAAAATGTGGTTCCTATGAAGTATTTCAAACTAAACTATAGCAGGAATTTACAGGATATAATGAACCAGAGAAATCACCACTTTAGTCATCTCAGATAATCCTAAATCCTCTCTACAGTATGTATCTTCTCATCTATTACACAATCTCAGCCATATGTGAATGCTCTTCCAGGATTTAGCAGAACTAAAAAGGGCTCTCTTCCTATAACCTTAATTTCACAACATGAAAAATGTGATCACTAGAGCATATTCACAGTAGTGAAATAATGCAAGAAACAAGTGTTTTTCAGTAAGAACTCAGCTCCCAGTTGCACTGTTCCATCAAATGGGTTGCCCTAGTTCTCTCTTGCCTGACAGCAACCCAGTTCCAGAGCTGCCATATTATTCATGTGACAGCAGGAAAAGTTTTAAAGATTATTCAACTGTTTGCTTAATGTTTAGTTTTCAAGAAAATGGATCACTCCAGTTTTATTCCAGTAATTTTTATCTATATTGCTGTAGCATTTACATAACACATAGACACATATATAACACATATACACATATATAACACATATAATCCAAAGATAACAATGTGTGAATAAGGAGCAAGCAACCTGCGGTCACTGGTTTGATGAACTTTTTATGAGCTTGTAAATTGCCCCAGAAAAATAAATGTGTGCCTCCACCTACAAAAAGCTTCATGCTTCTAAAATCAAAACCATAAATGATTTTGAAGTTGCTTAGATATTTTGTTTCCTGTTTTTTCCATCAGTTTCATTCCTCCCAGGAGAGAAAAGTGCTAAAACTCCATTAAGACAGACTAACTGCTCTTACAGCCATTCCACATCAAGAACAGGCAGGAAATACTACTATCCTTATTGTAAATTTTCAAGCAATTCCCAGTTAAATTTTGCAGTTTCTGGTGGCTGAGACAAAACTTGAGATTAATGTTAGAAATTTTTAAGGGATTTAGGCAAACTAAATCTAGATCTGTATCTTTCAGGATTTTCTCTTTACCCATATAAATATACCTAGCAAGGGCTCACTGTATGAGGAGCATGCAGCAATTTGTAGATTTAACTTCCTAGATAAAATAAAGATGTAGACTACACTAATTTATCTTCAGTACTATTTTCTTTTAGAAATAGGATTATTTAACTCCTTTATAAATCATGTCTAATATCATACAGAAAACGGCAGTGAATGTGGCTGAACTAAAATAAACTGAAGCCAACATAAACAAAACCCATTTATTTTCTTTCAAGTTATCCCCTTTCATGTTTTACTTCACTAGAAGTATACTTGAATTTTGAAAAAAAAGAAGAACAAAACTACTAATCAATATATTTTCTTTCGCTATTTGATTTGCAAGTACTATTCTAGCAAAATAAATATGGAAAGTAACAGAAATAGACACTACTGCATAAAAATTTTTCAATCTCCAGTTCACTAGCCATTTTCAAAAATAAAGGAGATGGATAGACCTTCATTTACTATACTTCAAAACAAATGAGTACAGATTAAATTCTTGCATCACTTTTTACATACACAACATAGATGGAGCTGCTACTAGATGTCTTTCAAGATGCAATGCCTTTCAGTACATTCCAAAGTTTCAAAGCCTCTGTTTTCACAGACATAAATGTCTCTGTGGAAGAGCAAATCACAAGGTTGGATTTAAATGTTACATGCAATTTTACTGACAAGAAAAATCATCGGTACAAACTAATTTATGCAAAACTATATATTAGTAACTAGTATCCATTTATGAATTGTATAGCGGCTTAACACCTCCTTTTTACCCTCCACTTTAGATAACGTGCCAATGCTGAAAATTTTCAAGAGACCCTTCTTCAGGTTAAAAAGATCTGTGGGAATTTCTTTGCTTCTGTATTAACAGATCATTACATCAAATCAGCTGTGATTAAGGATAAATGCCACTTAGAAGTGGCTTGACGTTTCAACAGCTTTTCTCTCATTATACTGCATATTAATTTATTTGCAGGGAACTAACAAGCAGTTTTTGCTTGTCTGACATAGAACAGCAAGCCATTGTTCAGCTAATTTTTGTTTGATCCATTATCTGATTTCTAATCTGAAAGTAAAACCAGATTTTAATTGAGGGAAGGCTGATAGATCACCTCATAGGAGCAGATACCAAATCAACAAGATGGAGAGAGGAAGCATTTGCTCACTGCAGTGCACATCGCTCTTTTTGAGAGCTAAAGTATAAAACATGGATGATAAGAAACAGAGACATGCAGTCATCTTTTAATAACAGCCAAAAGGACGTCATGAGAGAAGAATGGGAATTCATCTTCAACACTTTCCCTCAAGCATTTAGCATGAAAAGGGTTATCTTTTTAGGTAATATACTAACCTAGTAGCAGAAAGGAAAAACCCCAAACAAAAAAGCACTGTTGCCAAAAGGACAACACATTCCAAAACACCAAGGAGACGCTTGTTGTAATTCATCCTCTTTTTTCCGTGAATTTCTGCCATAGGGATCTGAAACACTGGGTCTCCGAGGAGGAAGAGATGCCAAAGGTGCTCCTCTTGAGCAGCCCCTAGCCATTAATTCATGAAGTGTCAATGGAAGGCCGCCTGTTCGCTGCATCTCTCTGGCTGGCTGTCTGCAGCAGTGGGTGGTGACTAGTGGGATGATGTAACCCAAAGTGGCTGTCTGCAGTAGGTCACAGTTCATGTGCTTCCACTAAGGAATTGCAGCTGTGCAGTCTACAGCCTTTACTCTGGAGAAGATTGGACACATGCATGAAAGCATCCTGTAGCTGTTACTTGTATCTTCCCCAAAGAACGACACAGGAAAGGAGGAGATTACAGAGAATTGCAATGGGTCACTGGTATGGCTGACATCCAGCCTCAATGAGACAGGGGCAATTAAACAAAGTAATCCCAAAGTATTAAGATATGCAGGTGAAAACTTTAATAATATAAGTGGCAAAACAAGCAAAATATTTGAAAATGCTGTTCGAAGTATACAACCTCCAGGTATCTACTGTTTTTTCTGAGCAGTGATACAAATGGTAAAATCAACCGTAAAGTCTACAAAAAGGGGTAGCATTAGTCCTTCAGAAGAAAGGACCAGCAATTCAGAAAAACAAGGTATCAGAAATAGGTGGAAAAGATGCTGGAAAAATGTTAGGAAATTCCTGGCTTCCTCCCCTCATTTCAGCAAGTGCCATTCGTGTCTCATTCTCCTGATGGACATTCTAGTGAAGACCAAACTGAGGATTTTTTTCAAGAAAAAAAAATAAACTACAGGAAAGTGAATTAAATTTGAAAGCAAAACACAAGCTCCCAACACAAACATTCAAAATAAAAAGCTTCTTTCACCCCAGGCCTAATCACTCCTTTTCATTCCTTTCTATCACTTCACATGCACCTCTGTATCCTCACTGTGAAGGTTAATAGAGTGACGATTCTACAAACACAAACACCTGTGCGTTTTGTTTCTCTTATTCTCAACGATGCAGACTTGCATCTTCAATTTTAAGGTTCTCTGTGTCTTTTCAGTTCATCTGGAAATTAAAAGCCAAGACATTCTGAAACCCAGGACTGCTAAAAATCCTGCAAAAGTTTGCAACTGTTTTTTTTATCTCTTCTTCAATGGTACAATAGTAATACGTCTTCAACAACTTCCCACTAAGTAGCATGTTTCAGCATGCGTCAAAATTTCCTTATAAGATGCAAAGCTCTCTGGCTTTTGAATGATTATCTGCTGGAAGTTTAGTATGTCTGAATACTTTCCAAAATGAATTAATTGAAAATAGTGACACCTGACTAGAAATACAGTAGAAATCCAGATGAAGTCGAAGATAGCATGGAGAAAGCAACACAGAAAATGAGATTGCAGAAACCTGCACAGCACAAGGGTAGCGTAGCAAAAGCTACAGAACTTAGCATAAGATACAAGGATGAAATTCATGTTCATTCTATAGCTATAAATTTGGTCTGGTCTCGTATCTAAGATGTACCTCTGTGTGCACCCAGTGAACTTCCCTGCACAATCCAAGAACTCCCCAAACAGCCATTTGTGTAGGCACGTAAATGGATTTACCTGAAACACTGAATTGACTAAAACAAAGATGATTCACTGAAATCTTAGCCAACTTCAGAACTACTACTATCTACTTGGTCCAAGAGTGCTTTGGATGGGATTCTTGGACTGTCTTAAAGACGACTCCTGAAAGGTGGTCAAAGTGGATTAAACATTATAGTCATTGATCAGCCTAAAACATGCTTGAGAAAGGATGTTCCCAGACAAATTATAAATCCGCTGTCCTCGGGAAGAAGTTTCACAGAAACATTCAGGTGACTTGTAGTGGAATTCTTTTACTTATAAAAAAACTTTAAATTACATAGTGACAAAGAACTGGTGCTCCAGACTACCTTTAGCTGTCAGAAAGCAGGAAAAGGACTCTGAAGGTATGTAGTCCAAAACTGTAAGCTAATAGCTTTCTCAGGTGAGGGTGAGTGGGCAGCTAAGGAGAGATACACTTAAGAAAGTCTTGTTTTCATAACTCTAGATCATAAAACATAGAAAATCAGGCAAAATACAATACACGAATAGATTTTTAAAAATCCACAGAAAAGTTTGAGAAGACACAAGAATAACAGGAAATATCAGTAAGTGTACTGCAAAAATAAAATAGGAAATAGAGACAGTAATAAAGCTGAAAAACTTTGACAGCAATGAGAAACAAGAAAGATATAGAATTATGGAAGAAGTCTGATCAACACACTAGACAAACTAGAGTGACATGTATAAAACTTAAAGCTAAGTGTAAAGCAAAAACTCCCAAACTTCTCAATACAGGTAATATGAGGAAAGAATTTTTAAACAGTGGAAATCAGACTGTTATGTAAGTTTTCATGTATTTAAAATTATCTGGAAGAACACTATTTTGGAAAACAATTATTAAAAAAAATAAAAGAGAAAAAGAGGCCAGTGGGATTGTAGAATAAGTCTGCCAACCATAAGTACAGTCCCATATGGATATAGGCAAATATCTCATTATTGGAGAGGAAACTACTGGCAAGAATTTCCAAGAATCATGGAAAACTAATAATCCAAACATACTTTTGAAAATAAAGGACTACTAACAACGGTAGGCCAAATAATTTCTAGATGCAATAGCTAGAAGAACATTAAAAATGAGTGAAAAACATTTAATCAATAGGAGAAGGGGAAAAAAAAGAAAGAAAAAAAAAGTAACTACTTTAGACCTAGTTTTGTTAAGCAGGAATGAAATTGAAAATATACTTGGATCAAGTAGCTGTATGTCTATTTATTTAAATAAACAGATTGAAGGATAACAATAAGTTTGCAAAAATGTCAGTCTGTGAAGAATTAATGCTTCTGATAGTCAGATTCAATCAAACTAAAGAGCTCAAAGTCTCAAACTGTTTAGAGGCTTAAACTTCTACAAGTCAAGCTACATCAAAGCCATACTTGGAACACAAATCTCAAACAAGTAGAAAAAAAAGCATCCATACCTAATGTAATGAATCACTGTATATAAAAAGATATCAGTACCAATATGTGTGCACCCAAAAAATGAGGAAAAAAAAAGGAGGCTGAACTTCAAGCTAGGATTTAGCACTTTTGAGTCTAAAAACAACATTCACTAAAAGCCTAATTGAATATAACCGTGAGGAAGAAAATAATAAAGATGAGATGGGAAAAAAGCAGAAATGATACTCAGTGAAACTAGAATCAAGCTCAAAGATTTTAGGAATTTCAGTTTAGAAAAATAAATCAAGTTTTGATATAAACTTTAAACAAAATTAGTTGCATTTACCATGTGGGCAGAGACACAGAATGATTATTACGAAGTAAGACCATGTAAATGAAATTGCCATGGCAAATGTGGAAATGCAATTTAAAAATTAAAGGAAAAGGGAAGACACTGTAAATAAATTCTATGTGAAGATAAGGAAAAGTAGGTATTTATGACAGCAAAGACTGGCATTTAATAGTTCTGCAGCATAAAGTAAAAAAAATCAACAAATTTAGAGAGGGTGAGAGAGGTCAAGAATCTGAGAGGATTTTAAGGACCTCATATTCAGTAATTCATGGTATTTTACTCATGACCTTTGGCACAAAAAGCAGAAGTGACAATGGCATATTGTCAACACAATATGAACTTGAGAAACAAAGGGATAGAAAAATGACATTGGGTAGTATAAAGTGAAAATACACACAAGTAACCTATTCCACAAAATTCCCGTTGTAGAATTCTATTTATGAGAACTTCTAACCCTACAAAGAAAAAGCTGACACAGAGACATAGAATTCATAGATATAGCAGAAAAGGGATATTTTAATTAGATACTTCTTATCCTGAGAAACCTTCAAAGTCCAGGAGCTTTACATCAGCTAAACCACTGATGACTGGTTTAAAAATGACGACCTACAAAAGTGTCATTAAACACTGTCAGGTTTGTTTTCATAAATTCTCTATATAGTTTTAGGTTCTTACTGTTAGGACATTACTCTCTTCCAGTCCAATTTCCAAGCATCCTACTCCAAAACCCTAAAACTAGCTAAACATATATATATATATAACCTTGGAATGGAAGGTTACACACCCTTTAGAAAAGACAGGCCTGGCAGGTGCAGAGGGGGAGTTGTCCTTTATGTTAAGGACAGGCTGGAGATTATGGAACTCTGTCTGGGGACTGGTGAGCAGTTAACAGAGAGCTTGTGGGTCAGGGTTAAAGGGAAAACAGCGATGGGAGACATTACTGTGGGGATCTGCTATAGACTGCCTGATCAAGAGGAATCTGTGGATGAAGCACTCTATAGGCAGATAGGAAAAGCCTCGCACTCACAGGCCCTCGTTCTCATGGGTGACCTCAACCACCCTGACATCTGTTGTAATGACGGTACGGCCCAGTACAAGCAATCCAGGAGGTTCCTCGATTGCGTGGAAGACAACTTCCTTCTGCAACTAACAGAGGAACCAACAAGGAGAGGTGCCATGCTTGACCTCGTGCTCACCAACAGGGAAGGGCTCGTTGGAAATGTGGCACTGAAGGGCAGCCTTGGATGCAGCGACCACGAGATGGTTGAATTTGAGATCCTTAGGACAGTGAGAAGAGTGTGCAGCAAGCTCACTGCCCTAGACTTCAAAAGAGCAGACTTTGGCCTCTACAAGAACCTGCTTAGTAAGGTTCCATGGGGTATAGCCCTAGAGGGCAGGGGGGCTCAAGACTCTTGGTTGGTCTTCAAGGATCACCTGCTACAAGCTCAGAAGTGTTGCATCCCAACTCGAAGGAAGTGCAGCAGGAGTGCCAGGAGACCTCCTTGAATGAATAAGGAGCTGCTGAGGAAAATCCAAATGAAAAAAGAGTCTTACAGAATGTGGAAGCAAGGACAGGCGGCCTGGGAAGAGTACAGGGATGTTGTCTGGGAAGCTAGGGACCAGGTTAGGAAAGCTAAGGCCCAGTTAGAATTAAACTTGGCTAGGGATATTAAGGATAACAGGAAGAGATTCTACAGGTACATAGCAAATAAAAAACAGACTAGGGAGAACGTAGGCCCCCTCAGGAAGCTCTCGGGTGATCTAGCTACACAGGATTTGGAGAAGGCTGAGGTTCTGAATGACTTCTTTGCCTTGGTCTTCTCTAGCAAAGGCTCTGACCGCACCACCCAAGTCTTGGAAGGCAGACACAGGGACTGTGAGAATGAAGACCTTGGGCCCACTGTAGGAGAGGAACTGGTTCGAGACCATCTTAAAAATCTGAACGTGCACAAGTCCATGGGTCCTGATGAAATCCATCCATGGGTCCTGAAGGAGCTGGCAAATGAAGTTGCTAAGCCACTGTCCATCATATTTGAAAAATCATGGCAGTCAGGTGAAGTTCCCAATGACTGGAAAAAGGGAAATATAACCCCCATTTTCAAGAAGGGGAAAATGGATGACCCGGGAATTACAGACCAGTCAGTCTCACCTCTGTGCCTGGCAAAATCTTGGAGCAGATTCTCCTGGAAGGCATGCTAAGGCACATGAAAAACAACAAGGTGCTTGGTGACAGCCAGCATGGCTTCACTAAGGGGAAATCCTGCCTGACCAATTTGGTGGCCTTCTATGATGGGGCTACAGAACTGATGGACAGCGGTAAAGCAGTTGATGTCATCTACCTGGACTTGTGTAAAGCGTTCGACACTGTCCCACACGACATTCTTGTCTCTAAATTGGAGAGACATCAATTTGATGAATGGACCACTTGGTGGATAAAGAACTGGCTGGATGGCCGCACACAAAGAGTTGTGGTCAATGGCTCAATGTCCGGCTGGAGACCAGTTACGAGTGGTGTCCCTCAGGGATCGGTGTTGGGACCGGTCTTGTTTAACATCTTCGTCACTGACATGGACAGTGGGATTGAGTGCGCCCTCAGCAAGTTTGCCGATGACACCAAGCTGTGTGGTTCGGTTGATACGCTGGAGGGAAGGAATGCCATCCAGAGGGACCTTGACATGCTTGTGAGGTGGGCTGATGCCAACCTCATGAAGTTTAACCATGCCAAGTGCAAGGTCCTACACCTGGGTCGGAGCAATCCCAGGCACAGCTACAGGCTGGGCAGAGAAGAGATTCAGAGCAGCCCTGCGGAGAAGGACTTGGGGGTGCTGGTCGATGAGAAAATGAACATGAGCTGGCTTCAGTGTGCGCTTGCAGCCCAGAAAGCCAACCGTATCCTGGGCTGCATCAAAAGGAGCGTGACCAGCAGGTCGAAGGAGGTGATCCTGCCCCTTTATTCTGCTCTTGTGAGACCTCACTTGGAGTATTGTGTGCAGTTCTGGTGTCCTCAACATAAAAAGGACATGGATCTGTTGGAACAAGTCCAGAGGAGGGCCACGAGAATGATCAGGGGACTGGAGCACCTCCCGTATGAAGATAGGCTTAGAAAGTTGGGACTGTTCAGCCTGGAGAAGAGAAGGCTGCGTGGAGACCTCATAGCAGCCCTCCAGTGTATGAAGGGGGCCTATAGGGACGCTGGGGATGGACTCTTCATTAGGGACTGTAGTGATAGGACAAGGGGTAATGGGTTAAAACTTAAACGGGGGAAGTTTAGATTGGATATAAGGAGGAAATTCTTTCCTGTTAGAGTGGTGAGGCACTGGAATGGGTTGCCCAAGGAGGTTGTGAATGCTCCATCCCTGGTGGTATTCAAGGCCAGGCTGGACGAGGCCTTGGGTGATATGGTTGAGAGTGAGGTTTTCCTACCCATGGCAGGGGGTTTGAACTTGATGATCTTAAGGTCCTTTCCAACCCTAACTATTCTATGATTCTACGATTCTGAGAGCGGAGGGATAGGATCACCTCCTTTGACCTTCTGGTCACACTCCTTTTGATGCAGCCCAGGATACGGTTGGCTTTCTGGTCTGTGAGTGCACACTGAAGCCAACCTGAAACCAAGAAATTGCAATATTAATTGCACAAATCAAAACCTGAAGTATATAATCATATGAATAAAATATATCAGTGTAACTTTAAGGATTAAAAACTAGCTTTTTTGCTTCTGCTACTAGTTATGCTATCTGTTTTTCTCTCTGAAATGCCCACATTCAGACTTGCTTCTCTCGGGTGCCCAGATAAAGGCTTTCCTTAAAATAGATTTGCATCTGTCTTCATGGAGAGGTCTGTTCCTTTCACTTCCATACTTTTTCCCCAAATCATGGACCAAATGGCCTGGAAGAAATATATATTTTTTAACCCAAATTCTGCTCTATTGAACTTTTACTTTATTCAGAATTAAAGATCCGAATGTAACATATTTTTATAAAGTCTGAGTTTCCAGACTCTTTGCACTTGCCCTGTGCAAGAAATTGCTTATTTTCTGTAAAAACCACACTTTTGTGAGACATTTTCTCAGAGGTATCTTAGAGCTTCATATAATTCTTTGATTTTGAGATAAGGGGAGAGAAGGTAAATGGTTTCATATCTACCTTTGACTTACAGAACTGCTGTTCACCTACAACTTCACCTTTTGTGCTGGTTCTGCATCAAACGTACAATACAACTGCACTTTTTTAAAGACTGAAAATATAATTTAGATTTTTGTCATAAAATGTCAAAATCCAAGTAATAAAAAATCTAGGAGACTTTTTTCCTCTTCCTTTTTCCTTTCCATTTTGACAAATAGTCTTCTTGAAACTTCAGTTTATCTTCTTTGAAGACAAAAAATTCTCTCCACCTGTACGTTGCTAGTTCTGTCATGGAAAAGAGATAAATGATAGCAAGAAATTTAGATCTAGAGTAACTTGTCTGGGCATAAGTTCACAGAAATTGCATAGACATTGTTCCTCTCCTCATCCCTAACTTCTTGCAACTCGCTCTACTACCTGAATCCCTGTTATAAAAAGAACACATTCAACACAGCCCCAAAGTATTCCAGTTTCTTTTTTAAAACTGGTATCTCACACATCTTTACAGTTCCACAAACAAAATTGCTTTTGTCAGAGATCTTGCAAGGCTTTTCATTCTTGTGCAGTTTTGATGCAAACCAGGTGTCATCTACAAGTACACAACTAACATTTAGCAGATTTCACATGTATTTCTGACACAGTGGGTATTTGCCACCGCTGACCACTTCTGTTCCCTTCTTGTTTCCTCTGCATCTGATGTACATTTCCACCTCCACCACCTGGGCAATGCCTTTGACGTAAACTGATGGAGGACTTCTCAAATTGTGGCTGGGAGGTAACATAAACCTTGTGGTCTGAGTGAACCATCTGGGCAGGGCACAAACTCTGTCTAGCATGGCCATTTGTGCTACCAAAACTCCTGCTTGTTTCTTGTTGTTCTAGAAGCATTGAACAGGGCTCCAGAAACAGCACGTTTCTTCCTGCTAATAATCTGAAATCTGCCAAAGCAGCTCGAACCTCTCCCCTTTCCACACCCAATCCCTAGGTCACTAACCTTCCCAACACTGACAACAATGACTCTCTGAAAAAGAACGACAAAATCCGAGCCATCTTTCCATACACAGGGAATGACTTGCCAGGGATTTGGATCTGTAGCAAAAATCAGCCCTTCTGAGCCCACCACTGTTTTTAAGAGCCTTTTCGTTAAGGGGTATATTACAATTTTACACTCTGCAATGAGAGAAAAAAAAAAAAAGCCAACAACAAATCTTCAACAGTTTATTCAACTTGCCCTCAATTCCACTACTCTTTTCTCCCCCACGCACCGACACACACTTTATATATTTATTACATCAGAGAATGCTGCCTCAATTATGTAGTACAGTATAGTACAGTACATCTGGTGGCTTAGGTAATAAATCACAGGATTATTTTTTAAGCTTTTAAATAAAATTGTTTTATCATCTGCTTCTTCCTACTAGCAACATCATCAGTCCAAATGGCTTGCTTGGCTTTGCGAGCTTTCCCACTAGCTCACCAGGCCTGGCACAGAAATTTCACAGCTGTGCCATATGCTTTAAAGTGTTAACAATGAGTCCCTGGTAACAGGATGAAATTTCATTTTGCTCTCCTCAAGTCTCCACTCCCCACATTCTACGAGGATGACAGACAGTCTGGGAGACCAGCCCTGACCCCTTGTCTGGCATTAGCGTAGCAGCGAACAAAGAGACCCAACCTTCTTGCTTGGGAACTCCAAACATATTTTCAAAATCCTGCTATAACAAACTCCAAAGCACTAAGAACCTTTAGCCTCAGGTTCGGCTTCCCCACCCCACTCGTCCCTCACCCCAAGCCAGGCTTGTGAATTACAAGCACAACACCCACTCACGTAGATTTAACTACTAGGTTATTGAAATTGTGCTAATAAGACAAATATTTATATAGATGCCATTTGCCTAAAGCTTAGTGAATGCTTTGTTATTTCAGGTCATTTCTATCAGTGGTGCATTATAATAGCTTTTTTAAGATTTAAATTTACTAAAAATTTGATTCTACTTCTTGCAGTGTTTGTGTCGGACCAGCATGTCATTTGGTTTCTTAAAATCAGATATAAGGCAGGCCAGCTAAGGGAAATGCTGAGCAGGAACTTCAGCTGAGCCCAGGCAGCATCAGCTGACAGCTGTGTAACTAGGACATCTGCCACTGGCTATGTGGTTGTGCTTGTACTCTATTGCACCTTCAGATTATCCCACGCAGGAGGTAATGGCCCAGATTATACAGGAAAATAGCTTTTAAAAAATATACAAAATATTTAGTTGTCATAATAGCAGTGCATTTTGTAGATCAAATGCATTGGTTGGAGCATCAAACTGGAACCAGTACACTGAAGCTACATGTTATTAGCTCAAAGTTTCAGTGTACTTATTTCACAGTCACAGTAGCATTTCAAAGTAGCTGCACTCCATTTTGACAAGTTCCTTCTCCCACAGAGAAGTATTAATAGTTCCATTGTTTAACAGTAAATATTAGCAGCAGGTTCTGTAAATATTAACATCCTAAATCCAGTGATTCATAAGCATAGCTGGTTCTATTTCATATGAGAAACAAAGAAACACTAGGTACGTGTAATTAACAAACAGTAAAATAGTATATTCAGTCATTAACCCATTATCAAAATATTCATTCCTTGCTTCCTGCAGTTATACATTATTATTATTATTATTAATTTTTTGCAAAACTAGGACCATCTCTGCCTTTGTCTTGTAATTCCTGTGAGGATGGTTAATGAGACCAAAGATTCTATTCAAATGCCATGAGTTCAGGCTAAGAATCTCTAGTATACTGAAATCACAGAATGCTTTGGGTTGGAAGAGACCTTAAGTATCATCTAGTTTCAATCTCTCTGGCATGGGCAGGGACACCTTTCCCTAGGCTAGGTTGCTCAAAGCTCCATCCAACTTCCTCGGACGTACCTCTAATTCCTCTTACTTGCTCCCCATGCTATGTGCATTGGCGTAGAGGCATGTCAGTTGGGCCCCTGATGATGTTGGTTACTATCTGGAAAGGCTGGAAGTCCTCTGTGTTGCTCATCAGGTGCTCCACTGCCAACCTGTGATCCCTTTCCAGGTTCAAACCAGAAAGTATATCAAACCAGGAATTAAACCGAATGCAAAATGAAGTACTCCCCATCATTAAAACTCACAATGAATGACAGTAACAAAACAGTACGGCAGGATAAGTTTATTCAAATACAACTTAAAGTGCAAGAAGGATTTTTATTTTCACAGGAATCTGTCCTCATACATTCCTTAGGATAAAAGTTACTTTAAAGTACAGTGATACTCTCTTCACTATCTCAGCTCAGTACTCAAGCCCCTTAGCTTAAGCCTCTGGTATGCTGAAAACAATTATGTGGGAAACAGCATTATATGGCAAATCAAAACACTATGGTACATAGTATAAACAATTTGTAAGTCTTCAGAGAAAATCAGGATAGGCTCCAGGTTTCTAAAGCTGCTTAAGGCTTCATGTAGAAGCAATCAAACTTGCCTAAACGCAGTTCATATTCTGAAGACAGTATCTTCAAACTAATGAGAACTGAGATGTAAAGTCACATTTTTGGAATGTGAAAAACTACATTTCACCCAGACCTTTCACCTGGGTTGGGGCAGAGAAGAGATTCAGAGCAGCCCTGAGGAGAAGGACTTGGGGGTGTTGGTCAATGAGAAAATGAACACAAGCTGGCTTCAGTGTGCACTTGCAGCCCAGAAAGCCAACTGTATCCTGGGCTGCATCAAAAGGAGCGTGACCAGCAGGTCGAAGGAGGTGATCCTGCCCCTCTACTCTGCTCTCATGAGACCTCACTTGGAGTATTGTGTGCAGTTCTGGTGTCCTCAACATAAAAAGGACATGGAACTGTTGGAATGAGTCCAGAGGAGGGCCACGAGAATGATCAAGGGGCTGGAGCACCTCCCATATGAAGATAGGCTTAGAAAGTTGGGACTGTTCAGCTTGCAGAAGAGAAGGCTGCATGGAGACCCCATAGCAGCCTTCCAGTATCTGAAGGGGGCCTATAGGGATGCTGGGGTGGACTATTCATCAGGGGCTGTAGCAATAGGACAAAAGGGAATGGGTTTAAACTTAAGTAGGAGAAGTTCAGGCTAAATATAAGGAAGAAGTTCTTTACTGTGAGGGTGGTGATGCACTTGAATGGGTTGCCCAAAGAAGTGTCAAATGCTCCATCCCTGGCAGTATTTAAGGACAGGCTGGACAGAGCCTTGGGTGACATGGTCTAGTGTGAGGTGTCCTTGCTCATGGCATGGAGTTGGAACTGTATATCTTAAGGTCCATTCCAACCCAAAATATTCCGATTCTATGATTCTATGCTTGTACTTTTTCAGAAGCCTAGTTTACTGAACAAACTGTACCACCTCCCAGTACTCTGCTGACAACTGAACCAGGCTCACTGCTAACATGGTGTTTTGTTCAAACCAACTCGTCTCAGCTTCAAGTCAGTTAAACCTACATGAATCAATGACAAGCACCTCAAGCTACAACAATGCAGCATAAACCCCCCAGAAATGTTCTCCTAAATAGTGGTATACACATAAGAAGAACTGTATCATGTCAGGCCAAAGCTTTATGTGTCCCACTTGATAATCTAAAACAGTGGCCACTATCAGCCGTTTAGGGAATAGTAGAAATAGGATAGGTATCTTTTTCTAAGCATACAACCTTTAATAAGACAGCACAGACATATGCCTATATTCATAATAAATTTCATATTTTACAAATTCATGGTGATTAGATCAGAAATTCAGATTTGAATCTTTAGTAACAGCTAAGGAATTTATGGAAGTTACTCTTCTTTTAATAACATCTGGTACCATTGAGTAGGAACTAAATTCTGCTTTTAATCACCTCACATTAGAAGCATGAGCCATCCACCACGAGAAAAGACACTGCTAAAAAAAAATCATTATTTTTAAAAGTACTCCCTCAATATACAGTTGTACTAGTGCTACCAAAAAAATAAGAGTAGGATGTGTTCAAGACTTTAGAAGACATTTTGTTTCTGTTTTCTGAAAACAGTAGCTAAGCAGCAGACAGGGACTATTTATTCCTCCTTTCTTCGCGAGACTGTGGAACACCTAATGCCAAATCTATTCCTTCTAATAATCACTGTGCACAAGGATGCAGATTCTATCCTCAAAATACAGTAATCAACTTCTCAAGCAATCCCTATTAGCATAGTTTATACTATAGTTAGAAGGCAGACTGATCATTTGCTCTTCAACGTTCCCTTTTATCTAAGTAATAAGTGCACAAAATGAGAGAAAAATATTTGATTATTCAGTTGAAAACAGTCCAACTCATTTGACCCTGAAACTATCACACTTTGGAATACACTCAGTTTTCAGAAGCCCCATCTATTCCAAAGTGTTGAGTGTAGCTGGATCAAATAATCATGTGCCCATTATGTGATTAAAGCAGCCCCTGACCATGCTGTTTCTATGTTTGTCCCTGTTTTCTACTTCTGTGGCTCCAGAGTATCCTTTTCTGCCCCCACTAAAGGCAATCACAGATTGAGAGTTGGCTGCTTTGCCCTTTTAAACATACCTCTTTTATCATGAGTAATGAGGGACATTTCATTTAGGGGTGTTCCTACAGCGGGACTCTGGCCAACTGCCTTGTGTCTGTTAACTGAATGTTAAAACAAGGTAGGTTAATGTTAGGCAAGTGTCCTTGGAAAGTTATTAGCACAAGAGACTGTTTATTGCTAAAACATTCTTAAGCAAAAATAGAAATATATTTAACACTGTGTTCTAGATTTCCAATGCACTTCTCCACAGAGAGTGTTTGAATAGTTTTGCACTCTATCCTCCTTAATAATAGCTGCTAGATGGTCTGATAACCCCTCTTGCTCTTTCATTCCAGCTTCAAAAAGAGCAGCAAATATCAGCATTATAGCACCAAATGAAAGTTCCAAGATTCTACAAGTTTTGAGATTTCTCAGATTACCAAAAGACGTTAACATCATTAATTTTTAAGTCAACTTAATCCTAGCATGCTTAGGATTAATAAATATTAAATTCTGGTCAAAACACTCCTCTGGGGCAGTCAAAAAAGTTTCCCAAGGAATAATCTAATCGATATGTGAAGCATTGGCAAAATCACATCACTGTTTTACACTAGCCTGAGAAATGGAGTTGAGGGGGAAAAAAAGATAAAAAACACATAAAAATTAAAGAGGGCAAAAACCATAGATAACTCACTTTTCTGGATTTCACTTATGATGGTTGTATCTCACAAGTTCACAAACTGAACGGATGAAGCCAAAGTAAACATGCCAAGCTAAACATTATGAGTTTTATGTAATCAAGATATTTTCATTTTTGATACTCTAATATATACCCCTGAATTAAAAGCTGTTAAGAAAAAGATGTTAAAGTTTTTTGAGCTCACAAACATTGCTATTTTCTATTCTTCACTTGCATGCCTTTCAAAAATTACAAGACATATCCTACAAAAGCACACAAAATTTTGGAGTCATCTGCAAACCTGATTAAGTGCATCCTCCATCCCCCCCTCCCAGTAATCAAGAGAGATGTGAAACACAACATGTCCCAGGACATACCATATTGAATGCCCCCTTGTTTCTGGCCTCCGGGCAGCATACAGAACTCTCAACATGACCATCCAAACAGCATTTTACTCATCCACCTACCCAAGCTTCATTGTCCTAGAACAGGTACAAAAATATTGTGGTAGACAATGTCCAAAGCTTTGCTAGGGACAATGTGAATGACATCCAGTGGCCTTACAAAATTCAGAAACATAACCTTTTTAACATTCATAAAAGGCAGTCAGGTGGATGAGGCTGACCATGCTGGAGAGAAGACTTAGGCAAAGAAGGCACTGAGTACCAGTTTCATCCATGTCCACTGGAAGTTCTTTCTAAGCTTATACTATTGTGAAAAGAAGAAGTAAGGAAGATCCCCTCACATGCAGAGAGGCTAATTAAGAAGAGAAGGAAGTGTGAGAGACGGCAGGGTATCTCTGAGGTGGTAAAAAGTGTTTCTCAGAAACAGGGAAAAATGTAAGAGTTTGCTACTTCTGAGTTGGCTGGAAGCAAGAAAGGCCTGTAAGGACTAAAATAAGAGAGAAAGAACTGATATTATAAATCTGATGTTTGTCTCTACTCTTACTGAAGTACTTTGTACTAAGTTGTCTTTTTGTCCACTTGAAGAGTTGAATTTATTGGTTTAATTTTTAATTGCTTTTGTTAAGTTTAAAAAGCCTTTTGGGCAATTCATTATAGTAGAAAATTTAATCACATCCGCTTCAAGGCGTTCACTGAATCTACATCTCATTACTGCTATTTAATTGTTTCTTCATTAGTCCTATTCTTTCTCACTTTGTTTGGTATTTTTTTAGTCAAGGAAAAGGACAGCTTATATCACATCAGAAATACTTTCCTTCCATTGCATTTTAGATAAGGAACATTATTGCCATTTATTATCTACCAAAGACATGCCTTAAAAACCTTTTGGTATGTATGCATGGGCCAACATAAAAGCTTCATGATCATCTAATGCAGCTAAATTCATTATCCATATGTGAAATTAAAATTATTTTCCAATACTTACATTTTAAAAAGCACTCTTGAGCTTTCATTGCATTTAAGTCCTATTTTGAATTTATGAAAAACAATGACAATTATTTACTAAGGCTTCTTGTTTTGCTTTCTGCGAGTATATAAATGTAATACCTCAACAAATATTACTATAAAGAATAAATAAATTCAGATCTGACATGAAACTGAATCAGATTTTTGCATATACCTATTACAGAAGGAAAGGTTAGTTTAGGCTTCCTGCCAGCTTAATCCCTGGCATTAGTTCTTAAAAATCCAGCAACATGAGTTTCAATTAGTATTAGATGTAGGAATGTTGTTTGTGTAATACACACACCTGTTTGACATGAAATAGGTTGAATCCAACAACCTGTTTTACATACATGGTAATCTCATGTACTCATAACCCCTCTCTTTTCATCATCCCTTACTGATGATACGCTTACGTAAAAAAAAAAAAAAAAAAAAGAAATGAAAAAAAGAATAAAGAATAAAGAATAGTTATGTGAACATACTTTGGCAGCAGTGAATAGGAGACAAAACAGTGTTCTCTGCGTTCATCCTGTATTGATATTACAGTGGAATAGCATCTTCTTGCTTTGATGAGAAGAGACTGCCTAAAGGAAAATAGTTGGATTCTTTCCAGGACTTTAAAACACAGCCAAGTAAGCTTTAGTGTATATTTCATCACCTTAACAGCAGTTTAGATTACCACTGAAATAATGCAAAGAAAATATGTCAGATAAGGCTTCATGAATAACCAGAAATCCAGCTGAAAGAAAACAATAAATTAAAAGTTCTAATGTCTTTAAACAGAATGAAATCTGGTCAGGAGTTTCCAACAATTCAAAATTCAGATTTTGTTAATTATTAAGTATCTTTATTTTCACTTAACAACTGACAATTTAAAATCAGCAGTAAAAGAAAACTCTTCACAACTTATTCTATCAATGTAGGTTTATTTTAGAGGTTACAAGAGTTTGGGTTTTTTTCTTATAAACTAGGAAAAATCTGTAGAGTTTGGGGTTTTTTTAAAAAGAAGACCCATATTTCAATAATCACCATTTTCAAGTTTCTTATTTAAAAAAAAAAGGTTCATGTTAACACCGTGCCATTCTTCCTGGCGCAGCTAAATAACTATTGGAGAGGGCTCTGTTACTTTGATCAGGACTGCTTGTTTCACCAAATACAAAACAGAGTAGGGAAATTTCCCTTTGATCAGTGATAAATAAATATTTTACTATCTCAAATATTTTACTTTACCTCTTTTTTTTTTTTTAATTTACTGTCTTTGTGGTAATAATCTGTAGTGGGTTTTAACCACTCTGTGGCATGCAAACCAACAAGAGACTGACTTTGCTCTAAGAAATTTGTGAGTGCAAAAATTACCCAAATAAAAAATTCATATCATTGCATTATGTGAGGCTGACTTTGAGTACCTTATTCTTTTTTGCTTGCACTTGCCAAAAAAAGACCAAGAAGCTTCATATCACACTTTTATTTCTCCCCTAACTGACTCATTACATTATTCTATAGGAATGACAGACTGCAGCTTATTACAAGGAATAAACACAAGCAAGGGAGAATACAGAATTACTACTGACCTGAATATTGAACTAACTGAAGATGAAATATTTCCTTGAAGTAACTACCCTAACAAACTAGAATGTCTTAACCAAAATAAAGCATATTGTCCTCTGATTAAAAACACAGAAGTGAGTGCAAAAAATACTATTTTCCTTAACCTAAACATCAGAAAGATTCAGACCATAGCTTGGGAGGCTAGTTATTCCACTGCATCAATTATTTAGCATAGTGCTTTGTACCTTTGGATAAGCCACAGTCTGTGGCATCACAGTCTAAAAAATAGAAAATATTGTTCATGAACAGACCTTTTTTATCTCAGTTTTTATGTTACCAAGTTCAGCAACTGCAGGTCATAAGTACTATAGCTATAAATTATCTTGCAGCAGTACATAACCCTGGAATAAGTATTCTGCTTGTTCCAAGATTGCTAAAATTAAGTTAAATAAATTATACTTTATGATCGGCAGCTGTGAGAACCTCATTTTTTAAAGGAAAGATAAGACATATTGCAATGTCTCCCGGTGTTATCCCTGAGTAATGACTACAGCTAATATAGTATGTTGTTTTAAGACAGTCTTATACTGGAAAATTCAAAGTCACAAAACTTAGTAAAACCCAAAGCTGAAAAGAACCACCTCAGTTGAGAAAAACTCTCCAGACTAAACTTTCCCCTAATGACTTTATTCTTTGAGACAGTGCAAAGCAATCTTTTTCCCCCTCACATTTCCATTTCTGAAAAGAAAAATAAGAAAAAATACCAGAATATTTAAACTTACATCCAAAGCATTTTGGGAGATTTACTAGCATGCTTTAGAAGAGGTGAAATTTTATGTTTTAGCAAAAATAAAACCTTACAAAGTAAAAGGTTATTTTTCTACCCAACCTGGCTGGCTTTTAATTTAGAACAGATGAAAGAATGAAGACCAATCTCTTCAGAATACATGCAGCTTTTTCTACAACATGTTCATTTTTAGGAAATTTCTTACATCATGTAGTGAGAAATTAACGCGTTTAAAATTGTGAGCTGTCATAGCACCAAAATGTGGTTGCAAATATACTAAGGAAGTAAAAAGCATGAACTGTATTTGTCAAAATATTTCTCTCCTCAAAGATCAGAACTTGTTTCTCTTTTAACATTGATAATACTAGACCTAGGACTAGAAACAGTCTCCAAATAATCAACAGTCTCCATATCTCTGTTCTCACTGGTGCTCTGTGTTTGACAGAAAGTTGAAGAGTGGGGTGTTTATGGCTCATTATGTTTTTGTTATCCATCCCACCACTTTTTTCTTTTTTTTTTTTTTAACAAGTCATTACAGTATGCTTCACTAGTAGAAAATCTTATTACAAGGTTTTGCTTCACAGCCTATTGTTTAGAAGATTCAGACTACTGCTACTACTGCAAAACACGGCAATAGATGTTAAGCAGTGAAGTTTTACATCTGTGCAAAGTCAGGATCCTTCACTAAATACATCTTGCTTCATTTGCCAGAAAGTTTTATGAGGTGGACCAAACATACTCTGCTTTTTGAAACAATGTAAGTAAAAGATGGCTGGCATTTCTTCTACAAGCATATTACATCCACTCTGCCAAATACTTTCTATTCTTACCCTTTATTAAAGGCTAACCCTGATATTTTGCTTTTGTTTATCAGAACTACTACTTGTATTGAGGTAAAATGAGCTTTGTCAGAACACAGCATTAGATTTCCAGTTAGGAAAGTTTACTTTTGCAAATTTAAAACTTTATCAGAAAATTAAAATACATGGATATAGTGTAATTTCTATGCATGTGTACATGTATGCATTTAAAATGTTTAGTACATGAAACTGCTATCCGTTTCTACAAACCCCACCATTTCTATCAGGTTCATTTTACAGACACCTTCTATTATCATGATATTACTACTAAAGCATCATTATATTATCCGAATGAACTATTCAGATTTTAGGACTAGGAATTTCTCAGTTACATTACATACAATTTGCAAGTTCTATTTTGTGCTGATTCAGTAATATCCATTTACAAGCTATATTAAATTGCAGAACAAACAAAATGATACTGTATTGGATCAATACTTTTGTCCTGCCATCTAGAAGTTATCTGTGTTTTCAGATTTACATCAAAGTGCACAAAAGTGTACACTCCCGGTTATTGCATTTCTGGCAAACATTCCAGTAAAAAAAGTAATCACCACAGTGATCAGCATCACACTACCAACAGATTCCTAAGTTTTGTATTGCAACTACCGATTATTTTCCTGAGAGTGATACTGTTAAGAGACTGAACTATTGTTTCAAATATTATATAAAGTGAAAATCAATCATCATTGACCCTGTCACAGTGAATTATGCGCCTCTTAAAAGATAATGCCTGCATTTATATACTGTTGAATGACTACAACTATAATTAAAACCTCAGAATTTGTAACATACCCTACATCACACAAAACCATGATCATTTCATAGGAATAAATTTACAGTTCAATACTACATAAACCATTGTGCTCATTTCTTGAATAAATATGAATTATTGAGGTGTTTACAAGCTTTAGAACCAGCAGGAATGAACGACCATCTCATGATGTGCTTGGAAGTCTGGATAATAAGACAAAAACTGTGATTCCTCCAGTGTGATAAGTTTTATTGTATTTATTCTTTTACTGGTATTGAAACAGAAGTTTTTCTCACCCTGTCTTATTTCTTAAAAGCCAAGAATTTCCTCTGTGCCATTCTTGTTGTTTGCACAACAACATGAATTAAGATCTAGCAAATTCTGTCAAACCTTGCCACGCATGACTATATTTACATCCACAACCACCACTGCAAGGATGTACAGACTACCAATCTCACTTTTGTACCCTCAAAATCACCAGAGAAAGCCGTATTGGTCATTTTTAAAAATGGCTCTGCTGCAAAGCTAATGTCAGTTATGATTCAGCTTTAATTTTGCCTGTCAGCAGTCTTGTTCAGCTTCCCAGATATTCCAGCTTGTTGCCAAGACCATTTTGTAAGTGAAATCTCTCTTTTGAAAATCACCATATGAATATGTCAACAGGTCATGAAATATTTTCATTACAAAACTTGAAGAAAATCTCAGTCTAAAGAAACAGTTAGAAAAATATCTATTTCATTAGGCGACTGTGAAATCTTGCTGGAAAACATTTATTTTGGCAACTCTGTATTCTGTTGGTGGCCCAACAGTATCCTGACTAGACTATCCTGGTGGGAGGCAGCACCAACTCCAGTGAGGAAGCTGTAGCAGATGAGATAGAAACTACAAGGATCACCTTAGAGCATGAATTTGGAGTGTGCAAATACCTAAGGTCAGGCAGAAATAGAAGTTCACTTGTTACTTCAAAGTAAAAGGCTGAAAATCTGTATTCATTTATCTAAGGATGAAAAAGAAAAACGCACAAGAGGGACAATTTTTTTTCTCGTGCTAATAGTGAGAAGAGGTGTTAACTCACATACAAGGGACATGGTTCCTCCAACCTCTTTATAAAAGTTCTGTGGTTATTTTAACTAAGGTCCTTCAGTTACCTATCAAACCTAGTTAGCACCCATCTTTGGTCTCACTAAGTCTCCTACAGTACACAAAAACCTGTGGTTTTAAAGCTGAAAAGCCTGTTTAAGGTGCGAGTCAGTTACTTGACGCACAATGAGACTGTTTCCCAAATGGGAATCAGGTAGATGTGTAGAGGGCAGATCATGTGTGTCTACACATGTGTACGGAAGGGTACATATAGTACACCCTAATCCATGAAACAGGGGAAGAAAGCCATTGGAAGCCCAAATACAAACCTTGAAATCTCTCCATGGGGAGATTTTTTTTCACAGTCATCAACATTTTACCCTGTCTCAACCTCCACCTCCTTAAATCTCCAGGGATTTATACTATTCCTACATCTGAGAAGGTTTCCAGAGCATCCCTGCAACCAAACTCAGGAAGGCTGCATAGAGAAAAAAAATCTGCTGGTTAAAACATCCTCCTTGAGTTGTGCAAAAGGAAAGCACCTACAGTATCTTATCATAGACATGTTCTTCCAAGGAGGACTCAACATCCATAAAATCTGAGAGTTTTATCTAAATTTAATTATTTGTGAATCTTTCCGTGAATCTCTTGCATGACTCAATTTGAGACAATTTTTTTCTTAGACAAATGTAATAAATTCCAAAAACATTACTTATCCAAAGAAGAAATCTTAAACAATAAAACACATAGCTGAGTGTCAAGATATGCAAGTTCTGCCAGAGATTTCCTATGCACTCCATCCAAAAAAAGAAATACTTATCTCACTTGTGAATTTCATGTCAATTTGATGCCTGTAAAGTATCAAAAATCTTCAAACACACTATGTATATAACAATCTACTGAGTGTTATATATACACATAAAATCACTAAAAATAAGAGCACAAAGTTCTTAGTTTGAATTCTTTATTTGCAAATATTTTTACTTACAACCCTTTTTAAGCAGTTCTTTACAAACCAAGTCCATACCCTTGTATCAAAAAAAAAAAAAAAAGAAAAACAAACCAAAACCAACATTATTTGAAAGGGATTTTTTGGAGTTGTGGAGAATTTTGGTTTAAGTCAAACAGATCACATGCATGACTAAACAAAACTATCATTTGGTGAAGTGCAAAATACAATCATTCCTTGCTTTCCCTGTAACAAATCACCATATTACCAAAAGGATTAAGTGGTTTTATGTTAAAATTGAGAAGGAAAGGACAGCTTTGAGATGAGTGTGGAGAGTTCCTTTAGTACTCAAATCTGAAATTACAGAACTGCTAGTCAAGGTATGTAGCCTACCATTATAAACAGCCACTGTGCCAGTGGACTGGCAGGTTGCCATTATAACTGTATCTGCAAAAAGGGCTCTAGAGTGAATCCTGCAAACTATAGACTAGTGAGCCTCACTGCTCCCATTCATGGCAAAAAGCAAGTTGTCTTAAAAAAAAAAAAAAAAGAAGATTGCTCAATATACACACAGATGATGAACACAGTTTTGTTGGGGAGGCATCAGTGTGGCTGTAAAGGGGAAATCCTGCTTCATCAACATGTTGGAAATGCAGAAGGGTAACAATAACCATGTGGATAAAATCTGACCTGGATTTTCAAATGGCCTTTGACAACGCTCCACATGAAACGTTATAAAGGAAATCCCGTTGCTGAAAGATTGGAAAAGAGATCCTTTTAGTAAGAGGGAGCCAATTAAAGCAGAGGACACAGAAGGTAATGCTTAGGTGTTACTTCAGGATGGAAGAATGCCAAAGGCAGAGTCCCTCCCTCACAAGTTGGTGCTGGCAACAGCTTTATATCCCCTCCCTTTCAGTGACCCAGAAAGGAGAGGCAACTGTGAAACCTCCAAGCATGTAAGTGATACTGAGCTCTTTATGGGTAGTCAAATGTGGTGTCCATGGCAAGGAACTGTAGATGGGCCTCAGGGATGTGGTAGGTGTGCATAAGTGTAAAGTCGTGCTGAGGAAAAACAATGCAGAACTGGCAGATTCAGGAAAAAGATCTCAGGGTCAACTGTGGCAACCCTCCCCCCCCGCCCCCCTATTGAATAGCTTCTTTCTAAGCAAAAATTACTCAGCTCAATTTACTGATGCTATATTTACATTTCTTAGGCAATTTGGGAGAATCTAAAAATCTTTGTACTGGATACAGATAAATTTACATTCATAATATAAACACTTTAATTGATGCTTGTCTCCCTGAGTTACCTGTTCACTCTTATTTCATCTCTGGCTGAGGGAACCAAAAAAAGCATTTGACTGTTTCAGTGTCAGGAAGCTAACACAGTGTCATCCTCAACTTACGTCAGAAGAATCTGAACCATAAAACAAAACCCCTGTGTCTTCATGCTACCAACAAGCAGACATTTCATTTTTAGATGCTTGAGTAAGACAGAGCTATTTTTTCATGAAGAAGCATCATCTCTCAACAAGAATTGAGAAGAACTGTAGCTAATTCTCAGTGCCACTTACTTTGCCTGAATTGACACAGAAATATGCCCATAAGAGAGACACAAACTCTCTTTTTAAAAACACCTCACATTTCTTCAGCAGGCCAACAACAGAAGTACTGTAAGAACTAAACCACATCTGCTTAAAAGGAAACTTTCTTACATTAAAAGATTAAGAATAGTGGGGATGGGTCATGAAGAGTTAGTACTTGAAATTACATACACTTGCCAATACAGAAGTCTTCATTATTCAAAACTCTACCAGATTGGTAGAATGCATGTCACAAACATGATTCAGAGAGAGCTTTATGGATGAATCAGAAAGGCAGTTGCCTGGGATCCAAGCGACCAGAGAGCATGCCAGAAAGCCAATGTAATTAGAAGTATGAGCCATCTAATACACACGTAGGAGCAGGGAGTGGATCAGTAGTGGCATACAATATATCATAGTATAGAATACCTTGTATTTTAAAGCTCTTTCAATGTAATCTACCTGCATGCCATTTTTGTAAGAATTGATAAATGTTTAATATGACTTTGGAATGCCATCATATAAAAAGTCAGATGTAGGCTTGTTAACTGCTTCTGAAAATTGAGAACATTTTATAAAGGGAGAGTAACAGAAGTCAGTGGACACAAAGAGAAGGACTTAAACATCACATGATTGGGCCTCACTCCGTTTTTCTCTCAGAGATACAAATGCTAAAAATGAAAATACAAATCACTCAACAACTCTAAACATCTTACTGAGATGCAGACCTCTGTCTCACTGATATTTATACACTCAGTGTTTTGCTCATCCTTGCAAGAACAACTTTTTAAATCCAAAAAGCCCCACCTTCCTAGTTCTGCACATGTTAAAACTGGTAATTTTATGTAGTGTGTCTGACTAATCAACAAAGAGCCACCAGCATGTTCTGATGATTTTCAGCAGGTATGGACAAGATGATCCTGTCCACTCTTCTTAATTTCATGCAGATGGTGCTGTGAGCATTCCAGGGGTGGGGTTGCCCAATTAGGCATTTGAGTTGAAATCTCTGACAAAAAAACAGCTGCGAAGACTTTTTCAACTAGGCCTTTTAGGTAGTTTGCCAACAATTAAGAATTAAATCAAGACTATTGTCGTATTTGTGGTTTAGACTCTAAAAATACGATTTCTGCTGATAGGAAAAGTATATTTAACATCAAAAGTTGTGCTCTAAACATTCACTATGATTTTGTAATGAAAGCTGTAATGGGAGTATTCATAAAAAACATAGGTAGGGAGGTAGCTCCTGACTAAATGGGTAACATCTTGGAAATTCAGTCTGTGTGTGGAATTTAGGATCAATAAACCATTGAACTTCTATCAAGCAAAATATTAATTTGCACAGAGATAGTGTCTATAATGTCTCTAGTTCAGACTGAATCAGGAACCTCTGCCAGAAATACTTTAGATGGTTATTACCCTGATGAAAAAATCTTGACTGATCTGCTTAAATCTCTGGCACACCTTTTACTTCCTCAGGAGTTAAGATTAGTTTGTTTTTCCACACAATGGCCTTGAAACAGTTGTTTTAACTCTACAGTGCAGAAATATCTTTTGCCTGAAGACAAAACATACATGGCATAGATGCACTTGCCCTGGCCTAGAATTAGAAGAGTTCAATGAAGTACTTTTATTATCCAAAGGTGACAAGTTGTGACTCTCTGTATAGCATGACAATTTTGCCCTCACTAAGGCTCTGTGTTCATTCTGCATAAAGCTAGTACCTACAGCCAATATACCAGCATCTAAAAATTAACCTTTTTTTTTGCTAGATTAAAAAAAAAAGTTATAGCCCCTAACCTGACAACCTGTGTAGTGTTTAAATCTTGTGACTCAAAATACATTAAAGAGTGAAGATTCAATATCAGTATTATTACCCTGAAATTTCAAACAGATTTCAGTTCTTCTCTGCTAAGACATGTGAAAAATTGTCAGATCAGGGAACTGACATTCATATTCTCCCAGCACTCAACCCACAGGAAATCATTACCAAGGACACTGAGGAAAAGCTGAATTGTTTTGACATCCATTTTCTGTGTCTGGAACCTCTAAAAAAACAGAAATCTTAGCTAGGCACCTGAAAAAAAAAATATTTAAAAAAAGTACATTTTCTGGAGGCACCAGCTGTGGAACCTTAGAGGAAGTTGCTTTCCCTTATAGCAGAGAAGATTTTTAAAGCACTGCTACTTTCTCCATGTTGTCTTTCTCATGCCTTTATCAATGCTACTAGTCCACTGACTATCACCATAGGTCAGCGCTGCATACTTTCTCTTATTGTTTTTGACCAGGAAGGTCTTTGCTTTATAGCAGGCAGGTTCCTCATTTTGATAGTTATTCTTTCCCTGAGATCTTCTTCCTGTCTTTCCCTCTGCCTTGCATTCACAGCTCCTGTTCCCATGGGTTTCAGTATTATTTTAGGGCAGAACAGAAACCCATAGGACTAAGCACAAGGTGAAGCATGAAGACAAGATCTTTGCTGTATGGAGTGTTCAAGGCCAGGTTGGATGGGGCCTTCAGCAACCTGCTATAGTGTGAGGCATCCCTGCCCATAGCAGGAACTTAGAACTAGATGATCTTAAGGTCCTTTCCAACCCTAACCATGCATATGTGAAACAGGACTGATTAATTAACTTTTTACTGCAGCAACAACTACTTCTGGTCAAAACGCTTGCAGCCCAGAAAGCCAACCGTATCCTGGGCTGCATCAAAAGGAGTGTGACCAGAAGGTCGAAGGAGGTGATCCTGCCCCTTTATTCTGCTCTCGTGAGACCTCACTTGGAGTATTGTGTGCAGTTCTGGTGTTCTCAACATAAAAAGAACATGGAACTGTTGGAACAAGTCCAGAGGAGGGCCACAAGGGTGATCAGGTGACTAGAGCACCTCCCATATGAAGATCGGCTGAGACAGTTGGGGCTGTTCAGCCTGGAGAAGAGAAGGCTGCATGGAGACCTCATAGCAGCCTTCCAGTATCTGAAGGGGGCATATAGGGACGCTGGAGAGGGACTTTTCATTAGGGACTGTAGTGATAGGACAAGGGGTAATGGGTTCAAACTTAAACAGGGGAAGTTTAGATTGCATGTAAGGAGGAAAGTCTTTCCTGTTAGGGTGGTGAGGTACTGGAATAGGTTGCCCAGGGAAGTTGTGAATGCTCCATCCCTGGCAGTGTTGAAGGCCAGGCTGGACAAGGCCTTGGGTGATATGGTTTAGAGCGAGGTGTCCCTGCCCATGGCAGGGGGGTTGGAACTTGATCATCTTAAGGTCCTTTCCAACCCTAACTATTCCATGATTCTATGAAAACAAGTAACTCTTAACTAACCACGTGAACACAGTATATAAACGTGTCTATCTAGCAACGACTGAGCAAAAGGTTAGGGGTTTTTTTATTCATATTCTTTAAATATTTTCTCACAACATTTTTTCTGTTGATAGAAGTAACCAGAATTTAAAATCAGTGGATTAACACAGGTAGACCAAAGAAGGCAAGGATTAGCACCTTGAACAGCTCCAGGATTGTAATCAGCTCCCTTTGAAATCCAAGGGATTAGTCAACAGATATAATGTCAAGAATGAAGAAAAAGCCTGTTTTTCTGTATTCAACAACCAAAGATGTTGAAAGCAGAGCTCGCTATATCCTGACATTTTAAATCACTTATGCAACTCTCAAACGTGATTGGATTTATTGGTGCAGTTTAGAAACCACAAAAGGACTCAGAGAAGCATCTGGCTCACTAGAGGTTTACAGAGGTCTAACAGGTCTAACAGCATATACCTCTAGGCAGAGCCAGGATGCATAAAGCATCCTTGGCTTATTCTGCAAAAAAAAAAAAAAAAAATCATTTTGTTAGGTATATCATCTTCAAGTTTCAATGACTATGTTTCAAGTTCAACGTGTTTTTCTCATCATAAAATGTGTCTAGGAACACCTTTACATGTGCCACCCCCTCAGACTTCCTGTCAGTCAAGGAAAGGCTGCATTTTCCCTTCAAAAACCTCTACCTTATCTGCATCCAAGGAAAGCTTCTTACATTACCTGTAAGAAACCTTCTTATCCAAAACACTGTCAGCTTGAAAGTTACAGGAAGACAGTAAGGAGAATCTAATAATTTTACTTATGTGATAAGGATGGGGAATTGGATGACATTATTGTCATGAATGGATGTGGTTATCATACTCCTAAACTACCATTTGTTGCATCAAAAGTGCAGATAAGTCACTCCTAGATATCAACGCACTTAATTTCTTTTAGGGACAAATTAATCCTTCAAATCACCCTTCAGCTTTAATAGATTTCACAGGAGATTAATGTAGACCTATCTATCTCATAAAATTGGGAAAATGGGGTCATGAAACTCAAATATGTAATGTTCTTTTCTTCTAAAGAGTAAATGACAAATTATCAGACTGTAGCTTAGGCAGCCATGATTCTAAGAAAGTGATGTCTCTGTCCAAGGCTTTTTGGAGAGGAAACCACACAAGAGCATGACCTGCTGTCAGGACCTGTGACACCATGGGGAAGCCATTCCGAAGCAATCTGTTCCTGAATTTTGCACCATGTGGGAAGGACCCGTGCTGGAGCAGTTCATGAAGAACTGCTGCCCATGGGAAGGATCCATGTTGTAGAAGGTTATGAAAAACTGTATCCCACGGGAGGGACCCCACACTGAAGAAGGGGAAAAGCACGATGAGAAAAGACTGGCAGAGATGAAGCATTATGAACTGACTGCAACCCCCATTCCACATCTCCCTGCATCACTTAGGGGGAGGGTGTAGAAAAGCCAGGAGTGAAGTAAGGAGTGGGGGGGAAGGAGTATCTTTTCATTGTTTTCTTCTTATTCCTCGCTGCCCTAATCTGTTGCAATTAACTGGCAATAAATTCAGTTCATTTCTCCAAGCCAAGTCTGTTTGGCCGATGATGGTTATTGGTAAGTAATCACCCTGTCTTATCTCATGATAAGCTTTTTATTGTATTTTCTCCACCTGACCTGTTAACAGAGGGGGAGTAATAGAGTGTTATGTTTCTCTTTACCCCTGGGGGGAGGAGGAGAGGGAGGGAATTCTCCCTAAAAAGTATAAAGGGGAGAGGGCAAACTGCAGAGGATGTTTGTTCTTCAATGTATTCTTTTTTTTTTTTTTTTCCCTTTCTAGAATTTTAACATAAGACAAACTAATGAGTGTCATAGAAACTGGAAAGGTGTAGAATCTACACTACTTTTCTTAATAGCTTTTCCTTGCTACATTTCAAATTGAAGAGCAAGGAAAAGTTTCTTAACTGCTTTCATGACTTGGGAAATTCAGACCTGTGATCTATTATACATAGACTAATGCCAGTGCTATATTCACACTCAAGTTTCACTGGTAACCAGGGTAGCAGAGTGATCCAGCCTAACATTTTACATTCTTAGTTATTTCATGAACCTTCTTTTTGCACATCAGATGCTTTGTGAATATGCTTTCAGTCACGTAAGCAAGTTCAAAAATTCTGTTACTGCTGACATAAACCCCTATGAACCTTGACATACACAAACTAAACTCTGAATGTGCATGGAACTCATTGACAGATCAAGAAAGTGTTTTTACATGCTGCAAAAGGCATTTAAACAGCTTTTGACCAAATGAAACTGAGAAATAAGACTCAGACCAAAGTCTCACAGTAGACACTGGGAACGTCTTTAAGAACTTCAATAGGCTTTAAATCTGTTTCTAAGCAACTAGTAGCCAAAAGAAAAAAATGTTATCTTTTCTATTTTTAAATTTCCAACAAGAGTAATAAAAAGGAGTAGAATTAGCAGTGTTCTCTGGCAGTGAGTTAGCTTGCTTTATCATTTCGTAACAAAAAAACTTTCCCAGCTCTTAGTTTTATGTTTTTCTTGTAATGTCCTATTTTTGCTTTCTTTTAGTATATTTATCACTGGGGTTTTGTTTGGTTGGTTGGTTGTTCATTTATTTTCTCCACAGACAAAAGGAACTGAGCTTTATTTTAGTTTGTCCAGTTCTACTGAAGTGAGCCCTTTTCCCCAGGTAAAACGTACTTTATATAAGCAGGCAAAATGAAATTGGCAAGGTCTTCAGTGAACAACTATTCCAGCTTTTGTCTCCTCATCACTTAAACAAGCAGCCTGTTATGTTGTGCTTGGTGTAGCTCTGCTAAACAAATTCAAAACTGCAGGCCACTGCACAAGTTTTTATTTAAATTACATATTCTAAAGCAAAGGGTTAGCACCAAAAGCTTTACCAATGAATACTATTGTGAATACTATTCATCCTAAATGCTTCAGCTAGTTCATTGCCACAGTAAAATTCAGCCATCCCACAGCTACAGTTTTTCACCTTTCCTGCCCTTAGTATGCACCACCAATGCCCACCACTAGTTGAACCAACCACCTGGAATGAATCATACTCAGCCGAGTACAGGCGACCTTCTGCTGAGGTGACAGCATTTATTGTCCTGCCATGACATTCAGCTGGTAGGTTTAACTTTTCACTGTGTGGCCTAAAAGTGACTGGATGACAGCTAGGATGGGGATAGGTTACATGGGCTCCACATGACAAACTATACCAACCCAGCTTACTTGAAACAATATGCTACAGGCTTGCTGGAAATAATGATCATAGACTGTTTATAAGCACATGATAGATGTTATTCAGAGATTTGAGGAGTGACCTGAAAAGAATTGTGCACAACCTGGGAGAATAAAAATAGCTGGGGGATCTGCCATATTTTTAGGTTTTGGCTTAGCCACAGACAGACTGGGGAATGTTCCCACCAAACATGTCATCTAGTAAAGAGATAGGACCACTGAAGACCTAAAGGACTGTTTAACTTTCATTTTCTTAAGCACAGATTTTTTGTTTCTTGACATTTTCTCTATTTCTTTCCCTCTTTCTTACACAGTCATAATTTTGATATCAAAGAAATTTTCCAGTATGTAATTGTTACAGTTAGCAAAAAATATAAATACTTGAAATTCAAAATTAAGTAAAAGGTTGTTTGTGAGTTTTTCTGTTACACATCATGCAATTCTTTCAGCTCAGCTATTGCAAAAATAAACTTTTATGGTTTTGTTTACATTTTTTTTCTAGCTAGTACGCTAAAAGAAACAATATTAGTATTTTCAAGGTAAAGCTCTTTAACCCCTAAAATATAGTGTCCAACCACTTTTTTTTTCATAGGATCTCTTGAATATTTGGGGACAAATGACTGGTTATGAGTGGTTACACATCATTTATGATACCAATTATGCGTAACATACAGTGTTTTCATTTTGGTGTCCCTTGTGGAAAGTTGTGTCTAAAGACAAAAGGTGCCCCATTTCCATTACCTGTTCTTATTTCAAACTCAGAAGTAAACGTTTCCTGCTGTTGACTTCATATCTGACAGAGAAAGCTAATCTTCTTTTAAAATTCTGCACAAAAATACCAACCCATTCCCCAGACCCTGACTCCTTTCTTTAAAATCCCATTCAAGATTATTAATGTCACAGCAATTTGTAACAAATTAATCACAGAATAAAATCATTGCTGATGCTAAGAGTTGGTGACAGGACATTCAAATTACTGCATTTCTATTACCACTCTAAACTCTATGCATTTATTTCCCTCTTTTCACTCTGCATATCCCAAACATTCCCATTCTCCAACCAAATAAGCTTATATGTATTTGCACGAGCCTCTGGAGCTGTGACTACAGAGCTTCAGCTGCTGACAGTCTGGTATTGCAGAAGTAAAGCAGTGAAGACCAATTTCCTAGAAGCTACAGTACACCTTAGCTGCACGCAAACTTTCTCTGCAAAACACCTTCTGTTTGAACTAGCTTCTATGAAAGATATCAGCTTAATTTCCTTGAAGTTCAAACCATGGCAAGTGTTAATTTTACCCAATACCAGGAAAATGATGCACGGATAACACTTTGTCTTATGCACTATACAAAGGGCAAAATAATCATGAGGTCAACTGTACTTGTTGAAATCACACTTCCATTGACCTCTACCTTGTCTCCAACAGTGCATTCCCTTAGAAGAATGCAAAACCACAGCTTTTCCTTTCAATGCTGTCACTGATTCCAACAATTTGTAGTGAAAGAACCTACTTGGCCAAAAATACCATATCTGCAGGGTTTTTTAGATAGCCTCTACTGGACTTGTTTTCCCATGTGATTATCTACCCATCTTACTATCTACACAACATTTTACCATCCACAGTAGGTTGTATCAATGACATCCATAGCTCAGCTATACACTAAATGAAGAATCCCATTTGGCTTGCTTTGCTATGGGCAAACATGTCCCACAGCACAGCAAGGTCCCTGAAAAACTATGACTGACCTTGCTGTGCTGTGAAAACTGGTCATTTAATCTGGCCATAGTTTTGGGAGGATTTTTCTCTGCCAACCACCTTCCTATTCAAGGACCTGTCTTCTTTCATACTCAATGCTCAGTGGTGAGGAATCTTGCCAAATGACTCCTGGAAAGGAAAGAAGATATATCTCTATACAACACTGGTAAGGCCATGCCTGGAGTTCCACGTCCGTTTCTGGCCTCTCCAGTACAGGAGAGACAGACACACTCGAGAGAGTCCAACAAAAGGGCCACTGAGATGATGAAGGGATTGCAGCATCTCTCCTGTGATGAAAGGCTAAGAGAGCTGAGACTGTTAAGCCTTCAGAAGAGAAGGTGCACGTGGGATCTCATCAGTGTATATGAATACCCAAAGGAAAGGTGCAAAGAGGATGGAGCCAGGCTCCTTCTAGTGGTGCCTGGTTACAGAACAAGAGGCAACAGGCACAAACTAAAGCAGGGGAGGAAACCCCTGAATGTTAGGAGACAGTTTTTACTATGAGGATGACTGAGCACTCTCACAGGTTGCCCAGAGACATTGTGGAGTGTACTTCCCTGAAGGTATAAAAAACCATCTGGAAATCAGATGAAGTCATGTCAACGGAGCAGTTTGCCTTAGTCAATGAGGAATGGGTTAGAGACCAGTTGAGCAATCTGGACATCCATAAATCCATGGGTCCAGATGGGATGCACCCGCGGGTGCTGAGGGAACCGGCGGAGGTCATTGCTAGACCACTCTCCATCATCTTTACCAAGTCTTGGGAAATGGGAGAGGTGCCTGAGGACTGGAGGAAAGCAAATGTCACTCCAGTCTTCAGAAAGGGCAAGGAGGAGGACATTGGTAACGATAGACCAGTCAGCCTCACCTCCATCCCTGGGAAAGTGATGGAACACCTTATCCTTGGTGCCATCTTAAGGCATATCAAGGATAAGAGGGTTATGAGGGGCAGTCAACATGGCTTCACCAAGGGGAAGTCATGCTTGACCAATCTCATAGCCTTTTATGAGGAAATAACACGGTGGATGGATGATGGCAGAGCGGTGGATGTGGTCTACCTTGACTTCAGCAAAGCGTTTGACACAGTCTCCCACAGCATCCTCGCAGCTAAATTGAGGAAGTGTGGTCTGGATGATCAGGTAGTGAGGTGGACTGTGAACTGGCTGAAGGAGAGAAGCCAGAGAGTTGTAGTCTATGGGGCGGAGTCTAGTTGGAGGCCTGTATCTAGTGGAGTGCCTCAAGGGTCGGTACTGGGACCAGTATTATTTAATATATTCATCAACGATTTAGATGAGGGAATTGAGTGTACTATCAGCAAGTTTGCTGATGACACTAAGCTGGGAGGAGTGGCTGACACACCAGAAGGCTGTGCTGCCATCCAGCGAGACCTGGACAGGCTGGAGAGTTGGGCGGGGAATAACTTGATGAAATATAACAAGGGAAAGTGTAGAGTCCTGCATCTGGGCAGGAACAACCCCAGGTTCCAGTATAGGTTGGGGAACGACCTGTTAGAGAGCAGTGTAGGGGAGAGGGACCTGGGGGTCCTAGTGGACGACAGGGTGACCATGAGCCAACACTGTGCCCTTGTGGCCAAGGAGGCCAATGGCATCCTGGGGTGTATTAGAAGGGGGGTGGTTAGTAGGTCGAGAGAGGTTCTCCTTCCCCTCTACTCTGCCCTGGTGAGACCTCATCTGGAATATTGTGTCCAGTTCTGGGCCCCTCAGTTTAAGAAGGACAGGGACCTGCTGGAGAGAGTCCAGCGCAGGGCAACTAAGATGATTAAGGGAGTGGAGCATCTCCCTTATGAGGAAAGACTGAGGGAGCTGGGTCTCTATAGTTTGGAGGGGAGATTGAGGGGTGACCTTATTAGTGTATATAAATATATAAAGGGGGAGTGTCACGAGGATGGAGCCAGGCTCTTCTCAGTGGCAAACAATGATAGGACAAGGGGTAATGGGTACAAACTGGAACACAAGAGGTTCCACTTAAACTTGAGAAGAAACTTCTTCTCAGTGAGGGTGACGGAACACTGGAACAGGCTGCCCAGGGAGGTTGTGGAGTCTCCTTCTCTGGAGACATTCAAAACCCGCCTGGACACGTTCCTGTGTAAACTTATCTAGGTGTTCCTGCTCCGGCAGGGGGATTGGACTAGATGATCTTTTGAGGTCCCTTCCAATCTCTAGCATACTGTGATATTGTGATACTGTGACATAATCATGGGCAACCACCTGTAGGTGACAAGGGCTCTGGACAAGATGGCCTCCAGAGATCTCTTCCAACCACAGCCACTCTTACTCTATGATTCTGAGGTATCCACACGCTTGGATAGAAAGTAGAGTTCTTGCAAAGACACTGTATTTTTCTTTATCTCTGGCTATTTTATACAATGAAGAAAAGATTTTTTTAACTGATATTGAGCCCATGGTTCTTAAGAGTTGTAGAAAACTCTTTGAAAAGAACCATGAGAACACATTTTGAAAAGCAGCTACTTCATACATTAATGCCTTCCCCAAAAAATTCCATGAAGTCTGCAAATAGCCAAGTTAATTGGTTACACAACAAATTTAATTGTACCCCCCCAAAAAAGTATGCTCTTTCATTTTAGAATACCCTAATAAAAGTAATAATGAAAGCCAACCTCTAAACTCTTCTAAAACTAAAGATTAGAAAACAAACCACTTTTTAGTTTGCCAGCTAACATCCCTCTTTCCTCCTTTTTCTATGTATTTATTATGCATTATGCACACAATCTTGGGACAATTTAAAATGATCTAAGTCTCCCTTGTATCAGTTACAGAGTATTAAGTGAACAATCCTCTAGAGCAAGCCTGAACTGAACATCTGCAAATTGAACTGAACAAACTGCAAACAGTAGAAAGAGCTGTGAGATACCTTAAAAAAAGCATGTAGTTTATATGGGCTGCATTTTCACTACCTGAAAGACACAAGAACTGCACAACTCTTTCAGGGTACTTCAGGAACTTTCCCTTCAATGTGTATTGTCATTTGGAGATGAATTCTACAAGTTACAGTCTCTCACTTCTGAACCTGTTCTATAACCTCCTGTACCATCTTTTAAAATGATTTTGCAGGTGTGCAACTTCTACCACCTTCTTTCTCCATGAGTGACAGATTGGCTGAACTTCTTTTCAAACCTGTCACATGAGAAAACAATCTCATATATTAATCTCAGTAATAATAGTTTATATGAAAACACATAGTCTTCATAAATATTCTTCTTATATGAAAAGACATATTCTACATGTTGCCATCCCCAGTATCATGTTCCAACACATCAGTGTCCTGGGTTTTGATTTTCGGTGTGGGAACAGCACTGATAGCACCGACATTTTTAGTTGTTGCTAAGCCATGTTTACTGTGACCAAGGACTTTCTGAGTCTCATGCTCTGCCTGGGAGGAGGGGAAGCTGGAAGGAAGCAGAGACAGGACACCTGACCCAAACTAGCCAAAGGGGTATTCCATACCACAGCACATCATGCCCAGTATATAAACTGGGGGCAGTTACCCAGAAGGTTTAGATCACTGATCGGTCGGGCAGGGTATCAGTCAGTGGGTGGTGAGCGGTTGTATTCTCTCCCCTTTTTATTTCCCTTATCATTATTATTGGTGGCAGCAGTAGTGGTTTGGGCTATACCTTAGTTACTAAACTGTTCTTATCTCATCCCATGGGTGTTACATTCTTTCAATTCTCCTCCCCAACCCTCCGGGAGTTGGGGGAAGAAAGGGAGGGAGTGAGAGAGCGGCTGAGTGGTTCTGAGTTACCGGCTGAGCTTAAACTACAACAATCAGCAAACCTGACTGTTAACCATCAACTGGTTTTAGACTACTGATGAATACAAAACTGCTCTTTCTTTACGTATAGTCCACAAAACCAAAAGAGATTCTTTAATGTTTGGTTTGGTTTTCATATAAGCTCAGAGCTACTAAATCCCCTGAGGAAAAGTGAATGAGTTTGATCATATGTTTAAGTTCACAACCAGTATCAGACAAACTTACAAATTTCATACAGCAAAAACATTCTTATGTCATCACTGAAGATTGGTTAAGATGTTTGAAGCATGAAAATTATGTGTGTACAGAGTCAATCCTGCACACATTCTATTAAAAATTATGAAGAACTAGACCAATTTTAGCTAACTGAATGTTCATTTCAACTTCACAAGTATGTCAGAAGTGCTTCACCAGCTTTATGTCTTACTGCCTTCTGCAAGAATTCTCTGGCAAAACAGTGAAGAGGAACATAATCTTTTCCTTCTCCATCCAGTGTTCAAGCCACTTTATCAGAACTTTGACTTTCCAGTTCAAAGGATTCATCAATATCTGTGGAAAACATTATCTGTATTCAACTGGTCATATTCTTCCACATTCCCATCAGATTTTGAAAGAGAAAAATACGAAATAGGGACATAATTAGAAGCCATTGTAAAAAAATTGGTCAAGGAATCCCTGCCCCAAAAAGCCACAGTCAAAGATCACTGTAGCTGTTCTTCAACAACATAAATGCAATTATGGGTATTTTACCAGTAAATAAAAAATTCAAATCAGAACTGCAGTAAGAATTACCATGCTGCACAGAAATCCATTTCTGAAGACCAATATCTGATAAGAAGTGATTCAGAAAGTCTGTTTGCCCTTATTTATTCAGACTAAACAGTACCATTGATAAGATTACTGGGGGGAGGAGGGGGGAAAGGACATGAATAAAGACGAAGGAGTTTGGCTGTAACTGTACCATTAGGAGGACTTTATAATCCACAGTTCTATATTCCTTACTTGTTGAATGCTTTAATCAAGGCATAAGCATTTAGGACTCTCAAAAGTAGGCTGAACTATATCAAGTCAGTATCAGTTAGTAGAGAGCCTGCATAAGCCTCAGTGACAATTTGTTAGACAGGAAATGCAGTATAACTACAAATACTCGGTTCGCAGCAGAGTATCCCAGACAAATACTCAGTATAACCTAATGCCCTAATCCTTTATTTTTTCCTTAATGCCACAAGTATACAATCTCAATTTACATGAAAATATTCACTTCTGTCTTTCTACTTTCTTTTTTCTCTGACACATGGAAATCCCTTCTTGAAAATCCAATTTCATTTGCATCATTTGTATATTAGAGCTTTCTATACAAAACTGAATTATTTTCCTATTCTAAACCTGGATAATCCTATTTCAAACACCATAAATGTTACCTGGGAGTGAAAGCTGACCTTTTAATGGTAACTACTGCAACAACACTAAAAAAGAGAATCAGTTTAAAAGTGACTTTTGGAACCCTTAATAATTTTTTTTTTTTTATAAAAGGCATTCATGTAAAACTGGACAAGAGTAAACGTCACAGAAACATGGGTTCACAGCCAAACTGACTTGCCAAGTGTCAACAGAATTGTTACTCAGCTGGGAATAACTTTCTGTTCTAAAAGAGGGTTCAAAGCACAAAGATTTAAAGTAATCACAAGGAACAGGAAATGTCTAATGAGCAATAACAACACAGTTTTGCTACCCCCACATTTGTGTTAGAAACCCAAAACTCAGTTTTAGTCCAGATTTGAGGTTTACGTGTGCTTACCAGTCAAGGAATAGAAAATATTGTAGGAAACTAGAATAAGCTAAAGCAAAACTCTTTGGGGGGGCTTTTCGGGTTTTTGTTGTGGGTTGGTGGTTTTTTCTGCTATACCAAATGAATACAAAGCTTTAGTCATCCCTGTATCATTTTTTCTAAACTGTAATGGGATTGCAGGCATGCAGAGATATTTGAATTTAATTTCTCATCTCCTAGAATGATAAAGAGATATAAGGGGGTGTTTCAACTACCTGGGTTAAATTTACAGCTTCAAAACAGAAAAGGTGGTACCACTCAGCAATTACAGTGCGTCAGCACTAGGCTCTCTGCCCCCTTGTTCTGGTGACACAAACAGCACTAAAATTGTGTGACAGTAAATTAACCCATCCTATTAAATTAACATGGAGGAACTATTAACATGTTCAATAGTGTAATTGCAACAATACCCTAACCAAATTACTTCTCTGTAGCAAACTTCAGTTCTATTGTTAAAAATGTTATGAAAATTAGCACTGAGAAGGCTGCCTCTCCCTCCAGATTGATTAAAGAGGAAAAAGCGCTTTCGGCTTCCATCCTCAGAGGCCTGCTTGGCTAGAGCATAGAGCAGACAAGAATTTTTTTTCCTGCAACTTCTTTTAAATGCACCAATCACAAAGGGTAAAATGTGTTACTGACTTCCAGAAATGAAAGCAGCATGCTTCCACTATTAGAAGATGATCTCATACACATGCAAATCAGCAAGAAAGCTAATTTTAAGTACTTTCAGATTACATCAAGTTCAGAGATAAAGACCACTTTGCTCATCATAGTGACTATTACAGAAAAACACCATGAGCTGAACATGTTTCTTGCCAAATGGAACAATAAGGCGTATTTTCTACAAAGCAGTATAACAGTTCAAATAACAACTGAGAAAGGTCTAGGTCTGTTTTGCAGAGAAAGAATGTTCAAACACAAAATAGATGTGTGAGTGCAGCCTGCATGACTCAGCACCTTCCCTTTTGGGGGTTAAACTAGGAAGTCAGTTTTATACGTAGCTGCTTTTCTAGCTGTTGAAAACCAGTGTTTTGAAATACTCCTCTCTCCACCATCGAAGTATTGAGCCATTCTAAACACCATTAATAATACTTCATTTTTTTCCCTGCCTCAAATGCTTGCTGCAGAAATTGTTTATAATTCACTCATGAAACCAGGTGTGAAAATCAAAGCAATTCAAGATTCCCCCATCAACTGGTAGCAGCCTTTATAGCTTTTAAAAGCTAATTTCAGCCAAAGGCCACAAGCCCTTAACTCCCCAGAGCATCCCACAGCTTCTGATTGTTAAAGGGAGACAACTAGAAGTAAAGGAAATAATAAAGGAAGTGGTATGACCCACTCACATGCACGGAATGGGCATATGGAAGTACTCTATACATGGTAACTCTCCCCATGGGATAAATATTCCTGTACTGGTACAGATCACCAATCACTGAGTCAATTTACCTGATATTCTTATGCTGAATAACAGCATTCATGAGAAAATCATCACCAGGGATTGATGATGAACAATATTGTAAATCTTTCAGTTAGATTTTTAAAATCACACTAAGATTATTATTCCCCAAGAAGAGCCTTTTTCTTCAATAAAAATGACATAATATGTGGTAGTCTAACAGCATCACAAAACATATCAGACCCAGTTATCATCCAAAATTTTATTTGAAATTTCTTTAAACTAACAAATTGAGAAAGGGCTTGTAAACCCACGGAGACTATTGAAATTGATTTGTGATGAGTTGTCTGCAAAGAAATGAGGATCCACAGATCTGTCTCTTGAAAAGAAAGTGACAGCCAATTCATTTTTTTCCTCATTCTTCTTTGCTTTTAAGAAAGCAAAATTTTGTATCCAGCTGCACAATCCCAAGAACATGGAGATCAAATAGTCGGTTTAATTTTTTTCTATGGTTTGCCTAGCATACAATGGAAAAGGGTATTTTTCCAGATGTTGACCAAGAATTTGATGCTTGCATATAATGCTTTCTTTGAAAAAAAGAAGGAAAATAAAATAATTAAAGCAAAAAAAACAAATAAAGAAACAAAAAAAAATTGCTAACAAACAATACCCAAAACCCAGGAGATATGGTAACAGAAGTATATGTGAATAGTTTGGTTTCACCTTTCAGAAACTGGACGGAAATTGGAGTGGAGCCTGGCTCATACTCAGAACACCCACTCAACAGAAGAGGTTTACAACAGCCAAACAATCCGCCTAACAGCAAGAGACATGTTGTAAAAGAGAAGTTTATGTTATGTGACAGCCAAACTCTTCAACAAAACAGCTTTTAAACAGGGGCACATGCTGGAAAGGATTTCAAAGTATCTTTTCTCTAAGATGCTAAATGACTTTCAAAGATATTAAAACAGCTTTAATTAAAAATATTAACATGCATTCCCCAAAGTAAAATTTATTCCATTTTAGGTATATAAAAGATGAAACAAATTAAAATCACTCACTTTTCTGAATTTGTTTATGTTGGGGTAAAAGCACATGGAATCTGGGTAAAATATCCAGGCAAGTATAAAGACAAGTATACAATGTCAAAAGACACTTGTGATTATAGAATACAGTGTGCAGAGAGAGTTTTACCTTTCTATGAGCGCTGATTGTAAAGCAGTACTCAAATGATAAAAGTAGCACTTAGAGCTAGTTCATACTGATATAACATACTGTCAAGCTCTTCCATGGTATTAAAGCAGTGGAAACAATAGGAAGTCTTTAGGATTTGGCACAACAGTTCTACAGTAATACCTTCTCCAAAATGTTTTCCATCAAAATATTCTCTACCACACATCGGACATTAACTCTGTACTTCAGTACAGTACAGGAGTGTGATATTTCTCTTTTCTGGGCAAATGTTACATTAACAGGTGATATCTCTCATTGTCAGCTCCCCTGAACTAACATACAAGTGTCTGTTTACTACCATTTACTTGCATTAGCCTTGAAAAGGTGGAAAGGAAATAGACTTGAGCTTCTTTCATATCCTGAAAGAAAACGATTCTCCAATTTTCCCAATAGGTGACAAATAATGGTAACACCACTGCACAAATCTCACTGAATGCAACAACCAGGCACACACAACCTTTATTGCTAGAAATTTAGTGTCATTGAGATTAACTTTGAACTCAATACCTTGTAGACAGGGATGATAAGAAATGGCAATTTTACCTTTTACACCAGATCTAACTACTGAAGTTTGTAGAGGCACTTGAACAATTCACTATACAAAGGCATACAAAAAACATTTCTGGACCAGAACAGCAGCTCCCCATTACTGAACTTTTAACTAGTATTTTCAACTCCAAGGATTCATCTACACAGAGAACAGGTAAAATACCAATGGAATGTCTCTCTGCTCTTCAGTTATGCACATTTGAAATATCAGCTTTAACTGTTCCTCTAAATTTTAATTCCATATTAATTTTTCACATGACACCTGTAATAATTTCTTTAAGGTCAGCTGAAATTACTCAGGATCCACACTGGGATAATGGAGTTTATGACAGAGAGGTGGAGGGAGAGGCATTCTCTCTACATGTTTGTGGAGGAGTCTGGAAGCCTACACAGCCCAAGGAAATCAGCGCTTTTTCTGAATCCTCTATGTATTCCAGAAACAGCAGTGTCCACATGTTATGTTTATTAATAGCAGCGAATAAAATTGCAAATTAACAGTCAGCACCAAAACAGCAGTGTAAGTGAGCTCCAACGTCAGAGATTTACAAGCAGAGCTGCAGCCACTGCATAAATTTTTAATCTAGGTATTTAGTTACTAAAGAAGATTTCCACGGTGGAATGTGTAGGCAATATGAGAGAGAGATGTCAAATATCAAGAAATTCAGACATCTGAGGTTATTCTGCATAGCAGCAAGATATCTTTTTTTCCCCCTCCTTCTGCTTCTGCCAAAAGTGCCTAAACTTTGCTAATACTGAGATTATTCCATTTAGAGTACTGTTTCTTTCAGGTTAATATACTGTAGAGCTTGCAAGCCAAATTCTTTTCAGGTAGGTTTCTTGCTAAATTTAAATATATGTGACAGTAATACAGAAATGCAAAGGTAAAGCCTAGTTTATATTTGGAGTAGAAGAGCAGGACATGGAGAAAATCAGTTTGATGACATTTTAAATTGTGATCCTAAAAATGAAATGGAAAAGTAAAGAAATAAAAAAAAAAAAAAATTAAGACCTTCTGATTCCAAGACAAGCAAATAATCCAAATAACTAAAACACAGCCACCCCCATTAAATTTCAGCGCAACATATATTTTCAGTTACAAAGCTCACATGGGACTGGCAGAGTAATTTGTTAGAAACTTTAGACTGGCAGTAACACCTATGATTTTCCTTGCTGGAGTTTTTCTTGCAAAGAAATTACGAGTTACAAACATTCCTCTCTCACTTATTAAAAAAAAAAAAAAAACCACAAAAACCATAGATGTTCAGGCAAACGTGGGTCGGGTTTACTTGGGTTGGGTTGGGGTTTTTTGTTTATGGAGGGGCTTTTGTTTGTGGGGTTGTTTTTTTATTTATTTGTGGACACAAATTTGTTCTGTAAAAAATTAAAATGCAGTCAACTTTGGTAAACACTAATGTTTCAGTTAAATGGGTCTTGTCCTTAGTGATTCTAGACTGTTTCCAAACACAGGCACTGTGCACAACCTAAGACAATCATTTTAGGATATTTGCACAAGACTCAATCAAGAAAGACCAGCATTGATACTGGAAATGTCTTCTGGCTATGATTATGCAAATTTAAAATTGAGCCATCAGGAAAGAAGATGTTTGCCTGTAGGGTTTGAGTTTTTTATTTTTCCCGCTCAGTAGAAACTCATTTCTTTTTTATATAGAGAATTTGCATTGATTTCAATGAAACTGTCTAGTAGTGCACTTCTTTCACTACGGCCAAAGCAGTTAGAGTGTAAGAACAGATCAAGTATAGCTTATCTATTGCTGTAATTTGAGGATCCCCAGTTCTTCAGCTGGAATGGTAACCAATTCTTCCCTATGATGTGCCCTCCATTCCAGTCACGATTTCATCAGCTTCATCTCCCTCTCAATGGAATGAGCAGAGATATAACCTACAATTACCCACTCCCTCATAAAAATAAATAAATAAAAAAAAAAAAAAGCCAAAAAAAAAAAAAAAACAAACACCACAACCCAACAAAATACATTGCCATTGCCTTTCTTAGGATTAATAGGTTCTAACAGATTTTTTTCATTTTGCTACAGCTGCATGCCTCCTTTTAGTTACCTTGTGCTGAAGGACATTTCCTTCTCATTAGGAAGAATAAAGCCAAAAGCTGAAACAACAAAGTCAAAATCCCTCTTCCCTTGCTAGCAGGTGCTAGAAATACAAAAAAAATCATGCGCACAGAATAGCTAAAAGGTATACTCCCTCAAAATCTTCCAACAGCGATTTAATAAACGTGTTTCGACACCTCCCACTAAACCAGGTTGCTCAAAGCCCCATCTTTGGCCTTGAATACTGCCAGGGATGGAGTATTAACAAATTCCTTGGACAAACTGCTCCAGTGCCTCACCATACTCACAGTAAAGAATTTCTTCCTTGTATGTAACCTAAATCTTCCCTGTTCAAGGTTCCCTTTAAAATTGTGCTTTCTAACTCAACTGAAAAAAAAAAATTAGAATTAAAGAGCTAGCTTCCTGAGAATTTTTCTATATCGCTTTATACCTCTGTGAAATGGATCATTATCTTCAGTTGCACTAAGGAGAAGTATGCCAAGTATTTTAAGCTTTCTATACCTTTTGATCATTCTCAAAACTGAGAAACAGGAGAATCATGTATTTCAGATCACCTTACATCACCATAAGGGCTTTTCTATTTCATTACCCCATGTGCTTTCCAAACCAAATCTATCTGCAGAGTATAACACCACAATCTAACAGACATTCTTCACACAAATAACTATTCTCTAGAAAAATCTGCAAAAGTGAAAAAGGACTGCCACAATATTGAATGCTTGTGCCATTCTTATTTATGGCTGATGTGAGAAAGGCAGCTGTGTAAAAATGCTACACTCTGTTTTGAGAGAATACACTGCTAAGACATTAGCAGTAAGCATTAGCAGATGTGTTAAACTTATTGAGAACAATCTATATGGTTGACTGGACATGCAGAGTGGTCAGACAGAGTGAGGATGTAGAGCCATCCCCTACAAGAATACTTTGTAAGTGCTGGCCAGCTGAAAGAACAAGTGACTTCCAAGCTGGGACTACAATTTGCACCACAGCATGTTCCTCACTTTGGAAAAACATAGTTACAGTAGGAGGACACAAGAAGAACATAATGAATGCAACAGGAGCACTTACACATAATTTCCAGTGGCTCCTGCCAGTTCCAAGAAAACAGTTTAAGTTATGCACTTGTATAACTAACTCTTCATTTCCTCATCAAGCATTTGCTGAACTCATTATCCTGGGAAATCACATGGTATTAACCCATAGTTTTAAACGTTTTCATTTATTCAAATGTTAGTTAAATATATAGTTATTAAGTGCAAGTGTCAAAAAAAAAAGACACAAAGGGCAGAACTTCACTGGAAACGTAAATATACTTGCAGTTGTTCCAATGAACATACAGTAAACTTGATTTTTTTCTGAAGACAAATATTAGCATTGCTAATTTTGCCTTTTAAATTTGTAATATATTTCCATATGCAGGAATGCAACTCTTGGATAGGTCAGTTTAAATTCTTTCAGCTGTCAATGGAAAGAAGTGATTTTAAAAAAATACTGCAGGTTTTCATAAACAAAAGAACTTCCATAGATAAGTGTTCTAGATTTCAGTCTTTCTGGACACTTAGTGTCTGAGAAGACATATGGAGATGGCAGAACAGAAGAAATTATTCCAACCAAAGAACTTGTAAATTATTGGCTCTGAAATGCACGTGTATGTTTTTTCTTTACTACTGTGTACTAACCATACATTTATAGAACAGTCATGCTATATTCAAGCCTTAACAAAACACTCTGGTTATTTCCAGTGTATCTATATCATCCAAACTGACCATGCCTAAATAGTAATTATTATTAGCAGACCCATCTGAGAGTAGTGTACCACTTCATACACTGATTTGCTTTCATTTAATCTCACTTGTCCTTTTACTTACTTGGAGAATACTCACCATCCAGACACAGAGGCTTAATACAGTTTTCCATAGTGAGGCAAATACATCGCCAACAAATACTTCTCCGTGTTCACTAAGAATTACATGCCCTTTGAGACTTTAATTCCTCTGATTTCTCTGTGTTAGAGATAGTTAAAAAAGCAATTCTGAAAACAAGATCGTCTCGCTTTGTACTTCATGTACTTCATATTTTTGATTACATTGACTTGTCACCATCTGTATGAAGAAGAAATATGTTGTTCTCTGCAATCCTATCCACTTATGTTTGGGTCTGCCTTAAATTTAAAGGTTTTAATAGCTGTTTTTAATATACTTGTGAAAAAATAATTAACTTACACATACAGCCCAGCTTGAAAACACAGAAATGTAGATCCCCAAGGGCATTTCAGCAGAATTTAGGACTAACTTGGAAAGCAGGATGGACAAGGCTTCAATTGTCAAACTTAATTACAGACAAAATAGAAACAGAACATGCACTATTTGATTTCCTTTTTTTTTTCTTGAAGAATGTGAGATCATTTGCCCAATGCATTTCTTCATTAAGAGATCACAGTATCAGCCCAGTGATTTCCATTTCTCAGGTACACTGAATAGATGATAGAATTGCTCAGACAACATTGCAAATCAATGTGAAGACTCAGTCCTGGAGTCACATCAGAACAGAACTAGTTCCTCTGCTCTAAAACACAAGTGATTTAAACACCTACTTAATTTTATTTATTTTTTTTTTTTAAATCAATTCCCTGCCCTATGTATACTTACAAGCAGAACATAAAATTATGCAGAGGAACCTTTTTCTCTGTCAGTTGCATACTTGATCATACAAATAATGCATTCTCCCTAATGGAGTGCTATAGATAGAAAAGCATGGGAAATTATATACTCCAACTGTATCTGTTGGTACGATATGGGAAAACAATGCTGAATTCCCTTTCACAGAAGGGGAGGTCAGAGTGATTGTCAAAGAAAGCTCCTCCAGCTTCCTCCTCGGAGAGATCCTCCTGTAGCTGTCACAATTCTTGTTTTCTCAGTTCTTCTAAATAATCTTGGTGACTCTTAACATTGTCATCAGAATGACAGAAGTTAGACACAGATATAATTAGTAGCATACTATCCAATTTAACATATCTCTATCATAAATGTCTTCATTGCCAACTTTATTATTTACTTATTCACCATCACAATCATGAAAAAGAATTCCATTAGAGCAAATGTCCAATTTTAGTACATAGTTTCTATTTTTCACAGAACAGAACTAGAAAAAAACACTTTGTTTTTGTTTTTTTTTTTTTATGCAAAGCTATGAGTCTTTTAAGGTTATGTAAGTAGGATTGGTCCAAACTGTCCATTGACATTTCAAAGAAAAAGCTTTTTCAGAACATGCTTACAGTTTCTTTGAACATTTGAGTTTGCCTCAAACCCACTCACTACCAGGTAAGAGTTTGCTGTGGAGCAATGGTTATTCTCACGAGGGCCTGCACAACCCAGGATTAGAGCTGAGTGAGACAGCCTTGAACTCTTTCTGACTCAGCTGAGCTGGGGAGGCCTGGAGTCGAAGAAATGTAAGCAGAACGCTGAAACAGGAGCTTGCTGGCCACAAGGAATGCACCGCTTATCACAAGCCATGCACCCTGCTGTTGTAGAGATATGTGTGTAAAACTTAGCTTAGCCAATAGCAATGTATAGACAGGCACGTGAACAGTTGTTGGGGACCAATGATAGCTTTGCTTTAGGAGCGTGGCTGATTTAGAATCCTATATAAACACTGTGTGTGCAAACAATAAACGAGAACGATCATACTCATATTGAGGTTGCGTCGTTACTCCGGGCCCGACTCCCACTCCGACAGTTTGCAATTTGAATTTGCAAAACGTAAGAACCAAGTCTCCAGTTCTTTCTTTTATCCAGGAGACTAAGCTGGGAGGAGTGGCCGACACGCCAGAAGGCTGTGCTGCCATCCAGAGAGACCTGGACAGGCTGGAGGGTTGGGCGGGGAATAACTTGATGAAATATAACAAGGGAAAGTGTAGAGTCCTGCATCTGGGCAGGAACAACCCCAGGTTCCAGTATAGATTGGGGAACGACCTGTTAGAGAGCAGTGTAGGGGAGAGGGACCTGGGGGTCCTAGTGGACGACAGGGTGACCATGAGCCGACACTGTGCCCTTGTGGCCAAGAAGGCCAATGGCATCCTGGGGTGTATTAGAAGAGGGGTGATTAGTAGGTCGAGAGAGGTTCTCCTTCCCCTCTACTCTGCCCTGGTGAGACCTCATCTGGAATATTGTGTCCAGTTCTGGGCCCCTCAGTTTAAGAAGGACAGGGACCTGCTGGAGAGAGTCCAGCACAGGGCAACTAAGATGATTAAGGGAGTGGAGCATCTCCCTTATGAGGAAAGACTGAGGGAGCTGGGTCTCTATAGTTTGGAGAAGAGGAGATTGAGGGGTGACCTTATTAGTGTATATAAATATATAAAGGGGAGTGTCACGAGGATGGAGCCAGGCTCTTCTCAGTGGCAAACAACGAAAGGACAAGGGGAAATGGGTACAAATTGGAACACAAGAGGTTCCACTTAAACCTGAGAAGAAACTTCTTCTCAGTGAGAGTGACGGAACACTGGAACAGGCTGCCCAGGGAGGTTGTGGAATCTCCTTCTTTGGAGACATTCAAGACCCGCCTGGACACGTTCCTGTGTAACCTTATCTAGGTGTTCCTGCTCCAGCAGGGGGATTGGACTAGATGATCTTTTGAGGTCCCTTCCAATCTCTAACATACTGTGATACTGTGATACTGTGACATATCTGGAATTGGCTAGCCATATTTCAGTGGACCCAGTTATCGACATTTATCCCATTCCCTGACATATAACTGTATCAACCTTAGCATAAAAATATGTAAGACTAAGTATTTCTTCTGTAACAAGTTAAGAGAAATCTGCTACTTAGCAATTTTACACCAAGTAAATGTGTAGAAATCTGACTGCTGTCTTTGGTGGAAGGAGTTTCAAATAAATTGTATATGTTTATGCCACATGCTGTAATGCCACCTCTAATACATGAGATAAGAACTATGTTTTCCAACCAGATTGTTCAGTACCAGCAGCTCCTATCTTCCTACAGTGTATTTCCACATACGCACACTTCCAAGGCACTTCTCATGCCTGCTAGTTGTGTTTTCTGGGCAGGAAAGTGCTCCCAGTTTTATCTCTGATTGCAAGCACTGCAGAAGATTTAAATCCAAAGACTCATTTTCTGTAAAATTCAGCAGCTGTGATCCTTGCAATAGTATTATTCACTTGGCACTTATTCACACACCATAACTATGTGCTGACAGTGATTCTACTGTTAGGCTATGAAATCCTGGCCAGCATGCTTAGTTATTTATGTTTTATACCTTGTAGAGGACCACAGTAAAGAAGAACAAGAAGAAATTCTGGTCAGAGATGAAATAACAAAAGAAAGGGGAAGAACTGCCTTATTTTCCTAATGCAAGGGTTATACGGAACTCTAAATAAAGGTTAGGTAAGTAAAGAAAAGAAGCTGTAAGAGACAAAAAAAGACTTTATTATTCGTCATATATGTATACTGTTCATGGAGCTTTCCTAAAAAATTAACACCAGAACCAAATGCTACTAAATAAACAAAAACAAAAAAGACAAAATAAAACAAATAAAACCGTAGACTACGTTTGGACTCATTCCAGAATAAGTAAAATAAGTCCTGTATTTAGGTATGGCTCATTAATGTTGCAGCTTTTAGGTAACTCTTGTGGTAAAGCAAGACTTTAATTGCAATTGATACATGAATAGCAATATACTGCAATGTCAACAGTGATTGATAAAATACTTCAGGCATGACATTTGAGAGGCACCATTCAGACTGGAGAAGCAAGCTGACAGAAACTTCACCCAATTTAACAAATGGAAGTGTAAAGTCCTGCACCAGAAAACAACTGGATGGAAACCAGCTTCACAGAAAAGTACATGGAGGTCCTGGCAGACACGAAATTAAAAACAAGCCAGGGAAGTGTCCTTATGGCAAATAAAGCAAGTGATGGGCTAGGCTGCATTAGAAGGAGTAATGCCAGGACTCAAGGGAGGCAATTGTTCCCCTCTACTCAGCAGTGGTGAGGCCACACCTAAAGTACTGTGTCCAGTTCTGGGTACAAGAGAGATAATGGACATACTGAAGGGAATTCATTCACTAAGACAATGGAGGGACTAGAAAAAAAGGCTGAGAGAACTGGGACTGTTCAGCCTGTAGAATGAAAAGCTCATGTGGGATCTCATCAATGTATATAATAAATAACAGAAGGGAAGCTCTTTCTCATGGGGCCTAGTGGCAGGACCAGAGGCAATGGGCACAAACTGAACCTTAAGAGGCTTGTCTGAATATCAGGAAGCACTTTTTTAGCGCTTCCGGATGACTTGAGCACTAGCACAGTTTGCCAGGGAGTTTATGGAGTCTCCATGCCTGGACGTATTTAAAACCCATCTGGACACAATCTTGAGTAACAAACTCTATGTAAGCCTGCTTGAGCAGCAGGGGCTGGACAAGATGACCTCCAGACTTCAACCATTCAGCCAATTCAAAGTGGTGACATTCACACAATAACAAAGCTATGCAGTCAGAACTCTGATGATAAGCCTAATACTAGGCAGCTTTAGAGTAAACATACCTGTTCCTGTACTGCAATCGAAAAATTCCATTTTATTGATATCATATTTGTGGATCAAGTTGTTTTGAGAAAGCCGACCTAATATCAACATTTTCTGAAACAACTATCAAAGATTTCCAACTGAACCATGAAAGAAATAATACAAAAAACATTCAGGGCATTATTCACATATTATTGTAATCCTATGTATTAGGCTATTAAGACTCATCTCTTGTGAAGCATCTCACCATGCAAAATCATTAAGTGTGACAAAATCTTGATACACCACAGATCTATCACCACTATAATGGTAAAGAGAAAAAAAACTATAAAGGCATCTGATTCTCAACACCTAACCAATAAAAAGATTTTGAGAAATGAGCTGGTAAGATAGTAGAATGAACTGACACATCAAAATTTTTAGGTTCAGTTTTTAAAACACATACCTTTCCCTTCTGGCACCACCACAGAACAAACCCTGTCTTTGTTTTCCTCAGCCTCTTTCAGACATAATATAGTCTTCTGATTTTGTACTCAGGGTTGACAGCTGGTTTCACCACTCATACCCACTGGCAGCAAAGCCATTTCTGACTTTTCTGTCACTGGGGCTGATTGGAGAAGAGTAACAGGTTTTTACACCACCTACACTTTTATTCCTTGGACCTTTGATTAAAACAAGCTATTGAAAAAAAATCTCAAAAAAATAAATCATATATATGAAATTCTGTAAACATACAAAGCAAGTTGAGCCAAAGATAAAATGACCATTCAGCCACTACACATGCAGTCTGTTCAGCACTTAATTTTTGAGACCAGATTCCGCAAATTCCTCTTGGCTCTTTCTGCCTGAGTAAAACTACCTTGCATGCAGCACAAATTTTATTTTCTGCACAAAACCTTCCTAGCAGTTTTCAGTGATGCCAAACGCATCCCTTAAACTTAGGAGGGTAAAGGGAATGAGAATTGTCCCCTAGCTTTTATCTTCATCCACAAGCTTGGTGAAACAACAACAGTGCCAAGCTGTTGTTGCTCCACAGCTACAAACCTGGCTGTCATGCTTAAACTTAGGGAAATTCAACCTGATTGATTGGCTTGGGATTATTTTTGATCACCACCACCTGAGAGATAACCACACAGCAAAGAAGTTATTCACACTAGCTTGCACCAGACTCATAGAAAGCAGATATATTTCCCATTTCACACAGCTTGCACAGTGAATGTTTGCAGGTTAGTTACTATTACATGCTGAAAAATCCCAAATTGTTTTTGCTATATTTGCTCACATTTAGAAGAAAATTTCCGCAGGTCCAGACTCAATGGTTGCATAAGAGCTAAAATATGGTGCTCTCCAGAAGGGAACTTCAGGAAAGGAAAGACTAGGAGATAAAACAGCTTTATAATTAAGCAGTTTATTCAGCACTTTCTTTAACTTAATCTGATATTGAAAAGTCACCATTACTTCACTAGGCTCACTAGCTCCTGGAAATTGTAGCAAACTGTAGATAAAAGCTTAAAGCAGATGAAACATACCCCAAAATTAGAAGTAGCCACAAGATATGATGGGCTAGAATGGCCATTCACCTACTAATTTTGCCATAAACCTAATCTGGCAGAGCTTCGAATGCTGAACAAATGTAGTTACCTTCAGTTGTCCTTGAACTGCATTGTGTATGTACAGATATATTTACAGCATTACTACTGATCTGAAGCAATAACACTATTTAATGCATGCAATCAGCATCATTGAAATGATAGAAATACCCAACCTCAGTACTAACTTAAGCCTCTACTGATATTTAGACTGTATCACACAATACTGAATATCTGCAAGTCCAAAAAGTAATGTAATTTTTAAATGCTACTGAACTTAAAAATATTTTACCTGTAGGACAAAATGAATTCTTCAAAACCATAAGCAGTTGAAAGAATTTTGTTCTTAGTCAAGACATCATACGGATGTGATTTTGTCACTATTTTACTTACAAATTGTTAACCAAGATGTTTGCATACATTGTTCCTTTCCATTTTAAAAGTCAGAAATACAAAATCCACCTTCCCCTGCCAGAGGGTGTCTTAACAGTTTAGAGATGTTTGTTGTAATATCATACATTTAGAGCACTGATGAGACCACTTAACTCAGCTTTGGCATCTGTACTTAAAATAGATACGGAAAATTTTAAAAAGATTCTGAGCTAATCTCAAAAATAATGTGAGGAATTAAGGAGACACTTTGCCTCATGACAAATGCTTTTTTAGAAACTTGTTTAATAAGTGAAATAAAAATAGATCATTTAAATTCAGTTATAAATGTCTGCCTAAATTTCAACAGCAGACAGATCTCTAAACTGACAAAGCCATAACAATATCCAATAACCATAAACAGAAGCCTCAACTTTGTGGACTGGAAATTACCAAAGACTATTCATTATTATTGTATAAATCAACTTATTAAAATTTATTACCTAAGTATGTAACATAGTGTTTAACTTGTTAAAATAACTTTGAGATTACTACTTTTCAGTCTTGTAACTTCAAGGTATTTAAATTTAAAGTTTTTATCTTTTATAAATAAATGGCATTACAAAACAAAAAGCCCTTGTAAATAAGAACCACCACACCTGTTTTAGAAATTTTGAAATATGCTTAGAACTTGATAAAAAAGTTATAGACACTGAGCTTTTCTTGTTTCAGTTTTGATGAATATACATTTTTTTTCTCGAGAAAAAAAGAAAAGGCATGATACAGACTGTTCAAAAATTCCAAAACAGTTATAATCTTGGCCACCCAAAATAAGAAAACATGGTGCTTTCTGGCAATGAGTGTCTGAAAAAAAAAAAAAAGACATTTAGGAGCAAAATTTCAGTTTATTTCCTTCAAGCCAGGCAGGAAAAAGACTAAAACATCAGTTCAGCAATGACTCCCCTGGCTGTGCCACACCAATGAGCTCTACAGTGTGTATAATCTGGAAGAAAACTCTTCATTGACAGAAGCATCTAAGCATACTTAAGTATGCTTTAAACCAAGTCAGTCAGTCACTACAGCTTTAGTCTAGGTAATCAAGTTGGAATAGCCATAATGTTTTCAAAAGGACTTAAACACAGTCACTAGATGTCTACCAGACATTCTGGGTATTTAACCTCTATTTCTGCATCATGGAAAAAAACTTTAGAATCATAACTTTTTCTATTACTGTTGTCCACTCTGCTAGAAGAAATCTGCTCACAGATCTTGCACATAGGAGTAGAAATAGAATAGAATGTGTCACACAAAAATCAGTGTTAGCAGAAGCATTCTGTTCAGTTTCTAACGTTGGAAGATGCTACAAATCGGATCTCAGTATCAGTCACCCCAAGGGTTGCAAAATTAGATTCCAGGTCTCCATGAATGATGACGTAAAATTATCACGAGATTCTCTTTTATTTGCTCACCTGTGTTGAAACCACTAGAATTCACATATTCAGCATTTTCTCCATAATCAGAACTGGAAAAAAGAAAAACACTAAATCCCAAGAGAATTGTGACAAAAATCATGATAACGGGCAATACTGCTGTATTTTCAAGAAGACAGCTTGCCTCCTTAACATTTCCAGTATCACCTACTGTTAAAACAGCTGTCACTAACCACAGGGCAGGTAGATCATGTCTTATATAAGAAACAGAAGAAAAAATCCCAAGCTTCAAATGTTTGCATTTATCCTGCCCTTGAGATCATTAAAGGAACGTATCCATATAAACTAAAACCATATAAACTAAAAGCAAACCAAGATTCACATAGTTTCAGACAGAGAATTATAAAAGATGTTTTCTAAGGTGTTTTAGTATAATGTCATAAATAACAATAATTCTTTTCACTAATGCTACATTACCACTAACAGATGATGTAATCATTAATTCTTCCTTCCTCTCCAAATGCCTTGCACCGAGGTCATTATCATGTTTATTATACCATGACTTCATTTTATATTCCTTCCTGGGAGGACTGCATGGAGACTACGAGGGATTCATCTATCCCACAAAAAAACCCAACTATGAAATAAATATTTAAATTATACTATCAAGCTTTAAAGATTCAGAGATGTGGCAAAGCTAATACTTCTGCAATCTTAACTATGCTTCCTAATATATACATAGTCATATAAAAAAAGATCACACTACAGTCTTTAGCTTTATGTATTTAAATTACACTTTCTTGAAATCCTAAACTACAGCATTGTATGACCATGCATGGTCCCATATATGTGAAATAACAGGGTCCCACAGAGAGCACTTCTATAAACAGGACATGCTATTTATACAGAATATACTATGTAAACTGTGGTTTCACTTTCTGGAACTTCAAAGCACTTCCAAAAAAGCTCAAAAAGATTTATGTAAATTCCATTTCTGCACCTCAGTGCCAAGACCCAACTGGAGTTACCTGTTCTATTGTAAATCCTCTTATTTTGAAGTCACAGGCCAGACCAGCCTAAATTGTGCAAATTATAGCAAAACTGCCACTGGGCATCTTGCCAGCATCTATTTTTCTTTAAAAACCTTATGTGGAACAAACTGTAAATGATCAAAGCATTATTCATAACAAATGGTTCTCCACACCTTTGGTGTGATTGTTCCCATGTTTGTGTGATCCACATGTAATCTGCACTTAAAAGTCATACCCTAGACACAGAAATGTTACAATTAGCCAGCTTTTTAACACTCCTCACTGAGGCTGAACACTTTAAATTCAATCTAAAAATACTTTGGGTTGGTATGGGGGAAAAGAATAAATGACTGAAAGGAGGAATAGCTGTAACAATAATTCTCGGTACTGGAATAGTACTCCACTGTAAAAATTTCATTTCATATATATGGAAATTATATTAAAATAAGATTAAAATAATATAATAATTAAAAAACCACCCAACTAACCAAATAAAACAAAAAAAAAAAATCCTAAACCACACAAACACCTAACAAACATATTCCAGTATGAGGGTGTTAAAAAAATTATATCAGTACTATGTGATCTATAATTCAATCTCAGACATTACAGCATTTCATCATGCTAATCATAGAATCATAGAATAGTTAGGGTTGGAAAGGACGTTAAGATCATCAAGTTCCAACCCCCCTGCCATGGGCAGGGACACCTCGCTCTAAACCATATCACCCAAGGCTTCGTCCAACCTAGCCTTGAACATTGCCAGGGATGAAGCATTCACAGCCTCCCTGGGCAACCCATTCCAGTACCTCACCACCCTAACAGGAAAGAATTTCCTCTTTATATGCAATCTAAACTTCCCCTGTTTAAGTTTGAACCCATTACCCCTTGTCCTACCACTACAGTCCCTAATGAAGAGTGCCTCCCCAGCATCCTTATAGGCCCCCTTCAGATACTGTAAGGCTGCTATGAGGTCCCCACGCAGCCTTCTCTTCTCCAGGCTGAACAGCCCCAACTTTCTCAGCCCAATCTTCATATGGGAGGTTCTCCAGTCCCCTGATCATTCTCGTGGCCCTCCTCTGGACTTGTTCCAACAGATCCATGTTCTTTTTATGTTGAGGACACCAGAACTGCACACAACACTCCAGGTGAGGTCTCACGAGAGCAGAATAAATGGGCAGGATCACCTCCTTCGACCTGCTGGTCACACTCCTTTTGATGCAGCCCAGGATACGGTTGGCTTTCTGGGCTGCAAGCGCACACTGCTGGCTCATGTTCATTTTCTCATCGAACAACACCCCCAAGTCCTTCTCCGCAGGGCTGCTCTGAATCTCTTCTCTGCCCAGCCTGTAGCTGTGTCTGGGATTGCTCCCACCCACGTGTAGTACCTTGCACTTGGCATGGTTAAACTTCATGAGGTTGGCATCAGCCCACCTCACAAGCGTGTCAAGGTCCCTCTGGATGGCATTCCTTCCCTCCAGTGTATCAACCAAACCACACAGCTTGGTGTCATTGGGAAAACTGTTGAGGGCGCACTCAATCCCACTGTCCATGCCAGCAACAAAGATGTTAAACAAGACTGGTCCCAACACCAATCCCTGAGGGACACCACTCGTTATTGATCTCCAGCCGGACATCGAGCCATTGACCACAACTCTTTGTGTGTGGCCAACCAGCCAGTTCTTTATCCACCAAGTGGTACATTCATCAAATTAATGTCTCTCCAATTTAGAGACAAGAATGTCGTGTGGGACAGTGTCGAACGCTTTACAGAAGTCCAGGAAGATGACATCAACTGCTCTACCCCTGTCCATCAGTTCTGTAGCCCCATCATAGAAGGCCACCAAAGTGGTCAGGCAGGATTTCCCCTTGGTGAAGCCATGCTGGCTGTCACCAAGCACCTTGTTGATTTTCATGTGCCTTAGCATGCCTTCCAGAAGAATCTGCTCCAAGATTTTGCCAGGCACAGAGGTGAGACTGACTGGTCTGTAACTCCCCATGTCATCCATTTTCCCCTTCTTGAAAATGGGGGTTATATTTTCCTTTTTCCAGTCGTCGGGAACTTCACCTGACTGCCATGATTTTTCAAATATGATGGCCAGTGGCTTAGCAACTTCATTTCCCAGCTCCTTCAGGACCCGTGCATGGATTTCATCAGGACCCATGGACTTGTGCACATTCAGATTTTTAAGATGGTCTCAAACCAATTCCTAATGGTTGCTAAATTGAGAAAAAAGCAAAGCAAGGCTCCAAGATTCAAGACAGCCTGTTGCTGGTGTTCTCAAAAAGCCTGCTTCTCAAGTACCTGAATGATTCTTTCTGCTTTTCTACCCTCCTTGCTGGCAAACAATAAAGTAGACAAGCTGTGACCATTAACAGAATCACTTTGTTCATCAACATTTCCTGCAACGATGCTGAAGAAGTTATTGACCAATATGTATTCTTAATCTACCAATTACACAAAGTGACACCTATCCATGCAACAACACCAGCATGCTCCAGATCTCCATGCTCTGTACACATGACGTGAAATAGAGTGATGGTGATGCCTTTACAGAAAAAAAGATTAACATGATAAGAACAACCGGAAAACAATAACAAGCTGTAAAAATGCAGTCTTTCTAGACCACTGCCTTGTGCTATAAGAAGAAGAGGACCTTACACAAGCACGATATTAAAGTGAAAGGCACTGCTTGGGAAAAAAAATGGTGAGAACCCACTCATTCACAGAAAACACCCAGGGCTTACTAGTTTTCAGTAAGGAACAGCTTTACCTATTCAGTGAATCTGGTAGAAATCTGATTCTGAATATCAAAACAGTGGACCTAATACTGAAACACATTGCACCATTTTAGTTACTGAGTCTGGTTTTAAATGCCACATGTGCTCTCCATTATCACATAGCTGCTCAAATTCTTGCCTTCATTCTAGAATTGGTTTTCTCAAAGCCAGCAACTGTTTACAGTGGCATAGCTCTGAAATAATATTAAAACTTTTCATAACTAGATACAGACTTTTTAAATTAAGCTTTCAACAACTCTGCTTGAAGAGGGAAGACTTATGTATTTTATACTTAATAGAACCTTTTGGGAAGTATGCCTGGAGGACATAAATAAACCAAGAAGCAAGATTATGGTCAACTACTTCCTGAAAAATATATAGAGGATGACAGGTGTATACGAACTGATAAAATTATTTCTTCAGATCTACTAACAGCATTGTTACTTTCTATAGGGGAATTAGAGGGTGACCAACGGCTTATGACTTCCCTATCAGTTTGACTTCAAAAACTTTAACATGGACTGAAATGACAGTAAGATTTCTCTACCTTAAAGAAGTCATTATGTATGTGAAAAGGACTATGAAGCATCTAAATATTTTTTGCTTTGTGTTGCAAAGGCAAACTACATCAACAAACTTGAAAAATGCTTCACATCTGTGCATAGGTTATTTGTTCATACCATCATTCTCCCTCATCTGCATCTCAGTTCTGTCTGTATTATCATTCAGCACTTCAGGAGGTAACTGAAAAGCTGACCACAGGGAATGGAGACTAGATGTCAGCACAGATTTTAATCCCTATTAAAAATTTTAATAGGGATCTGGTAGCAGATCTGATGGGACTTTCACTTTCAAGCGCTACATCACACTGTGACCTTTCTTAGACATCTCATGGCATGTCTGAGCATTGTATTTCAGCACCGACATTCAGAATATTTGAGATTAATCTTGCCCTTCATGATAAGATTAAAAGGCAAAGAAGGGCCTTCTGTAAGGCCCACCTTTGCCAAAAAACAAAGTGAAAAAAAAAAGTGAACCCCACTGAGGCCACAGGGGCTTTCAGAATGAAATTCTGCACCTCCTGAGCAGCGTTGGTGTCACCCTTACCAGATATTGCAGTGGTACGACAAGTAAAACTGAAAGTAGAAGACCTCTTCTTCTTTTGAATTCTTTTTTATTCTTTTGATCTTTTGGACTCAAAAAAGTTTGATATCTCTGTGGTAAGAGCTTCTGTTTTTAATTAAGTCTTAGTTTCATTTGTCCAGTCATGGGACTGAGAGAACAAATTTAATCTTTTAAATTAAGAAGTGAAAAAAAGCCAGAGATAGTAATTCAAAAGTCCTAAAGTATAATATTACATAAACTTAGGGAGTTAATAGGAAAATCCCCATCTAAGAGCAAAGAAAACAAGATTTACTTAAAATATGTTCCTTTGGTTTAAAGGCTTAGAAACATTTACAGGTACAATTGACATACCAGATACAGCCTGCTGCCATACACTAAGCAAATAAAGAATTTCTTACAAATAGAAAGAGGCCTAAACACACTTCATGTGGTGGTGGTACAGTTATATATTGTGGCCAAATATTTCTACTGAGTCCACCTAGTGATCAAGATTACATCCTGAAATCTGGGTATTGTCCTTTCATAGTACCTTTACAGTTTAGAAATCCACCTACTCAAGTGTTACTCTGAAATGCCTGCTTCTTGTTGGATGATTTTACTATTCATTTAGCTTGTCCTCCTGTATCACTGAATCATATTATTTTGCCTGCAGCAGATTTAGCAGATTACTTTAGCTTTTCCTTTCCTGGGCACTAGAAGTCCTACCTTTCCACCCTCTGCCACCCATTCTCAACAACATTGGGAGAAGGTCCCTGCATTTGTTGGTGGAGCATGAACTCACCAGCACTTCCAGGGACCGGGTCCTACTCAAGAGAGGCATTTTCAAAGGCAAGCCAAGTCTCCAGACAAACATGCAACTTTATCAGCATTTTAGCAGTTTTAAGGTAAGACCCATTCCTAAAAAGTGCGTATCAGCCTACTTCCAACATCTTATTTCAAAGACTGCAGATTACAAGATCTCTGACTTCACTGAGGTTGCTCATCCACACTGTAGTGCTGAGTAAAGTTGCTTCTCTCAGCATAGCAATGTTCAAATCCACTCCTCTACAGTCTGCTTCAGCTGTTCCTCTCAGCCCCCCTTGTCTCACTTAACAACTGCTTGTTTCTAAGGTAAATGCTTCCACAAAACTTCTCTGAAGAGGTGCTGCTGTCCTGGGCACACCATTGCCACCTCTGAAGCTCTATACAGTCACCTCAGACTATAATTTCAGGCCTCTGTCTTTACCTGAGGGAAAAAGTCCAGAATACAAACATGAAGTCAGTGTCCAGTAAAGCAAAATCTGGAGGGGAAGAGAAACTATTATCTTTTACGATACCCTTCACTTTTGAAGGTTTTTTTTCTTTAAAAGAGCTCAAGCATAAGTTATTGCCTGAGCACTACCACAGCATATATATAGATCATAATTATATAACTTTCTCACAGTAAATTATAACTAAGATCATACCATGTGTTCTATTAGTTTTTCTTAAACACTTATGATCGGAAAATAAAAAAACTTGTATTAAAACAGCAATTTGTTCCCAAGTATTAAGGCTGTTCAAGCACAAGTATGCTTCAATTGAAAGGAAAATCCATAAAATAATTACATGTGAACTTGAATGCTTCAAATGGACATTCTTTACTGTGCGGATGGTGAGGCACTGGAATGGGCTGCCCAGGGAAGTTGTGAATGTTCCATCCCTGGCGGTGTTCAAGGCCAGGTTGGACAGAGCCTTGGGCAACATGATTTAGTGTGAGGTGTCCCTGCCCGCAGCAAGGCGTTTGGAACTAGGTGACCTTAAGGTCCTTTCCAACCCTAACTATTCTATGATTCTATGCATAGCAAAAGCAATTAACTGCAGAGAACATTTGTTTTACTCTCTTCTCCGTTTATATAATTCCAAAGTAACACTAATAGTAGTGCATATGAGGTAGACAAATTAATATAAGGTAGTATATTTATATACACACGGTTGCTGTGTCAGTTTGTACATTTATGTAATATAAATTTATCACTTTGCAGTCACTTGTTTTGCATGTATAAATATAAGAAAATAATACAGACATTATAGTGACTTATCTCTATTCAGATAGAGAAGCCATTAAAAGATACAGAAACAGAAGGTCATTTCTAAAATGGACTCAACTGGAATGAAAAAGTGGTTTCAAAATTGAGATTAATACATTATGAATTAGGGGACTTCTCAGTTCTTGAATTAATTCATTACCTTCTGCATCACTGGGATCTGTCTGCAGATAAGGAATCATTAAACAGCAGCTGGTCAGAGGTAATGAAGTGTTAACCATTCTGCTGGGAAATCTAAAATAATCAGGGACAGGATTCGTTATGTATAGTAATGGCGCTTTTTTTTTAACATTATTGCTACAAGTAATATCTACCCATGTTCCTTTATTAAAGACAGCCCATGTCATAAATTACTCTGGGCTAAATCTTAAATAGCTTATTTTGATACTTAGGATACTCTTTCTAAAGCAGATTTTAAATTAGTCTTAGAAACTCCAAAAATAAACAAATTTTCATTTTCAATAACTGTTGAGATAATTCATTTCTTTACCTACTTTAACATTAATCTCAAAAAAGCTGAAATCTCATACCTGCAGGATATGTGATACAGTATAAAATGGGGGAAAGAGTAAGAAACAGGACCTGCTTTTTTTCTTTTTCATGAAAACGTATCTTTTGTTTGCCATCAGTTTCACTTTTTAGTTGTGTTTCACAATGGGCCAATGGTATTTTAATCCATGAATACTGCCTCTTTATTAGCACATAACCACTAGATCTTGGCACTAATGTTACTAGTCATAACAGTGACTAAGAATAAATCACCAAGTTAATGAAACAAAGCTCTTAAAAAAAAAAGCTGAAAATCCACAGCTCTCATTTTAAAAGTAACAGAGCTAATACTACTGAGCTTTCTAAAGAAAAATCTTTGCAGGATCCTCTATTTTGTCTTATATTTCCTAGCTTCTATGTAAGAAATTTCTTGAAATTTTCATTTTACACATGGATAATCAAGCAAAGTCCCTTTTAAGCTGGTTCTTCAGACACCATCTTTTTCAAGCCTTGTGAATGGAGGTAGCATGCAACCTGTCACTGTCACTGCTTACAAAAAAAAAAAAAGAAAAAAAAAAGAAAACAACAACCAAACAAAACAAATCCAAACACAAAACACCTAGCTAATTTATGAGGTTTGTAATGCTTCCACAAATTATCTGACTTTGATCCAAACTATCTCATTGTGGAGAGTTTTCTGCATATGTTATCAAAGTAAAGGTGAATTCATAGAATGCATGCTTTATCCTACAGCATTTGACAGATTGAACATCTCACTGATCTCTGCCCCAAAAGAAAGGCAGGCAAAGAGAACAAGAGAAGAGATACTGCCAAACCATTCACTCCCATCTGACTATTTAAGAATTTTCTCTCAGTAATGCCTTCCCAGTTCCCAAGTACTTTTCATTCTGCTTATTTCACTCCTATAAATTATTGTGCATCATCTACAGACCAGGGAGATGAAAACTGGTTATTTTTTATGCTATGGTTGGTAGCAGTTTTACCCAGAAACACGTAAGTCTGCAAAGCCTAGAATGTTTCTGAACCATAACCTTAATGGTGTTTTCACCCCATAGCTGGAGACAGATCTTCATGAAAATTAAAAGGTATATAAAAACAAAAAGGAAAGGAAAACACATGCAGTAAAACAGCAAGACATCGATCTGGGACTTGTCCCATCTACTACCCTAAATCAAATATGTAGTATTTCCTTTTGAATAAGTACCACAGTTTGAGAAGTCCATGGTGAGGAAAAATGCTTAAGAACTGAAGCAGAATACTCAGTTTACACAGAATAGGGAGGAGACTTCTGTAAGATTGTCATGGTTTAAGCTCAGCCATAAATCAGCCATGCAGTTTTCACTCACTCCCCTCCTTCTTCCCCCCCAGCTCTCGAAGGGATGGGGAGGAGATCGAAAGAATTAACTCCCAAGGGTTGAGATAAGAACAGTCCAGTAACTAACGTACAACACAAACCACTACTGCTACCACTGATAATAATAATGATAAAGGAAATAACAAGGGAAGAGAATACAACCGCTCACCACCCGCCGACCGATACCTAGCCTGACCCATCAGTGAACCAGCCCTTCCAAGTCATCATCATCATCATCATCATCATCATGATGGCTTGACTTCGCGAACAAAGATTTGGGAAGGGCATTTACCCACGCTTACTACAAGCGCGCTGATGACTAAGAAGGCCAATGTGGGATAGGCAAATCCGGCTACAAAAAGCACAGCAGAAGGTCTCCTTGGGTGGAACAGGTGGGACACGATTCTTCCTGCGTTGTCTTTTCTCCTCGAGACTAGTTCTTCGTGAACTCTCAAAGGAGTCAGCGGCATTATGTATGGTGTGCCTCCAAGTCTCCCGATTGGAGGCCAAGGTGAACCACTGATGGTAGTCAATATGGCCAAGGCTAAGGTATTGTTTCAGGGAGTCCTTATATCTCTTCTTTGGGGCACCTCTCCTGTGGCTACCAGTGGCAAGTTCACCGTAAAACACGATCTTGGGGAGGCGGTGATCCTTCATTCTAGAGACGTGCCCTGCCCAGCGCAGCTGCAGTTTCAGCAATGTGGCCTCGATGCTGGTGATCCCTGCCTGTTCGAGGACAGTGACATTAGACATATAGTCAGTCCAATGGATGTTTAGAATTGTACGGAGGCAGCGCTGATGAAAGCGTTCCAGGAGTCGCAGGTGATGACGGTAGATGACCCATGATTCAGACCCATATAAAAGAGTAGACAATACAATGGCTCTATAGACACTGATCTTTGTACTTTTCTTCAGGTGTTTATTACACCAGACTCTTTTATGGAGTTTTCCAAAGGCTCTGTATGCCTTTGCTATTCTGTTGTCTATCTCTTTGTCGATCGTGGCATCCGAGGAAATGATGCTTCCCAGATAGCTGAACTGCTGAACTGTCTTAAGGTCTGACTCGCCGATGGTAATATGGGGATGGCGATAATCTTCTTGGGGTGCAGGTTGGTAGAGGACTACTGTCTTCTTCAAGCTGACTTCCAGCCCAAAAACCTCAGCTGCCTCCGCAAAGCAAGATGTTAAACGCTGCAGAGCTGCTTCTGTGTGGGCAACAAGGGCGGCATCATCAGCAAAGAGCAGTTCACGGACAAGATGGTTTAGGGTCTTAGTGTGGGCCTTCAGTCGCCTTAGATTGAATAGGCTACCATCGGTACGATATCGAATATAAATGCCGTCTTGTTCGTCGAGGTCTGCTGTAGCCCTTTGGAGCATCATGCTGAAGAAGATTGTGAATAAGGTCGGTGCGAGAACGCAACCTTGTTTCACACCATTGGTTATTGGGAAAGGCTCAGAGAGTGCATCACCATACCTGACTTGGCCTTGCTGATCCTCATGTAACAGAATAATCATTTTCAGGAACTTGGGGGGACAACCTAATCGTTCTAAGATCAGCCACAAGCCTTTCCTGCTCACAGTGTCAAAAGCTTTGGTGAGGTCAAGGAAAGTTACGTATAACCCCTTATTCTGTTCTCTACACTTTTCTTGCAATTGTCTGAGAACAAATACCATGTCTGTGGTACTTCTATTAGCCCTGAAACCACACTGACTTTCAGGTAGAAGTTCTTCTGCGATGGCAGGTACTAGTCTGTTCAATAGTATTCTTGCAAGAATTTTACCAGCAATGGAGAGCAGAGTTATACCACGGTAGTTTGAGCAGTCTGACTTGGCACCTTTTTTCTTATACAGAGTGACGATGATTGCGTCACGAAAGTCTGACGGTATTTTGCCTTGTTCCCAACAGCACACAACTAGCTCATGAAATTTAGCGTGAAGTGCTTGGCCTCCATGCTTCCATATTTCAGGTGGGACTCCGTCAACCCCAGCTGCCTTGCCAGTTTTCACCTGCTGTATGGCCTTAAGAGTCTCTCCCATGGTAGGGGCTAAATCCAATTCGTTTTTCACTGGATGTTGCAGAATGTGCTGGATTCCTTCACCTTGGACTACACGATTAGCACTAAAGAGGGTTTGAAAATGTTCAGACCAACGATTCAGGATGGAGATTTTATCTGTAAGAAGCATTTGGCCATCTGCACCAAGTAAGGGGCTTTGAACCTGGAATGTGGGTCCATACACTGCCTTCAGAGCCTCATAGAATCCTCTGTGGTCACCCAAATCTGCACATAGTTGAGTCTTTTCTGCTAGGTTGAGCCACCACTTGTTCTGGATGTCTCTAAGTTTCTGTTGGAGTTTGCTACATGCAAGACGAAAGGCTGCTTTTCTTCCATGGCAGAGTGGCTGAGCGAGGTGTGCTTGATGAGCAGATCTCTTTTTTGTCAGCAATTCCTGGACCTCCTGGTTGCTATCGTCAAACCAGTCTTTGTTTTTCTTTGAGGAGAACCCAATGGATTCTACGGAGGACTGCAGGATGCTGTTTTTGATACGTTGCCAAAGCGCTTCAGGAGAAGAATCTATAAGTTGGTCTTCAAGCCTAGTTTGAAGGTTAGCCTGAAAGCTGTCCCTCACTGCAGCTATTTGAAGATTATCAACATTAAGCCTCCTCCTTGGAATGCCGCCCCTCTTAGGTTTGGGCTTGAAGTGGAAATTAAGTTTGCAACGTTCAAGGCGGTGGTCTGTTTGTCATTCTGCACTAGGCATCACTCTGGTCTGGCAGACATCACGAATATTTCTCTGGCGCACTAAAACATAATCAATAAGGTGCCAATGTTTAGATCGAGGATGCATCCAGGTTGTCTTCCAGCTGTCTTTCTGCTGGAAGATAGTGTTGGTGATGGTAAGCTGTTGCTCTGCACAGAACTCTAGTAAGAGACGACCGTTATCATTGCAGTTGCCAACACCGTGCTTGCCTAGTACTCCTTTCCAGGCTTCAAAGTTCTTTCCTACTCGGGCGTTGAAGTCACCAAGGATTATGATCTTATCTTCTATAGGAACTTTCTGAGTGAGGTGACGCAGGTCGGAGTAGAATTTTTCTTTTTCTGCAGGGTCAGCTTGCAGAGTTGGAGCATATATGCTGAAAAGAACAACGTGTTGCTTATTGTGCAGTGGAAGACGTAAGGAGATAATACGGTCGGAATGACCTATCGGCAAATTTTCAAGTTTAGAGGCTATGGAGTTTTTAATCATGAAGCCGACTCCAGAAAGATGACTTTCAGTTTTGGGTTTGCCTGACCAGTAGAGTGTATAGCCAGCACCATGTTCTTTGAGGCTACCTTCCTCATGAAGGCGAACTTCACTGAGTGCAGCGATATCGATGTTAAGACGTGACAATTCATGGGCAATTAGCGCAGAACGGCGCTCAGGACGCCCACTGTTCACTGTATCAAGCATGGTTCTGATGTTCCAACATGCGAGTGTCAATCTGGACACACCTTTGGAGGCAGGTGTATGCCTTTGTCTCTTTGTTTTTAATTGACCGCAATAGAAGATGCCCGTTGGCCGCGGCTAGCCAACCAGGTGGAGGGGGAGATGAGCTTTGGTTAGGCCACCTTTTCTAGGCCTCTCTCCATATGGAGCAAGCAGTGCTGTCCTTGGAAAAGGCTGCTTGGTCATTCAGGATGCTGCCGAACAAGACTGTCATCTCCTGGGTCAGACTTGAGCGACCAATGTCCTGAACCACCTGCATGCAGGGTTGGGTCTGCGACTTCCAGTGCACCTTATCACCTGCCGTTTCGTCCCTCGCCTGTCGCTGCAGGGCTTTGCAAGTGTGGGTAAACCCTTCGGGCCTGCGCAGTGGATTTATTTTAGGTGAGGCACAGCGTGCGCAGAAATGGCCTCACCCTTTACACCTGAGGTTTATCTGCCAGGGCCTAGCAAGCTTGGACGGTGACAGCAAAGTCCTCAGGTCGTAGGTTTAATTAGAGTATCCTTCTCTTAGATGGATGGCCTTACAGGGCTACACGAGCTCCATCTGCCCGGGTTTGAAGTTGGAGTTGTCCTTCTCCTAGGATGATTGCCTGAAGGCTAGTGAGCCCATCCTGCCCATGGACACACTTTGTCTGACCCTTCATTTGAGAGCTGACTGGCATGGGAGACCCTACCGGAAGCATAAGCCACCACCAGCATAACTCCCAACTTCACAAGGGCACGCAAGCTCTTTCCCCACGACAAGGGGGTGTCCGTGAAAGAGAGCCCTTCCAAGTAACGCTCAGTTTACATCCTGGGCATGATGTGCTGTGGTATGGAATACCTCTTTGGCTGGTTTGGGTCAGGTGTCCTGTCTCTGCTTCTTCCTGGCTCCCCCTCCTCCCTGGCAGAGCAGGAGGCTCAGAAAGTCCTTGGTCAGACTAAACATTCGAGCAGTAATTAAAAACATCGGTGTTATCAGCGCTGTTCCCAGGCCGAAAGTCAAAAACACAGCACTGCACCAGCTACTAAGGAGAAAAAATTACTGCTACTGCTGAACCCAGGACAAAGATACACCAAATAAGATAAATTGATTAAGAGCTTTTTGCAGACTAGTATATCTCAAAACATATATTCCTGTTTCAACATCTATTTGAGTTTGAGTTATATTTTAACTTGATTGGAACAAATCCAGTGCCACACCGTACCCTTTAATACCCACTTGTTACTAAAGGCACTTGTGGAATGCAGCCAGGTACTGGGAACCTCTATCAATAGCTCAAAGTTAAGCAGACTGCCTGTATAAATGGAAGTCCTTTCCCTTTCCATCTGAAAGGAAAAGACGTTTAATTAAGAATGCAGTTATCTCCAGTCAGAAGGATATACTTCTATTTTTTATGGTAAGCATTGTGGCATTCATGACTCTGGCAGATTATGTTAGAAAATCAAAACAGTCACACCTTAGCATTGCCATTAAGCACTTTGCCACACTGGTTTGGGTTAGCTACTGAACTGAATGGGACAAAGAGGATGCAATATGAGAAGTTACGGAAAGTTAAGGTCTGAGAATGACTTTGGTATGATTTAATGGAATAACTGATGATTTTCTAAAGACAAAATAAAAAGTGGGATTAGCCTGAAAAAAATATTTGCACTATATAAACAATCTAGAGTCCTATTCCATATTTCTTTAAAGTCCTTAACCTAAATAAAAAGTTGTTTTTTGAAATGCACACATACACTTCCACATCTCTCTGATTCTTAGTAAGAAATTCCCATCTCTGAAAATAAAATGCTGATATTTTGCCAATTTAAAATCGTTTTTAATTATCCCAAGCATATTCTGGCTTGATTGTTGTGTGAGGTATTAATTGCAGTTCTTAAGGTAGTGTTATAGGATTTACACTGGAGGTCAACTTCTATTTTGGACTTCAAAACAGTAAGGCTTCTTCAGAGCTTGGATCAAATCCCTGAGTAAGAAACACTCTTGCTATTTTGTGGTTTCAGTTTATGTACATTAAAAACGTTCTACATAAAAAAAGTAAAAGATCTGTGTTTCATTTAACTTTTGTTTCCCTTTTCAAGATAAGACAGGCATGCAGTGAAAGACAACTGGAACCTATGTAAAAATATTGCAACAAATGGTTAATTACCTCAGGTAAGAAAACACAATATGTATTATTACCACTCTGTGTTAAAAGATCACATTCTTAACTTTCTGACTCCTGCTTGTGCTGGCTTGTCTCTCTTTTGTCAATAGAGATTACATGCTCTGTTCATTTGAAGTGCAACACACAGTACATGCCACAGAAGGCTAGGGCAGGTAAACTGTTTGTCCACTATCATTGATAAGCACTATTTGTGTTTCATATAGTAAGAACTTTCAATCAAGTACTAAATTAAACAATCAAACAGTGACATAACAGGTCTATTTTACAGGCCTGGGTTTGTACTTAGTTTATTACACAGGTGCTCCATTCAGAAATTACCTAATGGATAATTGCTAGCAAAAAGCTGAAGGCACAGGTCTGATTTGAACCACAAATTTTGTCAGCTTGTATTATCAGTTCTTTGGGGTTTTTTTCTCTTTTGGGAAAAAGAAAAAACAACAAACAAACAAAAAACAACCAAAACCCACAACTTTGAGAGCCTTATTCTTAAGTTCCTTACATCCATTATTTCATTTTAGTTGCCTTTTATGAAACCAATTTTACATACAGAATTTATTGTAGGTGTAATACAACTATCCACAGATAACTTGTTGCAGTGCATGTTTTGCACTATGATCTAATGATAACTATGCATTCTCAATCCTGTGTCAATGACTAAACCAAGTCCCTTCTCTCTGCATTTTTTCCATGGTGCTAAAGCTTCCTGTTGTCAGCTGTGTTACCTCCCTGAAAAAATATTTACATGATTAGGCAAACAAATTGAGAGGCTGCTATATTACTAGCCAAGACTCACAACAGTACCTGAGTGGGCCACCAAGCATCATTTCAAAGTGTTTCCCTCACCTAATGATATTAATTTTCTGGAGTGATATAGTTATATTACATGGATTTGCTCACCATATGAGCAATCATGCTACTTCATAGAATCACAGAATAGTTAGGGTTGGAAAGGACCTTAAGATCACCTAGCTCCAACCCCCCTGTCATGGGCAGGGACACCTTATGCTAAACCATGCCACTCAAGGCTCTGTCCAACTGGGCCTTGAACACCGCCAGGGATGGAGTATCCACAACTTCCCTGGGTAACCCATTCCAGTGCCTCACCACCCTTACAGTAAAGAACTTATTCCTTATATCCAATCTAAACTTTCCCTTGATGAAAAATAACTTATGTTAGCTATGTAATCAAAAGGTAGCTGTACAGATCCCAAGGGATAAGGAAACTTTCGCATTTGACTTGGCTGAACTATACATTCATCACCATAAGAGATATTTGTCCTGACAGCTTGAAGTTGCTTCTCCACATAAAGCCAAAACACAGTTACAGCCAGGGTTTTCAGAGAAGATATTTAACAGACCTACCCTGCTCTTGTGAAACTGCTAACAAAATTCAGGGAACTACACTTTAATTCATGTCAGGTAACAGTTAAGTGGCTCTTGGGTGTCTCACTGAAGAAACGGTATTTCAGTCAGTAACACTGAACTACCTGGTAGCTGAAGTTGCTGCAATTTACTGTGTCCTGCAAAACACTGGAAAAGCCTGATAATTATTTAAACTGCCTGTGACCTGTCTTTGCCAAGCTTCCCTTGTCCTCTAAATCCTGCCAGAGTTAGCTGACTTGCTAACGAAGAGAAAAATACCTTCTTACATCTGTCATGCCTATTTCCGCATTAAAGGCTCCCAACTTCCTTTTGGTGCTTCCCACCACATCTGAAATCTCTTAGACATGGTCTACATAGCATGTTTTTATGAACTGCTGCTGTCCTTGTAACTTCTTTCCCTCTGATATAATTAAGCTCCTATCATGGTCAATAATCTCAGCACAAACAAGCTCAGTCATATACTCCGTTGTCCAAAATAGCTCAGCCCACAGAATGTAGTTAAGCATCCATGCTCTTGTTAGAGTAGGCAGCAAAGTACTTCAGCTACTATTAACTCAAGTGTAAGCAAGACCTAGGGAAAGTAAGTATAGTCTTCTCCCCCTGTGGCTGAAAAATTAATCTGAAGATTAAAACAGGTCAGTCTCCTAATGATAACCTCAAAACTGATTTCTTCTGTTGGGACAGTGATCTTCTCAGAGGGTGGGAAGGGGAAAGAAAAGGAAAAAAATGAAGAGGTCCTTAAATATAACTCTAAAATAAGATAAATACATTGAAATGTCAAGATTGTCTTGACCCAGATCTGTTTACCCATTATTCAAGCCATAGCAAGTGGATATTAAGAAGTATGCAACATTTCAATGTTGCACAAGCGAAGCAGCCAAAAGAGTAGGTTGCACAGAAAGAGATATAAAAAATAACATGCTTGATAATATAATATTTAAAAGCTAAAATTACGATATTAAATAAGTGATAGAGATTACTATTATTCAGGATACAGACATAGAGGGGGCTTTGTTGGTTTTTTTTAATGACTGGATCTGATGCAAGATCAGATATGCTTTTAAGATATTTTAAGAAAGCTGGGGCTGTTCAGCCTGGAGAATAGAAGGCTGTGTGGGGACCTCATAGCAGCCTTCCAGTATCTGAAGGGGACCTACAAGGAGAAAGACTCTTCATCAGGGACTGAAGCAATACAACATGAGGGAATGGGTTCAAAATTAAGCAGGGGAAGATCAGGTTAGATATACGGAAGAAGTTCTTTACTGTAAGGGTGGTGAGGCCTTGAAACAAGTTGCACAAAGAAGTTGTGAATGATAGAATCATAGAATAGTTAGGGTTGGAAAGGACCTTAAGATCATCTAGTTCCAACCCCCCTGCCATGGGCAGGGACATATCACACTAAACCATCTCACCCAAGGCTCTGTCCAACCTCGCCTTGAACACTGCCAGGGATGGAGCATTCACAGCTTCCCTGGGCAACCTATTCCAGTGCCTCACCACCCTAACAGGAAAGAATTTCTTCCTTATAACCAATATAAACTTCCCCTGTTTAAGTTCTAACCCATTATCCCTTGTCCCATCACTACAGTCCCTAATGAAGAGTCCCTCCCCACCATCTCTATAGGCCCTCTTCAGATACTGGAAGGCTGCTATGAGGTCTCCACGCAGCCTTCTCTTCTCCAGGCTGAACAGCCCCAACTTTTTCAGCTATCTTCATATGGGAGGTGTTCCAGTCCCCTGCTCATCCTTGTGGCCATTCTCTGGACTTGTTCCAACAGTTCCATATCCTTTTTATGTTGAGCACACAATACTCCAGGTGAGGTCTCACAAGAGCAGAGTAGAGGGGCAGGATCACCTCCTTGAACTGGCAGTGTTCAAGGCAAGGTTGGACAGAGACTTGGGCAACGTGGTCTGTGTGTGCGGTGTCCCTGCCCATGGCAGGGGGATTGGAACTCGATGATCTTAAGGTCCTTTCTAACCCTAACTATTCAATAATTCTATGATTTTGTGCACTTATTATCCTCATGCCCCTCCTCTGGATTTGCTCCAACAGTTCCATGTCTTTCTTATGTTGAGGACACCAGAACTGCACACGATACTCTAAGTGAGGTCTCACAAGAGCAGAGTAGAGGGGCAGGATCACCTCTTTCGACCTGCTGGTCACACTCTTTTTGATGCAGCCCACAAGAGGGTTTATTTCTGGGCTGTGAGTGCACACTGAAGCTCGCTCATGTTCATTTTCTCATCGACCAACACCCGCAAGTCCTTCTCCATAGGGCTGCTCTGAGTCTCGTCTCTGCCCAACCCGCAGCTGTGCCTGGGATTGCTCTGACCCAGGTGTAGGACCTTGCACTTCACATTGTTGAACTTCATGAGGTTGGCATCTGCCCACCTCTCAAATGTGTCCAGATCCCTCTTGATCCCATCCCTTCCCTCCAGTGTCTCAAACAAACCACACAGCTTGGTGTCATCGGCAAACTTGCTGAGGGTGCACTCAATCCCACTGTCCATGTCAGCGACGAAGATGTTAAACAAGATCGGTCCCAACACCAATCCCTGAGGGACAACACTCATTACCCACCTCCAGTTGAACATTCAGCCATTGACCACAACTCTTTGAGTGCAGCCATCCAGCCAGTTCTTTATCCACCGAGCGGTCCATCTATCAGTTTGATGTCTCTCCAATTTAGAGACAACAATGTCATGCTGGACAGTGTCGAATGCTTTGCACAAGTCCAGGAAGATGACAATAACTGCTCTACACCTGTCCATCAGTTTTGTAGCCTCATCATAGAAGGCCACCAAATTTATCAGGCAGGATTTCCCCTTGGTGAAGCCATGCTGGCTGTCACCAAGCACCTTGTTGATTTTCATGTGCCTTAGCATGCCTTCCAGAAGAATCTGTTGCAAGATTTTGCCAGCCACAGAGGTGAGATTGACTGGTCTGTAATTGCCCAGGTCATCCATTTTCCCCTTCTTGAAAATGGGGGTTATATTTCCCTTTTTTCCAGTCGTCGGGAACTTCACCTGACTGCCGTGATTTTTCAAATATGATGGACAGTGGCCTAGAAACTTCATTCGTCAGCTCCTTTTGGACCTACGGACGGATTTCATCAGTTCCTGTGGACTTGTGCACATTCAGGTTTTTAAGATGGCCTCGAACCTGATCCTCTCCTACAATGGTCCTAAGGTCTTAATTCTCACAGTCCCCGCATCTGCCTTCCAAGACATACCAGTGAAGACTTAGGCAAAGAAGTCATTGAGAACCTTAGCCTGCTTCAAATCCAGGCTCACCAGTTCTCCCATTTCCTTCCAGACAGGGCCCACATCATCCTTAGACTTTCTTTTGGTGGCAACATACCTATAGAAGCCCCTTCTTTTACCTTTGACGTCCCTGGCCAGAGTCAATTCTGGGCCTTGCCTTTCCTGACCTGCTCCCTAGGTTTCCAGAAAATGTCCTTGTAAGATGTTTTACTGTGAAATCAGAAAATATTTTGTGTTTATATTATATATCATGAGGCATAAGAAAGCACTGATAAAAGTAACTACTTCAATTCTTTTTAAAATGGATTTTCTTTCTAAAAAAACATGTGTGCACACACTTCTTGGGGTTTACATTAATTAATACTTTACCTGAAGATATCTGAATGGTAAACGGGGTATTGATAAATAAGCAAATAAAAGTGATGTCTTATGTATTCATAATAAGTAGGAGAAAATATATGATATGAATCATTAAGAAACCCCTTTTTATGCCTTCTTTCCAGTACCACACTTAGAGTCTCTAATTTCCCTACTATCTATGCTCTACCTAAATTTTCAACATTTTACAGGTAAGCAATTAAAGTGTAATGTACATTACACGTATATAAATACAGAGACAAGTAATGTATTTTTTCTGTAAACTGAAAACACCCTTTCACTGACGACAGAGAGTGGTAACACCCTTTTACTGACGTCAATAAAAAAGGAAAGTTAAATCATTAACAGACGCTAAAATCAATTTGGCAGCTTCTGTCAGGTGAAGTCAGACATTTTATTATAAAAATGATTAATATTTTGGCTCTTTCTTTCAATAAAATATATATCTTAAAAAGTAAAGGGTGATAAGGGAGTTTTATGAAGTATAAACAGTATATATTACAAATAATAACACATGGCCCTAGAGCAAATGCTCTTGTGATTGATCACAGCAGCAGAATCCCTTGGGTGGCTTACAGCATAGTCACATTGGGATTATCTATTGTACTCCATATGTTAACTAGATAACTGCCTAGTGTGGAAAATTTATAAAGTTAAGGGTAATGAAACCAGGTTTGTTTGCTGGATTAATATCTCACTGCAGCGATGATGTAAATGGATAGCAGCACATGGCATGTCTTCAAGGGAGCAAACCCTACTTAATTCAGAGATACAACTCTAAAAAGCAAAGAATAGTTTTGATTTCAGAACGTAATCAGGAGAAATGAAATACAAGCTAGAAAGCTCTCACACTTAGCCTGCACCTGCCAATTGATAATTATAGCAGTACAGTTCCCAGAAGCGAACACTGCCACATTGTACGGCAAAAGGACACAGAGATTAACACCAGGCAATACCGATTCAAACCACACAAACAAGTGAATTGCCTCAGCAGTTTACCATTCTGGTGTCCCAGAACAGTTTGTGCAGCCTATGTAACTCAAACAATGATGCAAAAGCACAATGCCAGCTGCCCATATGGATATGTCAATAAAAAACAATCTTACAGGACCCTCCCAACTGTCATAGCAGCTATTTCTACGGAAACCTGTTATGGGATCAACCTGGTTCCAACTCCCTGTGGCTGAGTCAGCACTTTGTTTTCACTTTTCAACAGTAAGTTTATGGATCTTGACTCTGCTGACATTTGTTTCAGAGAGGAAAACTGGTCCATAAAGTTCCCAAAGGCTGAAAAGCAAACCCAGGAATGCTTGTGAGAAAATTGAAAGCAGATTGCTGGGTGGACTGAACTGCCAGGGATCTTGGAGCTGGTAGGTCCCCCTCTTTACCAGGTGTTACTGCAGAAGTAACTCTAAACACAGCTTGCTATTAGCTCATTAGCAGCTCGCAGGTAACTGGGCCTGAGAAAACAGAAAGAGGTGGCTTAGTATGGCAGTAAACAAAATAACAGTATGACCACCTTGTTAATCTTCCTGAAGCATGATAAATAAGACTGCTTATCATCACATGAGAATGTCCAGACATACCTTATCCAGCAAGCATCACCTGTTTCTATAAACAAAATAGTGAAATAGTGTCAGAAAATATAAGCTGCATTAATGAACAAACTAAGTTTTGGATGGAGGAAAAAATACTCTTTTCCTTTTTATATTTTATCATGTTAATGTTTTCTTTTATAATCTTTCCAGTTGTGCTGGTGCCAAATATGTTATGAGGTAATGTTTGCCTCAGACAACTCTTCAGTTCCAGTCATCTGTCAAAGGGAAAAGTCAAATAGTGATGCTGCTTCCACACCTGGTCCTTGAACAAATCCATTGCACTGTATCTTCATGACAACTTCTGAATGAATTAACTTTTGCTTGCACTGGAAAAGCAAGGGAGAAGGTTTCATTGAAAAACATTTTATTCATCTTTGTCAAGAGACAGACTTGAAGACAGACCTGAAGATATTAAAACAGTTCTTCTTCAACATTTTACGTAAACCAAAGGCTTTCCTCATCAAGTTATCTTATGGTTCACTGAACTCTCCACAAAAACATGGAATGAATTTACATGTGGACAACTGACCAAACCCCAAACCACTTCTCTCTCACCTCTCCTTATGTTCAGCTGGATAGTGACTTTTGACTGATTTCTGGCAGTTTTTAACCATTATTCCCTCCTTCTGCCAACTCCAGTCACATTCCTCTGTCCATTTACATTGGGAAAATAATTCTATTTTCTTTCTACTTTGTATTTACAACCATAGAATAGTTTGGGTTGGGAGGGACCTTTAAAGGCATGTACAATCTCACTGGGCAACCTATTCCAGTGTTTCACCACCTTCACTGTAAAAAATTTCTTCTTTATATCTAGCCTGAATCTAACCCCTTTTAGTTTAAAACCATTACTCCTTGTCCTGTTGCCACAGGCTTATTAAAAAGTGTCCCCATCTTTCTCACAAGCCGCCTTTAGGTACTGGCACATCACAGTAAGTTCTCACTGGAGCCTTCTCCAGCCTGAACAAGCCCAACTCCTCTAGCCTTTCCTCATAGGAAAGGTGCTTCATCACTCTGATCATCTTTATGACCCTCCTCTTGGACTTGCTCCAAGGTCTACACCATTCTTGCTTTTTAGGCCCCAGAGCTAGTTGTAGTACTGCAGGTGGGGTCTCATCAGAGCACAATAGAGGGGCAAAATTACCCCCTTCAACATGCTGGCCACAGTTCATTTGATGCAGCCCAGGATATAGTTGGATTTCTGAGCTGCAAGTGCACACTGCCAGCTCATGTCGTTTTTCATCCATCAGTACCTGCAGGTCCTTCTCAAAACAGCTGTTCTCAATCCCTTCATCCCTCAGCCAGCATTAAGTTCACATGACAATCAGGAAGGCCCTTCAGATTCTCTAAAATAAGCAATGCAGAGCACATGTAGACCATATTTGGGAAAATCTAGTAGTATAATTGCTATACTATCCACTATTATTTTAGCAGCCCTACTCTTTTGGAAATACAGTATTTATAAAAAATAAATAACCTTGATACACCTCTTTCTAGATTTCTTTATAGGTCTCTGTAATGCCTCAAAGAAGAAAATATCAGAATCACATATTGTTATTGCCAGAGATGCTAGCAAGAACTGCTTACTAGGCTTCAAATAAACATGTATCTTAGTCCTTAAGTCTTCAAAAAAGTGACTGGTGGACAGCACATTATCAACTAGCATTAAAATCATCGACTCATAGAATAGGTAGGGTTCGAAAACACCTTAAGATCATCTAGTTTCAACCCCATGACATGAGCAAGGACACCTCACCCTAGACCACGTTGCCCAACGCTCTGGCCAACCTGGCCTTGAACATTGACAGGAATGGAGAATTTACCACTTCTTTGTGCAAGTTGTTCCAGTGCTTCACCACCTTCACAGGAAAGAACTTCTTCGTTATCTCTAACCTGAACTTCCCCTGTTTCAGTTTTAACCCATTACCCCTTATTCTACTTCTACAGTCCCTAATAAAGAGCCCCTCCCCAGGATCCCTATAGCCCCCATTCAGGTACTGGAAGGCTGCTATGAGGTCTCCATGCAGCCTTCTCCAGGGTGAACAGCCCCAACTTTCTCAGCCTGTCTTTATATGGGAGGTGCTCCAGTCCCCTGATCATCCTCGTGGCCCTCCTCTGGACTTGTTGCAACAGTTCCATGTCCTTTTTATATTGAGGACACCAGAACATTCCTGAGTGCCCCAAGTGAGGTGTCACGAGAGCAGAGGGGCAGGATCACCTCCTTCGACCTGCTGGTCATGCTCCTTCTGATGCAGCCCAGAACACGGTTTCTGGGCTGCAAGAGCACACTGCTGGCTTATGTTCATTTTCTCATCGACCAAGACCCCCAGGTCATTCTCAAAATGAGTACTTATACCCTGCTAGAACTTCGACATTTTGAAATTATGATTTAATTTAACAGTTTTAACTGGTCAACCAATTATATAATTTTTTCCTGATCGGGAGGTAAGAAATCAAGTTTTATCTAAACCTCATTAAGAAAAACGCTTGTTCCCATTTACAGCCAAGCTTTATTTTGCATATCCTTCAGTATTAAGCTATGTTTGATAGAAATAAAATGATTAGATCTACGTTTGCACACCAGATATATAAATCTATACAAAAATAAAAAATAATATATAAAATATGCAATACAAAATTAAATAATAAATACATTTTAAAAATTGCTATAGTTCTTAAGAATCATTCTATCCTTATCTGACTTTGCAAACAAACACACATAAATATAAGTTTACATATATATACACATATATGCACATTCCTTTAAGGCATGTTTTTATGAGGAGTGTACACTCTGTCTTATTTATTTTACTTTAAAAAGGCATCTGTACTAAATTCTGAACCCGTAAGATCACAGAACATGCAGTACATGCCACTCAGGAACAGAACATACCCACCACACCATACATGGTGATTTTGGCACTCTGGCAGTCAACTCTTAGAAAAGCAAAGGCTAAGGTGCTTGCTCCCAGCTAACATTCCAACAAATAGAAAACCTTCCACAAAAAATGTGGCTAAGCATGCTCAAAGCATTAAAGAAGAACTAACATATAACTTCTTAGAGTGGTTATTAGACTCCAGGTCAAATCTAGACTACTACTGTTCAAATTATTCAGTGCTCTTCAATTTCATGCATCTCAGTGTCAGCTGAAAAAAGAACACTAATTCTTCAGCACAAGATTCAAAATCCTCAAATCCCTTGAATGATTATCTTACTAAATTTTGTTATCACCTAGACTATCTGATCTAAGCAGTGTTCCTGTAGAATACAGAATGGTTCCCAAGCAGAAGTAACATGTGCAAACCTGCTTTTCTGCTTTCCCACCTACTCAAAATGGCATCACATACCTTACAGAGTCAAAATATGCATCTTTGGCTAATTGCCCACATTCTGGAATGTGTGCTTCATTAGTTCTACTGAATTTATCCCTTTGTGGTTAAATTTATCTCCTGCTGATACAGACCATCGTACAAATGGCACTATAGAATTCCTTATATGCTCACATACTGTATGGGCAATAAACATGTGGGTTTTAGCCACACATGGCTTATGAACAACCCTCACAGAGTGCTACCGGCTAGGTCACATGAGCAACAGAAGACTTTTGCTAAGGTGGGGTCTATTACATATTTCAAATTCCCAGATAGGGATGAAGGATGTGCAAATAAATCCCAGGATCCAGCAGACTCCTAGTCCCAGCACTGTCCCAGGACAGGGTCCTTGAGGAGTCACAAGCTCCCTTGCCTCTGAGGTCTACTCGCCAAGGTGTTTGGGGTGTGTCTGTGGCTCATAATGACAAGAAGAGTCCACCACAGAACCCTGAGTTAGCGAAGCTGTCATTCCCATCTCCCAGTCCAAATAACCTTATTGCACAGCAAAAAAACATCTCTCGTATCATGTCAAATTTTTGTGCATCCTGCAAGGGGTAGATAAAATTGATTTTGTGCAACACTGCTATTACTATGTAATAAAATATAATTTTGAGTCAATATATCAGTATCTTGCATAATTCTAATTTTTTACAGAAGTCATTATCTAGTGACTACATAAAGCAGAAGGTGAGATTAAGATAATAGAAACCCAGTGTGGTTCCTAAAAATAGAGTCCCATTTTTGTTATATGTAACTATTGCCTACAACGGAATGTAAGTTCTGACTGGTATCAGCATAATAGTCAATTATTTTGCCTCAGACATATAAAAAAAACCCAACACAAACCCCCCAGTAGACACACAGTATTATTTTGCTTATAATGTATTACCTCTCTTGTTTTCTGTCCCTCTAGATTGTCTGTGTTTATGCCTCACTTACATGCCATTCTACTGTATATACTCCATTCTGTACCACATCTGCTTATCACTGATCCTTTCACGTACAGACATAGGTCTATGTTTCCCTCAATACTGCTTGCATGCTGGTGATTTTGATCCACAACATGCTTCTTTACCTTCTTCTAGTCACAGGACCTCTAAGATAGAGAAGACACCACCTTCTTAGCTTTAGGTCTCCAAGGCAAGTCACTGTATTTTTTTAAAAAAAAGGAAAAAAAATAATAATAATAGCCACTCCCCTAAACTTGTCTATGAAATAGTGTCAGTGCATGTGCAGGATCTGGGGTAAGGGCAGGGATGGCAAGAACAGGAAAAACATCAGCAGAGAAAATAATGTCAGCATTACAGAGTCTGAGTTTTTCATTCAAGCATGCCTATGCACTACTGCATTAAAAATCCTGAATTTATAGCTGGGTAAATCAAGGATAAATGTGGCTCTTATTTCTTGAGTGCCAATTATTCCAGGTTATGATTATTAATACAGTTCTGTTTAAATATTTTGTATTTTCTAACTCCTAACACAGTAGGAAAACACTGAAATCCTTGAACAGCAATAAACAGCAATACTTGAACATCAGTAAAGACAGTTACTGATGAAGAGAACAAAAATATTTTTTCAAATATAAATGTATGCACTGGAAATTTGCTTTATTAGAAAACATAAGTTTTATGGGAGATTCAAAAAGGATTAATTTTCTGTTAATACCTTTTTTGTTATGTTTCTTTCTATTAAATAAAATGCAGCTACAAAGAGCATAGATGTAATTATCCAAACCATTCAAAAGAAAATCAAAATAGACTGATTAACAAGATTAATTACAGTGTGAAGCTTATTACCACACCAATCAAGACAGGCAGTTTGGAAAGCCTTTGAAAATGGATAACACAGAAAATGATAATGAAATATTTACAAAAATTACCTGACAGAGAGAAGAGATGCACTTGTGGGTAAGATTTTCTTTTTTCTTTTTTTTTTTTTTTTGGTGGGGCTATGATAACAGGGCTGGATAGAATCATGTAGAACACTAATTTCATAGAAGAGGCCAATTTCAGACAGGTCCCTAGCATACTTAACCACACACATACAAGCAAATGCCCCTGGGAATGACAGACACATCTCTTTGTATAAAGTATCTAAGGTCACAAAGTGGTGCACTCCATGAGGAACGGGAAAATCGAACACATCATTGCCACCACTACAATAAAGAATTTGTTAACTGAAACTTCCCAGATGATCTTGAGAAAAGCACATGGATGCTGACCTAAAAATCCAAAAAATGGTTTAAGAATGAGCAAAATGACACAACCAAGCACCAGGGAAGTTTCTCAAGTAAACAGCAACACTTGCACATGCAGCTCAACGTCCTTTGAGCCATGGCAAGCCTCCAGAGCTTCAGAGGAATGTGGGTAGGGGAAGGGGGGGGGGGGGGGAGAAACAAATAATCTGCATCAGGAGCAGATGTAAATAGTTCTTCCAAGATTATGAAGATGACTAACATGTCATCCTTTTATCCAAGGGTTAGAAAAAACAAAGTCCTCTTTCTACTATCACTGGTTTTCTACAATTAACGTCATTAAACGTCTGTATTAAACTTTGCTTTCTACAAGATTTGGTATGTTATTTTGGGGAAAACTGTTTATTTTGGCTTGTAGACTTGAAGAGGTAGGAGAGGAAGAAGAGAGAGAAACATGAAAAAAAAACATGTGTTCCTACAGAATGCAAATTGACTGCCAACATTAAACCCATCACTTTTGTTTTCTTCTTTTTTCCTTTCTTCTTGTATCTAATGCGTGATCTGTTAGCCAAGAGAAGTCCAAGTCCAGAGGCTGCATCAGAATAAATAAGTGTTTAGTTACAGGCTTGCTGAAAAGGAAATATCTACCCAAAAAGATTAAGGAACACCGGAAGGAGCTTTTTAAGTGTTTATAATAATGAATTCAACTAAATGAACTTCTGGTTACCTTCTCAGTTAATTATTTCTGTTCATATTTTTCTTCTAAACCCTTTTCCAATGTGCAGTGTATTTTTGCTTATAGCCACTCAAAACATTTCCAGTGAGATTCCTGTGCCCACTCATGAAAGTTGCTAGAGGAATTCATTAAATGAAAATCCAGGGTCATCCTCTATTTTGCTTTCATAACTTCCTCTAAACCATATCTTTTTTCACTTTCAGAATTTTCTTTCTTGAAAATGAAACAGTATTTTCCAAAGTACTCTGGTCTGAAAATAACCTTGCTAGATTCCTGGACTTATAAGCATTTACAATTTGCAGTGGTATCACAAAAATCATGGCCTAATGTGAAGAATCCATGTTTAAAGAAATTGTTCTAAAGCAGTATCTACACACTGGTCAGGAAATGGCAAAGACATACTATGACTTCTATTCTGTTTGCCTTCTCATAGTGCTCAAACACAAAAGAACAATACCGTTTTGGTTTTGTCAAGTTACCACTGCAGTTAATAATAATAAACATATACTATCCATGCTCATTTAATCCTGTGAATTATGTAGACAAGCTTTCCAAAGGGAAATCTATTCTTTTGGTGAACTACTAAAAAATAGTAATTGTATGTTTAATCATAATTACTGAGTATTCCAACTATTTGTTGCTACTAAAGACAAACGCAACCTCAGATTTCATATTGTTTGACTACATTGTACTAAATTGCTTAAAAATACTTTCAAATTAATTCTGCCTAAAAATTCATACTTCCTTCTTTTGTAACTCAATGACTTTTATTCTTGCATCCAATAACCCACAGCAAACACACTGTAAGCCCTCAGCTTTCAACACCCTGCAGTGATTTCCTACTTTCCAGATAGTGTTAGAAAAATGGAAGGCATGTTCCTTCAGCTCAACTAGGAGAAATTTAAATATTTTCTGTATGTTGTTCACTTCAGTAAGATCAGTGACATGCTCAACTAAACCAATCAGACAACTGGAAAGGAACAGTTCCAACCACTTTTTGAAGCGCCACAGTTTTTATTAAAAAACAAAAACAAACTCCACCACCCTGACATAAATACCTCTCTTGCTGCACTCCCCAGTGACATGAAACAAACTAAACTGATTTGAGACTATAATCCCAGTAATTTCATTCTCTCCCCATAGCTACAGGAGAGAATCCTTAGCATTTCTGAACCTAATGATCTGTGACTGCTAAGAAATAAGTCACACTCAGAACATGACAAAGGCTCACCTTTGAAATAATACCCCCCCCAAGTTAAGTTCCTAGCTCCAACAGAGTTCTTCTCTTGCTAACTCTTTCACAACTTTGAAGATCCAGCATCAAGTGAAGAAGCTGCTTTCAAACATGAAATAAAATAAATACATAAATAAAAAGGCAACACTGGAATCCACCCTCTCAGACTAAATGCACACAAAAGCTGGTTTTACCCATGACATGCAAAGCACATCCAAGTTGCCATACAACCATATACAACTTCTATCCATTCTAGCACACACTAAAAATTATTTAACGTCTTAATTTTTTAAATCCAGTATAACTCATCTGTCCTTGTCAGAATTGTAAGTATACACCCCAGAGCTTTTAAGAAATTAGGAATCTTTGGATCCCTAAGCTTTGGATTTCCAGTTAGTGGGAAAACTTCTACCAGGTTGAATTAAGTTCCATGTTCTAAGTCTTCGTCTTACAGAACCATCTGTATCTTTCCAACCTTGGCTGTTTCACAAATCCAGTCTTTCATCTGAGCATTTTGGAATATTTAAAAAAGATAAACAGAAGTAAAAGCTCCACAAACCAAACAGGATCAGCATGAAGTGCTTCCAAAGTACTCCTAAAAAGTAAAAAATAATGAAATTCCTCCTACCTCATCAAAGGAGGATGCATTAGGCAGAAGTAATTGCTGTAAATATTATTTTGGCCCTAGGATATTTGACATTCTGTGCTTTTTGTGTGATCAAGAATTTATTCTAAATTCTGAGTTCAAAACAGATGCCAGTGCTCAAACACTGCCTACTGGAAGAATCACGAATGTTCCAAAACCTCATGTTCAAGAAATGAAGTACAGCTGTCAAATTCAATATCTCCATTAACAATTTTGCTTACTATAAGGTTTCTGTATTACAAATAGAATAACCTTGACACATACACCAATATGCAAAATCATAGATGGAATTTTTCATGAAGGTGGTATTTCCAGAGGAAAGGATGTTCTGTCAGTTCTTTGGCTTCTGTTTCTGTGTTTCAGCTGTGCTACAAAGTGTTAACAAAAGCATTAAAGAACAGTATTACAAAGAGGAAGTTTATTCCTAATTCTCTTTTACAGACCTGCTTTCCAGACCATGATTTTACCCAGTAATTACAGACAAATTTATCAGCAGCTGAAATCCTGGAAGAAGCATGGACAGCATGACTAAAGCAGGGATAATGAAAAGAGCACTGGGAAGAAGTTTGAAGGGTGTGTGGTCATGACTGATTATTTACACAATGCAGACTTCAGGGAGGATACATATAATCTTGTTATGACAAGTAAGAAAAATGCTCCCACCAGATCCTAAGCTGACCTTCAGAGCTGACCTACAAAAATCTAACTTCAACTATGTTAAACATCATTTTCAGATGGTAATCCTATAATACAAAAACATTCACCTAGCAATAATGCAGCTAGAAAAGTTCTGCCATTAAAACCTGTGGTTTTCACAGTTGTTACTTAAACTGCAATGTTTTCGAAAAGCTTTGTGAAGAGCTAGGTTGTGTTCTGCTGTGCACTACTTAGAGAACGTACAAATCCCTGCTTTGAAACCAACTAAAAATGTAAATGACACAAGAAAATATGAATTCTTATCTCTGTTTTACAACTGGAACAGTTGTATGTAGAGAATGTAAAATATAGGGTGCTTAAGAGACGTTAGAAATTCAAGATCTCAGCTTGATCCTGTGGCAGGAGTGATGAACAAAGTTATCACGCTCTGAGTGTGAAGTTGTAGGGGGGCAGGAAGAAAAGTCTGGAGGTAAAAGGTTTCTTAAGAGGCTCCAGTTCACAGCTCAAAGGAAAACATTACTAAGATGCAGTTCCAACATCCTCCTTATGTTCTTACATTTCTCCATTCACCAGAGTTGAAGTGGTACGCAAAAGACAAGCAGAAATCTTTTTTCCTGTCTTGCCTTCAAAGTGGTTTCTCCCTCCTGACACAGAAACGGGCAAGATAACAGAATACTGTCTTGCTCATCAGATGCGCAGATAAACATTTAAAGTTGAGGATAAAAACTTGAATGTGGTAACAGAGTTTACAAACAAAAAAAATCTTGCCTCTTTGAGACATAAATACATGTACTGTATTCCTTTTCCCTTATATTATTTTCTTCTTTGAGGGCAGCACTAACCCATTTCCTCTTTTCAGCCACATTGAACTTGTTTTGGTACTTACATCCTTTTCTGAATAGTCAGTATCAACCCTGTCTCCTTGTTGCAGGATATAGCACTCAAAGAACTGAACCTTCAACTCCTATCCCACTGGCCTAAAAACAAGAGAGTGAGATTTTTCTGCAAGTAACTATCTCTTCCCATTCCCCCCCAAAATCAACTAGTTCAAATGGAAAATTCAGCTTTCCCCTACTACACGATACATAACTGTGCCTCACTCCATCCTCATTAACGAATGCAGCAAAACACATGCAAAACATTTAGCTCTGGCATTTCAAGAACAACTTTATGAATAGATAATTTATTAATATATCTATAAAATACAAGGGAAATTTTCCTTTCTATTGGAAACCTACAGACCTGTTTTTTTCCAGTATAGCAGCCAGTAGGTCTATTCTGTAGCTTGACTGTGCAACACCTATATCAAATTTTCATTAGTTTTTATTATATCCTTATCTTACTGTTAATCAAAATATTTTGTCTATATTTCAGCAATATTGCCAGTAAGTACAGTAGTTTAAAAAACTGGAGAAGTTAACTCTTAAATTGTGTTTAAAAATAGCTAGGCAATAGCTAAGGCACCTCTGTGCTGCAGGACAGCTTTGTTTCTAGGAGGAAAAAAAAATAATTTAATCTGCTCCCTCACAGTTGATTCGAAGAAAAAACACCCAAATTACATCAATAGTTTGCAATTCCTGCCTCCCTATTTAATTGCCTGCATAAGCATCTTTACATTACATCTTCTTTATTAAGAGAAAAATAATAGCTAAGAAACTGTACGCTACCTGAAAGAAACAGCTTTGTTCAAAATACTGGCAGTACTATACTCCCAGGTCTCTCCAGTTCTTCACCTCCATAACACTGCTCAATCACTGACACTTCTGTGACAAAATAATCTTTAAAATGCCAATGTGCCCTTCAAATATGTCTTTCATTTCTAACAGTAAGAAAATTTAAAAAGAAAGGATATTTGATTTATATCCTTCTCTCTATACTGGCCTGCAGATTGCGTTCAGCATTTCAATTGCATATATGTATTTCATTACTTCCTCCGCAGATCACACACTGTCATTTTTGGGCTAGACCTAGTGTTTTATTTTAGCAGGCCCTTCCCTAGGGTAACCCTGAACCCGTCAGAGACATGTAAATTTATACTAATGAATGACTTATGTTATAAAACAGGATACATAGACTTCAAAACTTGTCCTATCACTAGAGTCCCTCATGAAGACTCCCTCCCCAGCATCCCTATAGGCCCCCTTCAGATACTGGAAGGCTGCTATGAGGTCTCCACGCAGCCTTCTCTTCTTCAGGCTGAACAGCCCCAACTTTCTCAGCCTGTCTTCATACAGGAGGTGCTCCAGGCCCCTGATCATCCTCGCAGCCCTCCTTTCTCCAGCATGTCTTTCTACAGCTGGGGGCCCAAGATCTAAACACAGTACTCCAGCTGCGGTCTCTCCAGAGCAGAGCACAGGAGCATACCTCTGGCCACACCCTTTTGATGCAGCTAAGGATACAATTGCCTTTCTAGGCTGCAAGCGCACACTGCCTGCTCTCAATCAGTTTTGCATCCACCATCACTCCGAAGTCCTTCTCCACAGGGCTGCTCTCAATCCACTCATTTCCGAGCCTGCATCCATGTCTGGGATCGAGGAATGAAACACACAAAACTCAACTTTTAGCAGCATGATCACAGGCACATCTTCATAACAGAGTATTAACTATGTGTATTTTAAAAATTGTATTTCTGCAAAATCGCTTCCCACATGTCATAGATCCCTATTTTTTTCTGTGGAGCAGATGAAAAACCTTCAGAAAGTAAAAGAAAACAGAATAAATGTCAAATATACCTTTTAATCCCCTCTCTTTGACTGAAATTCATTCAGTGGATGTTGGATGAAATTTGACCACAAGGACACAAAAGGCATCCTAATGCTGGTTCCATAAGATGCAGAAATATTTTAACTCCCACAT